>NW_022146383.1:2672349-3272349 GCF_002938485.1 Sitophilus oryzae | reverse complement strand
TTATAAGTTTAATTTTTAAATTATTTTCATATCCATTAAGTCCAAAATGCTGCTACTTCAGTTCTTTAAAAATGCATTAAACATTTATTCGTTTTTGGACTTGTATGTTTTGCTTCTAGACCGACGATATTATAAATATATGGTTATGAATATCATATTTTTTAAATTTAATTGATTATTTCTAAATCTGTTTGGATAATATTCAATTCCATTTTCAACATTTCATACAATACAGGTTGCTATCTCCAGAAGTATATTTTTATTTTTTAGTAGGTAATTTACCTACTTATTTCGTTTTGAGCCATTTCTGGCTCCAATTCAATCAGGAATCGACAAAAAAGAGAATTCAAAAATATTGACTCAAAACTGACAACTAAAGAGATAGCTTTATTTATTTGTCAAACTACATAGAAACCAACGCCAACCCAGCACAATATTTTTTCTACTCGTAATAAATTCCTTGAAATAATAATCTCTGAATATTTTTTAAAACGTAACTAGCTATGGAAAAAAATATTGTTTTATACACGACGATAAAATTGCATTATTGTCATTAAAATACCATTTTATCGTCTTGTATAAAAATAACTATTACTACCGTACGGAAACGACGCGGTCAGAACAATATAAATTATCGCACGGAACGAAACTTTTTGTCTTCGCGGATGTGAACTGAAACCAGACGAATTAAATAGCAGAAAATTAAGAAATCCGCAAGTTCATTATAAAGACAGGAAGGCAGAGCAAGTTAGTTTCGGCAACATTTGAATAATGACCCTCCGGAGAGACAAAACTCTCTCCTCTCCCTCTAACTTCTCTTCTCTTTTCCGGAAGTTTTGTTTGAGGGAAAAAGAAAAAATATGCTCCCATGCATAAGCTTCGGAACTGGGGATATCTAAATTTTATAACTTTAATGCGGCAAAGTCCAAAATTATTTCCATCTAACGTAGTTTGCGTGAAATTGGGATTACCATAATTTATTTTCTCAGTTTTTTCAAATAAGTATTGGATATACTTATATTAGTAGTAAAATAATAATATCCATTATCTTTTCATTATTAGTAAATTTAAAATTAATATATTATACAGGATGGGTCTTAAATAAATACAAATATTTAAAGGGGTAATATATTTCGACCTCAGAATCACGATTAGAATTTTTTTTTCGCGAAAAAAAATTTTGAAAATTTGTAATTTTTTAGAAATTTGTTTAGTTTTAAGTTAAAAAACATAACTTCTTGATAATATAACAAATGACAACGTAGGTAGTAGATTAAATTTACAAAAAAGAAAACCCAAAAGAAGATCCAGTGGTTCTCAAAATTTCAACAAAAAATCATTTTTTTTAGAAATTTTTAAACTAGTGTGAACATATTTGAAAAACGGTAAAGATAAAATATGTCTCTTTTATTGAGATCTACCAGCCCTCTAAAAATATTTGCACTTATTTAACGACTCACCCTGTATAAATAAAAAGGGATGTTTTTTTGCCAGTGGAAAAGGAATCTACAAATTGAAAAAATTATTTTTGTCCAAAAAATAACTTACTCTAACTTTAAGACCTTTGGATTTACCTAATTAAGTTATTGAGATCAGGTAGTTATTGTTAATTTGAAGTTGTGTTTAAAGAAATTCATCGGTTTATAATAGACCAGAATAGAGATATACCTCCTAAAATGCTAAACATTCTATCTCTGTTCAGCAACTTTGTTTTAGTAGTAATGAGCCACTGAAAAGTTGGTTCCGTTTAGCACTATGGTTTACAAAAAAAATTATAATTTTTTTGCAGTGGCAAAAAACTGACTTTTTTAAAGAAATGTGAATCATGGTCAATAAAATTATGTTTTATATAGAAAAATAACTGATTTTTTTGTCTGTACAGTCCAAAGATTATACTTTATAGACAAATTAAAACAATCTAACATGAACTTAAGTTATTAACTATATGTTTATTAAAATTTGGTAATTATACTGCTATCTTCCTTGTATATTTTTTATTTGTTTTTGTAGACTTTGTTGTGCATTTTTTATATAATTTTGTTTTGTATCAATATTTAAAAGTGTAAGTTCATTAAATTTAGCATTCTCATGCCTTTTGGTTAAGCCTATGTAATTTTGGTGGTCTATCTTTTGTCAGCTCTTCTCAATTTCTAATCTGCTCATTAATATTTGGGTATAATTTCAGTACAACACGTCCTTTCTTATACAGGATGAGTTTTAAATAAGTGCAAATATTTTAAGAGTAGTATATTTCTAACCTCAGAAACGTCAAGGGTTTTTTCGCAATTTTTTTTGAAAATTTGAAATTTTTGGATTTTTTTTTTAATGACCACTCTGACACAGGAACAATCGTTCCGTTATTAGCTGGTAGAGTGTTTGGCTCAGATTTGCCAACATCTGTTGGGAGTCCCGAAGATACAACGGCTTTTAATATGTTAAAGTAACTGGTAAAACATATAAGTTCATACGATAGTTAGACGGTTATGACGAAGCGACCATAGAATTATTTGGAAAGTTTGACAAGATTTTTACATGAAGTAACCTGCTTTATATTTCTAAATTATTTTCAGGGTTATAGTGTTGCCGTCTCATTTGAAAATTAGGAGCTTACCATCTTTGTTATTTTTAATGAAATAATCGGTATATAAATACGTTTTTAGAAAATACTTTCATATCTCATAATTTTTATTTTATGCTATCCATATCCTAACCAAACATGTACAAAATAGACTTCTCGGTGGTTCATTACTTATAAAAGAAAGTTGTTTAAACAACAAAAATAATATAATGTTTTAGAAAGCTATTAGAAAAAATATATAACTCAATTTTTTTGTATTGGCGATAAACACACACTTTTTTTCAAGAAATGAGAATCATACTCAACAAAATTATGTTTTAAACCGACAAATAACTATTTTTTTTTGTACAGTCCAAGATTATGCTGTATAGTCAAATTAGAACAACCTGACAGTGGTTTCATTATTATCTATAAGTATGTTAATCAAAATTTAGTAATTATTATGCTACTTTCCTTGTATATTTTTTTATTTGCATTTATAGACTTTGTTGTGGCATTGTTTTATATCATTTTCTTCTGTATTAATATTTAATGTTGTAACCTCATCAAATTGAGCATTCTCATGTATCTTGGTTAACCGTATGTAATTTTAGTAGCCCATTTTTTGTCAGCTCTTCTCAATTTTTGATCTGCTCATTAACATTTGGCATTTAATTTCGGACAACACGACTTACAGGGTGAGTTTTAAGTAAGTGCAAATATTTTAGGGGTAGTATAGTTTGACCGCAGAACCACGTTTATAAGGTTTTTTCCGCAATTTTTTTGAAAATTTGAAATTATTGGATTTTTTTTAATCTTTAGTTAATAAACATATTATATTACATTCATAATATGGAAACGTAAACAGTGTATTAAATTTACAAGAAAGAAAACAGAAAAGATCCAACGGTTCTTAAAATTTAAGCGAAAAATCATTTTTTTTAAATTTTCAAAGTAAAATATACGAGTTATTTTGGACTCATTTGAAAAACGGTAAAGAGAAAATATGTTTTTCAAACGTCACAAAAGTATTAGTTTTTGCGACGTGATTGACAATATAAAATTATATTTAAGACTCGCCCTGTATTCGCTCTATTTAGTAATTCTTCTTTGTTATTGGAAGCAAATATTGCTTCATATTTATTTGTGTTACCTAGAGTTTTACTATAAGTGCTACAGCAGCTTTTCTAGTTTTGTAGCAACCTGTGATATCAACTGATCAAGCTGGGGATAGGTCGAGTTATATTCTAGTTCCTCTTCTTAATTCCTATTCACACAACTTAGTAAAACATAATAAACTAGAATTCATTTATGTATGACTTTATTTAGCTCTAATGAGAGACAGTAAGTTACCTCCAATACTGCAAACGTGAACTTGGGAAAAAAACTTCCAGAACATTTACTTTTTTCCCTTCATTTAGCTCTCTATTAATAAGGGACTGAGCCGGCCTATAAAAAACCCTTTAATTAACAGTCAAAGGGCCTTACATTAAAAATCCCTTTGACGAATCAAAAAATCTTTTGTGACGCCGCGAATAATCAACGCGCGCATTTTAATGCCGCCGACTGGCAGTTTCCCTCTCTTTCTCTTCTTTATGTATCTGGCCCTCTTTGTTCCGCCCGTTCGCTTTTTGTTTAAGTGGCTCTCATTAAACTAAAATGCCTTTGTGTTGTTGCACCGTTGCCGTCATAAATAAGCCGGAACTGGCGCCATTTCGAATTAGGACCGCTCTGACACAGGAACAATCGTTCCGTTATTAGCTGGTAGAGTGTTTGGCTCAGATTTGCCAACATCTGTTGGGAGTCCCGAAGATACGACGGCTTTTAATATGTTAAAGTAACTGGTAAGACATATAGGGTGGTTCATGACGATAGTAGGTTAGACGATCATGGAGAAGCGGTCATAATTTTTTTTGGAAAAATTTTATTTTTACATAAAGCACCTGCTTCATCTATCTAATGCGTAGCATCTTTGTTATTTTTAATAAAATAATCGGTATATTAATACATTTTTGGAGAGTATTTTCATATCTCATAATTTTTATATTATACTATCCTGTACCATTAAAACATGTACAGGGTGGATCAAATTCGACGCTTTTAAATGGAAACACCCTTTTCTATAGGAGATAGACAAAAACTAATATCGGTGTCTGGAGCCCAGTTTTTGTCAAAAACATGATGGTGAAAACCGCTTATCGATATCTGTTACCGTTTCGGAGTTACGGGGTGTTTTTCAAAAATATGCATTTCTAACAAATCGCTGTAACTTTTTTGCTATGGGAAATTTTCTATTTCTATGAAAACATTTCCAAAGCACCTTTTTACGTAGAATTTAATGGTTTAAGTATAATTTTTTTAAAATTAATAATTTAAGAGTTATCAACAGAAAAATTTATTTTTTATTTGGGACACCCTCCATATTTTTCATTAACTGAAAAGAATTTAAAATTACCTTTCCAAAAATATAGCACACTTGATATTTTGTTATAATCCCCTTCGAAATACAGAATTTTTAAAAGTTCCCCACTTTTAACTAGTAGGCGTTGGACCCCTTATTGATGATATGGCCTTAATGGAACTTGAAAACATATTTTTCCAGCAAGACGACGGACGCACCGCCTCTGAACGCTGAAGTTATCAGCAAATTTTTGCAGCCAATTTCAAGAATAATTGAATAGCTAACCAAGATCCCAGCCGTTGGCCGTCGAGAGGCCGCCTCACTTAGTGCCCATGGATCTAATCCTATGGATATATTTGCGGAAGAATAAAGGTTCTTTATTCTTCCGTTTAATCTAGACAAGAATAATTAGAAATACTTAGCAGTTATGAGAGGGTATCTTTCACCCCTACTGAGTTAATGAATTCCGCGAGAAATTTTCAAAAACTGCCCCGTCTGTCCATAACAGAAGACGGTCGATATGTCGAACACCTATTGTAGCAAAATCTCATGTCTTGGTTTGCTATTTATTTTTATTGTTATTAGATATAGTTTAAATGTGTTGATGTTGGTTAAATGTATTTTAAATTGTCATAATAAAATTCTGCATCTCTCATAGCAAACATTATTTTCGTTTTAATTGATGATCACAGCTAGAATTTTTTTGCATTACAGCCCGTGCCATTCAAAGCCTACTTATTTAAAGCGGGCGAATTTTTATATACTCTATATCTCGAAGAGGAATCGAGGAAAATATCAAGTGTGTTATATTTTTGGAAAAAAGTATACTTAACCCATTAAATTCTACGTAAAAAGGTGCGTTGGAAATGTTTTCATAAAAATACAAAATTTTCCATAGCAAAAAAGTTACGGCGATTTGTTAAAAATGCATATTTTTGAAAAACACCCCGTAACTCCGAAACGGTAACAGATATTGATATGCGGTTTTCGCCATCATGTTTTTGACAAAAATTGAGCTCCAGACACCGATATTAGTTTTTCTCTATCTCCGATAGAAAAGGGTTTTTCCATTTAAGAGCGTCGAATTTGACCCACCCTGTACAGGGTGTCCCACTAAGAATAGCTCTCGGCTGTATCTCGGAAAGTATTAGCCGTAGGGCCTGCGGAAAAAAATGTTTAATGCTAAAGAGACCATGAGAAATTGATGGAAATTATTTTCAAGTTTGTGGAACGGCCACTAGAGGGCACAACTGCTATAAAAAAAATACAAAAAATGAGTTTTTGCCCAATTTTGACTAGATAACGGGCACTATAAATAACAGCTTCATATCTTCACTAAATTCTAAATATTTTTTGTTAGAACCATTTTCCCCTATCTGCCAAAATAAAGTGGTGGGGAAAGGTTAGATCTGTTTTTATTTAAATATTAATAACTCCGGAGTGGATAAAAAGAACGCAACAAACGGGGGCTTGTTTAAAAGAGTATTTCTTGCTCTATATTATACTGTATAAACAATAATAATAAACTTTTAAATGTAGACGCTAGGGGGCCCTATCTTAGAATTTACCAAGTATTGCGCGTTTTTAAAAAAAAAATAAATACGATAGTATATGTCATTTTAGCTGATAGTAAAAAATAATAAAAGCTTAAAAAGTCAGAGAAAACCGCATCTTGATATCCTCTTTCTAACCGAAGATAGTGCAAAATTATAATAAAAACGAAAAAATAAGCTCTTAATTACCTTATTTTTATAACACGGTTACAGTAGCCCTCTTGATTATGACTATTCTAATAAAAAATAAGATAGAAACGATTAGTTTATTCTAAAATCGACAATATACCAGAATACTATAATTCCAGATGTATTAATAACTAATAATTAAGATATCAATGACAGTGAATAAGAAACAATGCCTCACTGAAGTCATGATAGGCTTCGGAAAAAATTTGCTTTTGACGTAATAGTATAAACGTTAAAGTGTTATTAGATCAACATTTTGAGAGTCTTATCAGCGTTTTTCTCTTTTGAAAAAAGGCATTTTTAGAAAAGCAATCATAAGATAAAAAAAACGCTGCTAAGGCTATCAAAATGTTGATACAATAATATTTCGATGTTTAAACTATCCATTTAAAAGAAACTTTTTCCAAAGCCAACCATGAATTCACTGAGGCGTCGTCTCTTGTTCACTGTCATTGATATCTTAATTATTAGATATTAATACACCTAGTATTATGGTATTCAAGTACAGTATTCTGGTACATTCTGACCACCCTGTATAATATACAGAAAAAAAGTTAGATTTTAACAAGAAACTAAAAACTGACATGTATTTTGATAGAACCTCTTTAGACAAAGTCAAATTGGATATAAATTTAAATTTTTTATACATATTTTAAGTCGATAAGATCTCAATTTATGGAAATTATAAAAAAATGCATAATGCGTATCAAAGGTAGTAATATTATGCATCAAAAACAATAATTAAGTGTTTAGATTTCAATTTATTTGGTATGCATCATAATAAAAATTATTAAATTTACTGAGGTATTTATTTCCTTCAAAGATCATTTTTTTATGGAGAATTTATTTTTTTCTTCTTTTCTAAAGTAACTTCTTTCATTAATAAATTAAATGGATCATTTCGATCTGAACCAACTGTGTTTACTTCTCTAACCACTTTTGTTTATTACCTTTTTGGACTTTATGCAGACAAAATGGATTTGGTTTTTACGAAGATTGTACCATACAGTTTGAATGATATATCCCTTAGACTAATCGTTGTTGACATCGCGTTTTCAGTAATTCAATTTTAAGAACAAATTTAACCAACCACTAACGCTAAATTAAACAAATTAATATCACACTTAAATATTAAATCCTTTAAAACATTCATGTGAAACACGTAACACCACAGACATATTTAAAATTCTATTTCGCTGCACGCTATTTCATTTCACACAACAACCCGAAAATCTACCGCACCCCGTTTCGACCAAAATAATTCTTTTGTTAATTAAAATTAACAGCATCATTACAAATTAAAAAATCTCTCTGTTGCTTTCTCTCGTCCTCATTCGCCAACAACAACAGCAATAAAAAATACAAAATTAAAAAAACTGGTTAAATCTCCTCACTAACCTGGCTTGGTATTATGATTTTTTTCTTTTTTTTAGTCAGTTTTTAATTCCAACCAGTTCCCGCCATTTTAATTTGCTCGCGTCGCGCCGTTTGGCCCGGTTAACTGTCAACTTGCGAGCTATTTTTCACCGTTTGCTGTCTCTGTCCGACGCGGTACGTTTAAGGCGACTGAGGGAAATAGAAACAAAACATCAGGTCCGGGATTAGTTAGAGACGCTCTCTATATGCGCCGGGTTCATTACGTCCCGACAGTCATTGTAGGAACTTGCGACTGTGAATGTTTATTTCTCTTCTGTGGAGACTCGTTGGGACGCGGATTTTCATTAGTGTATATTTGGCAATAACGTAAAATTTGATTTTAAAACTAGAAACATAGATATGAAGAGAGAGATATTTTTATGTAGTTGTTACTACCGTGCATTTAAAAGTAACTAAAATTATATAAGAATTCTTGCCACTTAACTGCTGATATAGAAATTTAATTCTACGCTGTATCTGGCATAATGTGGATCAACCTGCTCTCATTACCGGTTTCGGAACCCTACTCCATCATCAGGTGAGCTTGGGTAGATCCACAAAATGACAGCCAGGATAGGGATCTAGGATCTACCCAAGCTCACCTGACGATGGACTAGGGCTTTTCTATTTTTGTTTTCTATTTTATAATTTGGCTTGCCTGAAAAAAAGCCTTTTACCATCCTTTTACTATCGATAGTTGCGCGTCGGTGGTACGAAAGTACTACCATTGCACGCAGGCCACTATCTCCCGTGCGGGACTTAATATCTAACCGATACTTTCCGACAAGTCGGAATTAACTACTCTACGCTGTGGTTGTCATTTTGTGGAATCTACCCAAACTCACTTGATGATGGAGTAGGGCTCCGAAACCGGTAGTGAGAGCAGGTTGATCCACATTATGACAAACACACAGCATGGAATTAAATTTCTCTATCAGCAGTTACAGCGCTTTCAGATGGAGCGGAGCGTCCGCGACGGACCGTCCGCGACTTCGAGCAAGTACCATGAGCTTATATGAACAATTTGAAATGAAAAAACATCCGCGCGGATCGTCCGCTCGTACGGTCCGCTCCATCTGAAAGCGCTGTTAAATGGCAAGAATCCTTATATAATTTTATTATAAATTTAATTAGGTACAGAATTATTTGATTATTCCAGACTAATCCGTTTCCTCTAGAAGAAACAGGTTAAACGTATTACCGAAAGCAGTACAATTTCCGGCCTATCTCCGAACTGCAGACGAGGCATTAACTGCGTGGCTTGCCTTGTTTCATTATCGATAACCCTTTTCTTTAAACCGTCCGTCTCATTACCGTAAATCCTCGAGGTAAAAAATAAAATTTAGCTACCTCGTTATAACAGATTAATCCTTTTTTGTCTGGAGCAAATTAATTTTCATAAAAAACAGGGTAAAAACAGGAGCCTTTTATGAAACTGGAAATAATATTTATGTTATGTTTAATTTTAATTTTTATTTTCTTTGATTACGTGTTTGTTATTTATTGTTGTTTGTGTTGTTTTCATTTTTTTAATTGATTGTAATAAAAATAAGACTAAATTGTAGATTGTAAATTGTATAGAAATGAGGAATTTAATCACCACTATTATAGATCTATTGTGTTCCTCGTTTTTGAATTATAACTCATCACACAGTCTCAGGGCTTTGACAAAAGCCAGTATCTGAGACAGGTTTACAGAGGTTAGTTCTCGATCTCCGATATCAGTCGTACCAAAGTTTATGGCACAAATGGTTGTCGTCTCTGCGCACTCAGAAATAAGGTGTTCTGGTGTTTCCCCATTTTTCAATCTACTGAGGAGTTCATTGAGGTAGTCTTCCAGGTTCTTGAGTTCTGCTTTAAGTTGGTTGCCACTCGGGAAGCAGAACGGTTCTGGTCCAGGCAGGGGTGTGCGCTTCTTTACTAGCTGGATCCTTTACTTTTTCATAACTTTCTATCCCTTGCTGAGCTGGAAGCCAGAGTAGGAGGACCTTATTTTTTTTTGGGAGAACCACAAACTTTCGAAAGCCCAAGTTACCGAAAATCCGAACGGAAGCGAACGGTAAACCGAATGGTCCCGATTGGAACTTATCGAATCTCGGCTCCTCCCCTCGCTATTTGTCTTTTAATTTGTAAACAAAAGTCAACGCAATTTGTTTTTGGTGGAAATATAAACTTAAAATACTTTAAAATGTAAAATTATCTTGCAAAATTAGAACCTGAAAGCCTAGAAATACGGAATCGGTACAAACCAAAAATTTAACTTGTGAATAACATAGAAAATAGAAGCTCTTAATTTTGTTATTTATTTTAAATGCTAGCCCAGACTGCCCAGTGGAGTTTTCAAAGATATAAGAAACACGGAAATTATTAGTATAGTGTTTACCATGAATTCTTACAAATTTCCAGAAATTAAAAGGATATAAAAGGCGTGTGTTCAAATATTTTAAAGCAAAATTTTGTTAGTGATTATGGAAGCCTCAAAGTTGCAGGCCATATCCTTATCAAAGCAAAAGTAAGACTTATGATAAACACTTTTTCCCCATAGTTTTTCTATATTTAATGATTATTTTAGGTCAAAAATCTACAGCGTATGAATAGTATGTAAACCTGAAGCTGAGATTGTGTTAGAAAGGGTTTCAACATCAAACTATACTGAACTCTAACCCTGAAAATGTTAATACAAATCCAAAGCATTTACCAGCATGACAGGAAAATTAAAAGCAAAAGTTTCATTGAAATAATATTGTTTATAAATTAGGATCAAAATTACATTAGGTACTTCGCTTTGAAAATAGGACCGGGTGAAGAATATTCACAATGCGGAGCTTAACCAGTTGGTAGTTGAGTGTATAGTTACTGTGATAGTGAATGCGTTGAATTGAAATACTTATTTCTGCAGAAAAACATGAGCCTAGCTTAATTACTATTATTATAACTATTATTATTAACTTACTGTATAAATTTCTAATGCTTTTTTATAACTGATCTTTGCCTACTTTTTAGTATACTAAACAGAGTTTGTTACTATAGTTTATTTTATTATTGATTTGTGAAATTGATTGATTGAAAGTGGTTAAACTATTAACAACTTTACCAAGAGTGGTTAATAAACAAAACAATATATTAAAATAAGACAGAAATGTAGAAAACAACGTTTTATTTTAATAAATTCAATGCCACTTAAAGTAGACAACAAACACCAAGTCAAGATATTCACATGTTTATTTTGATGCCCAATTAAGTTCTAACTTCTAACATAAAAATTATCTTCTTTTTTGGCAAAAAGGAAACAGTTACTAAGGTTCAAATTATTTACTAAAGCCCTTAATTATGGATGATATATAGACAAGGCTAAAGAAAGCCCTCCGCTGAAAGCCAATTCACAAATATTAACTTCTTCTGACGGAAAACAGTATGAAAACATTATAAATCAACCAGTACCGAATGAAAAATCAATGTTACGTTCAAAATTATTCATTGTTAAAAAATATTTACATAAAAGATTTAACTATTACAAAAATTAATTTAATATTTGAATAAAATCTTCTCGTCACATGATAAATGCCTAGATCATATATAGTTTATATACAAATATCTTATAAATGTATATGATTAGGGATAAACGTCAAATTTTTGTCTATTTGCCCAAAAGTTTTAAAGAAGAACACGTCTATATTCTGTTTCGGCCTAGACATATCCTACATGAAGAAAAGAGGAGGAGTTTAAGCGGTTTACAGTCGGCTCCGCACGACCGCCACCGATATTACACGAAAGTTTCGTCAGTTTGAACTTTCGTCAGGATAAAGCCACCTCTTTTTTTTTACTAACTTGTTCAGCTTCTCTAGGATTTGTTTTACCAATTTCAAATTGATGGTTACTGAGCTGATTGCACAAAACAAGGAAACGGTTACACAAGACGTTACTTTGCACGCGTCTGATATTTCTGGTTATGACTCAGATAGCTCAGAAATGGCTAAATATCTTTTGACACTACCCTACTTCAAATTTTCGCAAACTTCGTCGCAAGGAACACATTCTATTTTGGAAAGCAAGATTAAAGCCGGATGAACTATGCTCCCATCCACATCAAGGACCTGGACGGTAGGGCACAGGAATAGAAAACTAGGTACAAATATAGAAAGGGAACAAATAAAATGGGCCTCACAGGTCGCAGTGTTTTTGACATAGGACGGCTCCTAATATTGAAGAAAAAACAAGAACAAAATGAAATATCTCTAGGAAATTAATTATAAATTAAACGCAGTAAATCACAACTGATTTATTCATTCGTTGTTCGTTTAATAAACTCTAAATAATTCCGAGGCGTTGCAACGCCGCCTGGCCAAGATTTAAAGACTTTTCTTAGAATTAGCAAATAAAAATTTATAGCTTTGGTTTCGTTTTAATTAAGCCGGAGTGGAAAATATTTAACTTCCCGCATTTAATTTCGGGAGCAAGAGAGAGAGAGAAAGAAGCAATGCAGCGACAAGATTTGCAGCCGCTGAGATTTGTTGGTTTTTTTCTTTTTGTTTTTATTTTTCTTCATTTTGTTTGTCTTTTTTTCCTTCTATTTTTTACTGTTTTATTTTGTTTTGGTTACGGTCGTTTGTTCAAATTGCAATTAAGAATACAAGTCTTGAGGAAAAGGCATCAAAACCAGTGAAATGTGAAAAAGAAATCCTTAAGGTGGATTGTTTAAATTAATTTAAGAGAATAATAAATTTGAGGAGAAAATTAATGTAGTATACTGAGTGACAAAAAAAACGTATACAGGGTGTTCCTCAAAAGTGGCTCACCCCTATATTTTTTTATTTTTTTTTTAGATAAAATATCGAGATTTGGCGTGTTAGTAATATGACATAAATTAGGATTAAATGACGTATTAAATTGTTTTTGGTGGCTTCCTGTTTCACCGGAAATGACTACAACTTTTGATTTTTAAATGACTCCCTCGGTATTTTTTACTTCATTTGATATAAAATGACATTCTGAATAGAATGACATATCGTATGTCAGCTTTTGACATTTTCAATTAAAAAAATGGCATTTTATATTTCAGTTGAGAGTGTCCAATATAACGATACTTTGACTCAAAATATCAAAGTGGTTCCAGAGTATTCATTAAAAATGTTTTTTTTTCAAATATGCTAATGAGCCACACTCGTTCCATTTGAAAAAATTGAGTTATGATTATATATTATGTTTTAACACTACCGTGGCACCGTTCTAAACCGTATACTGTTCTTACACTTTTTGTCTTACTAGATGGTGCGTCACAGCTTTGAATTTTTACTCCTAGCCCGAGTAAAAAAGTTTCACTTCAAAAATAATAAAAGTTATTGTGGTTTTGAGAAATTTTGAGAAACACCCGGTATACATCCTGACAACATTTTCTGTTAGACAAATTTATTTGCAAGTTAAAAGCAAATAATAATCTGGTTTCTGTCGGGATTCTAAGCAGAGGCAACAAGTTTACAAAAAAATAACTTTTTTATTTTTTTAGATTGCTGTGTTGATAGCGAAATACGCAATCTTAATTAGCTTGTTTGGACCTTCATCAAGAGCTTAAACTTTTGTTCAAGCTCGAACAAGGACGCCTAATTTTTAATGCAATTAAAGTCCATTTTAATTATCTCCTCTGTTCAAAAATCTTTCCATTTTTTTCACAATTTTTTTTGCAGTGGAATTTTTCGAATTGGTAAAATTTTACGCATACCGTCGTCCAGAGCCTCCTTATAATTAATTATTCTCTTCGTTTATTCTCCTATTTTTCTCCTTGCTTTCCAACGGAAAGAAATTAATGGAAAAATTCATTAAGTGTCCGTAATTTTTGCTGCAGCTGAGAGAAAATCAAATTAATAATAATTTTTGGCACGAATGCCTTTGTTTGTATGCCGAGGATCTAGACAAAGTAAGTGAGTTTGTAACAAAATAAAATCGTGAAATTTTGTTAATTAAAAAAGATTTTTTAAAAATGCATTTATTGAAGAATGGGGAGCAATAGAATATGGTGATAAAAATGCGCAAGTCGTACTTGTTTCACTACAATGATAAATTAAGTCCCCAATTTGCTCTACATTACTGACAGTTGCTAGAAAATATATTTATCATCATCATAATTTTCAACTCATTTAACTATTTCCAATTATGCTTACATATTTAGTTTAATATATTTGTAATGTTGTGTTCCAGAGAATTTCTTGAGGTCTTATCTTTTATATCATAAGTATTCTATCTTTATATCATATGGTTCTATCTTTTATATCATAAGTTATCATAAGCATTCCGATGAACTTAATTCTTAGGTTGATTTCTAGTAGTGGAGATCTGGAGCTGTGTATTAGTTGTCCCAATATGTTTTGTTGTTGTCCCTATATGTTTTCTTCTATTTCCAGTTTCGTATTATTTATTAGAACATTTTCGGTTTTTGTTTGGCTTGTCTACTAGTTCGTTGTACATTACTTTAGTTTTTATTAAATATCACACTTTTATATAAGATTAAAAAAATGGGTGCCTAAATATGATAACTCTAAAGTTTCCTGTGCATTTCTGTATTTTTGGGGTTCCGTACCTCAAAAGAAAAGGTTATATAGTCTATAAAATGAATAACTTTGAATTTTGACCGTTATTTTTTACCAACATGGTAAATATAAAATTCCTCTGTCAAAAAAGTTACTGATATTCTTTAAATTGAGTGCCTGAACGAATCAGATAGGTAACTCTTTTTACTTTCGTGAAATAGAAAAGGAAAATAATAAAACAAGTGACAGTTCTTCCTCTTCTTACAAAAATCAACACAATTGTCAAAAGTAAAATGTCACCAGCTTTTGACATTTCTAAATATCAGACCAATGCCGTCTCTAATAGAACAGCCTCGGAGCGAGATTTATGACGTCACGCTAGTTAGATACTACGGATTAATAAATATGTTGTAGAATACATGGAAAACATAATAATTCCTCGTACTTTTGGTTTGTATTTTAAAAATGATATAGTTTACATGAAATATACATAATATACAGTTAATAAATACAATATATATATATATATATATATATATATATATATATATATATATATATATATATATATATATATATATATATATACTAATACGTTCGCTTCTCCTTTTCTTTCTCTTTTTTCAGGATCGCTAGTTCATCGTTGCTGATTCCTCCCGTATTGATGAAGCCGGAAGGCAGAAACACTGAGTGTCTACGGGTAGTCATGTTTTAGTCATGTATCATGACTAATCTTTCTGTGGACTTGCCCAATAAATTTCCTTCTTCGTTTTTTTTATAGTTTCCACGATAACTTCCTTTGTTTATTGTTTTCTCTGGGCCAGGGTGATAGCGGCGAGGTGTGTTGGAACGCCTCCGCGGCGGTTTCGGTAGTAACGGTAATAACTTTGGCAAATAAATTATGAACCATACAAATGCAGCAAATGTTTTACAATATACAAATAATGAATTGATACATCAGATAATGGGTAAAATGTAAAATATATTTTAAATTTTGGGGTTTGAAAATCGATCTAATTTAACAAAAAACATTCAATATCTACTAATAGTGATGTATTATTATTTGCATTCACAAAATGTATATGTATATTTTGCAAGTATCAATGTTCGAAAAATTATATTTGCAAATAATACAATATCATAGAAAAAAAGGCTGCAGCGATGGCTATAAAATAAAGATCGCTGTCATTTTGTATGTAAAATTATTCTAAAATTTTGTATTTTCTTGGGATTTAGGTTCGGGAAAAACGCTGATTAAGTTTTCATTTGTTTTTCATTATTTTTTTTGGTTAAAAAAACGTTTCGGCTAACATCATAGCCTTCATCAGTGTTGTGTCATATGAAAAAAATAGTGTCGAATATAATCCAAAAAATTACATATAAAATATTCACACCACATAAGGTTTACTGCAATTAATTAACTAATATAAACTTGTCAAAAGATGACCACGTATTTTTTTAAATTATTATTCTTAAAACTAAAACTATCTACATTGACTATGGAATACGATTTCAGCCATAGTAAGTAGTAGATATTGAATGTTGTTTGTTAAATTAGATCAATTTTCAAACCCCAAAATTTAAAATATATTTTACATTTTACCCATTATCTTATGTACCTATTCATTATTTGTATATTGTAAAACATTTGCTGCATTTGTATGGTTCATAGTTTATTTGGTTTATTTGCGAAAGTTATTTATTACTATAAATAGGTATATATATTGTATTTACTAACTGTATATTATGTATATTTCATGTAACTATATAATTTTTAAAATACAAACCAAAAATACGAGGAATTATTATGTTTTCCATGTATTCTACAACATATTTATTAATCCGTAGTATTTAACTAGCGTGACGTCATAAATCTCGCTTCGAGGCTGTTCTATTAGAGACGGCATTGCGTCAGAATGGCCGCAAGTTGCTAACCTAACAAAAATTAACACTATAAAAACCCGCGGGAACTGTCAAATTCAAAGTTATTCGTTTCACAGACTATATAAGTTATATGTCCATTATGTTTGATGATAGACTATTCCTATACCACGCGTACAATTGATTTTCTTTGCACAATGAAGCCCTTGGTCCTTTTTACTCTCTACAAAATTCACTTAAGCAGATTTCCCGCTGCCTTATTTATAACAAGGCAATAATAATATAAGAGCTGCCGTACAAAATATTCCAGGGCAGACTAAGCAACGCAACCAGAGAGAACACAATGCCTTTCTCTCTTTTTTGCATATAGATTGCACATTATGCAACTCGCTGATGAAGTTTTCTTAAAGGAAAACTTCAATCAATATGCAGCTTGCCGCTTTAGATTTCTGAGCTTTGTGGGGAGGTGTTTTATTTTTATCGGGCACCGCTCAAGGAGGAGTGGAGGATCGATTAGCTGACGAAAAATTATTATTCTTTTTGATAGTTTATAAAAAGAATCATTGAAGATTTATTAATACAAGTATATATCGGGTGTTTTTTAAAATTGGGTTCACCCCTAATAACTACCCGCAATCACTGGAAATGAATAGAAAATTATATTATATTAATATTTGACATTTTTTCTTTAAAGAAAATATTTTAAACTTCCATCTATAGTGCCATAATAATAAGTATAACAACAATTTGGCTCAAAATATCAAGTATGTGATACAAAATTATTTTTAAAATATGCTTTTTCAAAATATATTAATGAGTTTCCACCCACATTTCATTTGAAAAATTTGAGTTATGATTAAAAATACGATTTGGTAATTTTTAACAGGCCAGGTAAAGACATGAAAAACATCAGACAATCAAATATATTTTTCCAAGACTACTTGAAAAATTAGTGGTTTTAAAACAGCCATCGCTATCTAGATTAAAATTTAAAATGCATTTTTTTTTAAATAAAAATGTCAAAAGTTAAAATTTGATATGTCACTCTATTCCAAATGTAATTTTCTATCTTCTATTAGACAGAGTAAAAAATACCGAGTAATACAGTTATACCATATAATAGAAAAAAACGGCATCCAGTTGGCTAGGAAATGACGATCGATGATATTTCCTATATAAATTTACATATAAAATGACAGCGATCTTTTTTTATCAATTAATAAATAATCAATTAATAAATAACAATTTCATTTTAGTAGATAGGGCAAAACTGTACAAACAAAAAATCCAAAATTTGATGAAAATTATATAATACCAATATTTATAATACTCCTTATTTAGGCAAAATTTCTGCAAGAATTCTATATCCTCATCAGCTGTATAAGTTTTAAGAATTTGAAAATAATTTCCAGCATCTAAATGCATCTAATTGGTAATAACTCATTTTTTCGCAGTCTTTATACCGGGTGCGCTCGAAAGTGGCTCACCCCCTACAACTTTTTTATTTTTTCAGATAAAAAAACGAAATTTGGTATGTTCGTATATGACATAAATTAGAATTGTTTGACGTATTCAATTGTTTTTGGTTACTTTTTGTTTCACCGGAAATTATTACAACATTTGATTTTTAAATGGCACCTCGGTATATTTCTACTTGCAAATCTTCCTTCAACTGGACTGGACCAATAAAGGATTAAAAATAGATGGAGAATATCCTAACCGTCTAAGATTCGCTGATGACAGTTCCAATTGCCAATAATCCTGAACTACAAACACGAATTAATGAACTAAATACAGCCAGCAATAAAGTGGGTCTTAAAATTAATTTAGCAAAAACTAAAGTAATATACAACGAACTAGTGGAAAGAAAATACATTCTAATAAATAAAACAGCACTGGAAATAGTAGAAAAATATATATATACTTGAGAAAACTAAACCCAAACCAAACCAAACCAAAACAATAGAGTAGATACTATGGCAATGAACAGGACACTGGCAAGAAGAATGGACAACAGATGGACCACAAAAATTACAATATGGCACTCACGAGGAATTAAGAGACCTAAGCGCAAAAAAAAAACTAGGTCGCGACAATATAAGTTAATTGTCTGTAGAACTTCCATATCAAAACTTGATGTCGCTTTTTTTTGGTACATTATGTTATTCTGTATTTAGTTAATAAACCAACCCCAAAGTGCGCGCACACTTGGCGTAAAAGCCAGAATTAACAACAAAGTTAATTAAATCCTAATTAACCCGTTTAGAAAATCAGTCACGGACCTAAACTTTTAGTTACACAGCGCGCCTAATTCCTAATGCAACTCAGGTCCATTTTAATTATCTCCACTACACAGTAATCTTTCCATTTCTTCCCCCGGTATATTTTTTTCTGTTTTTTCTTCTTCGGTGCAGGAGGGAAATTCGAAGCCATTTAATTTTACGCACGCCCTCTCTGAGGCTCCTTTGTAATTAATTATTCGCTGTTTTTGCTCGTCCATTTTTTTACCGGCTTTGATCTTGGGCGAAAAGAAAATTAATGGAAAAATTAATTAGAGCTCTTACAAGTGGAACAGTGATGTAGAGACACCTGGAGTGGATTGTCTTGATTTGCTGAGTGCAGTGGATTATTAAAAGAGTTTTGTTGCTTCTTCTGACGAGAGAATAATTTTTTCCATATGTAAGAAGAGCAAAATGCGTTTATAATGTACTCAACAAAGAGAGAACAGTAAAAACGTTGCCAAACGTATGAAATAAACAGAGAATCTGTGCACATTGCTAAGAGACGTGGAAGGGGATACAGCAGATTCGTCGCGGTCGACTGGTCGACCTAATCAGTCCTTAAAATTTTAGAGAAGGACGTATATCATGCGTTCAGCTTTACGATTTAATTACGTTTCATGATACTTTATTTATCAAAAAGTCATTGTAATTTTCCTTATAGCTTGTAAATTTTTAAATGCAAGTTAGAAACACATGGCTTTTGGTAAAGATAAGTGGAATTGAGCTGGTGTTCGACAGTGGTCGCGCTATTAGAACCCTGAATTCAAAAATTGATATTTCGAAATCCGTTATAAATAATTTCTTGTAGTTTTTTCAATAACGTGATTGACAATATAAACAAGGCATTTTAAAGCCTAGGCATAAAAGGAAAGCACTTTTACGCCTAAGCACAGAAGTACGAATATATATTTTTAAATTGACATAAAGTGTCAATTTCAGCGAGCGTCACCATAGTTTCTCGATATATAATTACATACAAGGTATTACCACGGCATATAAATCACACGGCAGGCCGACTCGCTTTGGCGGGAACGCTACGCGCATATCCTCGCGCACACCGCCATTTGCGTTTCCATCAACAGAAAGTAACCAGTGTCGTAGTTTTTTCAGCGACAACACACAGTTACGGCAGATTCGAGTCAGTAGCGTGCGGCTTAATTTATTTTGATTTTTTCTTGAGTGATATATTTTGTTTTTGTTGTTTTATTTTTGTTTATTATGTGATGTATTTGGTTTTTCTAGTTTTATTTTCGTTTTTTATATAATATAATTGCCAATAGGTGTCCGGTGGCGTAGAGGTACAGGCTCTCGTCTACCAATCTCAAGGTAGTGAGTTCGAATCCCACACCCGGCATTTCATCAGCAAACTATTTTTATTAAAATAAAAATAGTTTGGGTACCTAGGTAGACTCAGCCTTAAATGAGTACTTGGGATTCACAATCCTGAGGTAATAATAGGCGGTTGAAGCGTAGTGCTAGCCACATTACCTTCCTTTGTATACCGAACGGCTCTAGTATGGCAAGCTGTACCTTGCTACTCCCAAGGCGTCAAACGCTATATACGGGAGCTATTATTATTATTATTATGTAATATAATTTGTTTTAGTAGTTTTATTTTTGATGTTCAATAAAAGTTTCTTTCTGTTTCCTAGAGATTCTATTAGGTATGTATATATGTGATTAATTATTTTAACATATTTTAGTTGTGAAAAAAAAAACAGTAGTATACATATTAGGACATTCAGCTAAATAGGAATATCTAATTAAAAATCTTAACAAACTTTAATATTAGTTAGATTTAATGTTAAATATTTAGGAAAATTTAATGTTGTATCTAGACATTAAAAATTAAATTTAAAAATCATTGTACTATTAATTTAAATATAATTATAAAAGTAAATAAAATGAGTAAATCGAAAATAAGTTAACAATACATTTTTAGGGCAAGAACATGGGCAATTGCAGCTAATAGAGAAGACTTGATTGAAGATATAAATAAGGCTTACAAAAGGTACAAGTTGCGTTCTGTTCATTTTGAATTTAAAATGTTTACCAATTCACTTTGTAACCGTATAAAATACAATGCGGTACCTACTTTGTTTCCTGCCATGAAAAAAATAGAAGTTTCTGAAGAAAAATTGTGGATTTATTAATTTGTGAAATTTGAATATTAATAAAATTTGCTACGCCAATCGCTTTACATTGTTCAATAAATATTTTATTGGTATTTCTTTAATTCTTGTTTGTAACTCCTGGCATGTTTTTGTTAGTTGCGTGTTTTTTAATTTTAATTGTCTATTCTCTACAGTGAAATATTTAATTGATTTTTTCATTTTTACTTTTTGAGAAGTATGCGCGGTTAACGATTCATTTGTTTGGACAAAAGTATTGTGTAAATAAAATTCAGTTTCAGTCAATTACAGTATTTTTTTCATACGACCCTGTCGTATTTTCTGAGAAATTTTTTGATACGTTTTAATCCGGCCCTGACTAGGAAACGATAATGGCGCTGTCAAGGTCAAATTTTATAGAAATTTTAAACAATGGAATCTGAGAAGAGTTGGCGTGCCGATTGTTTTATGTGCTGTGGTATTACTTTTAAATGTTTTTATATTATTTGGAACGTTTGAAATTGTTTAAAAAATTATTTGTGGCGTTTGAAAAAAAATAAAAGAGTAAAAATGCCTTTTTGTGGCTTGCCTGTATGTCAAACGTAGGGCCTCGCAACAAAAAGTGTCATATTTACTCCTAATAAAACATGATATTATTGTTCCACCGTCAGACGAAGAAAATTAATAATGTCTAAAAACAACTATTTAAGAACATTTTAGTTTTTTAGCAGATCCATCTATCATAAACCATTGATCTATTAAAAAAGTGTTAGAAATGTTAAAGGTAAAATTCCATATTTTATAAGTTTTGTTTTCCTAATTTTTATATATTTTTTAAAGAACGATTCTAAAACCAATCTAAATAAAATTAATAGAACTTCTATGCCAATACTGGTTTCTACATTATCATAGTTTTTTTTTTCGTAAATATTTATCGAAAAATAAGAAACGTTTTATTTTTTATTCGAATGTATAAAATTTAGTCCTATTCTGGGGGCATCACACACGAGCAAAAATATATTTATATGTATGCCATCCTAACTATCCTCGCATTTGCATTTTCCCATATAAATAACTTTTTGATAGACTTAGAAAGGTCTAAACTTGGCCGTTTTTCCTTTGATAAAGGGATAAGGTTGGCCATATAAAAAAGGGCCCTAATATTTTTTAGTGAATAACATATACAGGATTGTTCACCACATACGATACGGAGTATTGTAGCTAAACGATGAGATTTTTACAAATTGTAAGTTTGGGGTTCGTTGAAGGGCTATTAGAGCTACAATTTAAAAATATTTTTAAAAGATACAGAGTGTCCCAAATAAATAAAAAATATCAAAGTTGTATTTTTTTAAATAGAACACCCTGTATATTATTACATTTTTAGTTTCTACGATTAAAATAAAGGTAAATTTAATTAAAGTTTATTATACTTAAACCTTACCGTGTTTGAAATATTTTCAATTTTGTGAAATTGCAGTAAAAATTTTAAAGCTTCATATCTCCAAGGGTATCAATGTTTTTAATACTAAATATTTAATGAAGTTTATTTATTGATCAGTTATTGTGTTGCAATAATAATAATAATATTACCTTATACAGAGTGTCTAAAAATTTATTTTAAATAATTTCTAGCTTTAAACGCCAATAACTTCTTTAATTTAAATGGGACGCCCTGTATATTTTAGAAGAATCAGATGCACAATTTAATTGTCTATCAAATGGTATTATACCATTTTTTACCTATCCCTTCAAGTTTTCGTAGAAAATGCATTTTCTTATAATTTAGACCTCATTAATTAATATATCCATGGAATGGACATTTTAGATTGTTTTCAAAGCAACAAATGTACAAAATGTACAGACTAGTAATATTATCGTTTTTAGCAAAACGATAATATTACTAGTCCATTTGTATGTAAAAAGAAAACTATTTAAATCTTTATAAAAGAGTATACCAATTAAATATAACACCATTATTTCCGCCCATATACTAATTAATTACATACTTAATTGTGTTCGTTAATAAATTATTATAAATAAATGTGGATTTGAGTCAGAAATCAATATAATAATAAGTTATCAAATTAAAGTCTCTGTTGTTATAAATAAGCATTTATTAAAAAATGAAATATCATTTTTAAGGTGTTACTTTTTATCACACTGTCTAATGCCCATACAAAATTCAGTTTTTTAGTATTTGGAGCAATTATTATTAATCAACGCAAACAGTCAGTTAATGTAGTTTGAATACTGAAATCATATTAATTGGTCCTCTTTAACAAATATTTAAACAGTTTTTTTTTATTTTTTAATAAAATAAACAAATTATATCGACAATATTAGTATCTGTACTCTTTAAAAATGTGGTACATCTTTAAAAATAATCTAAAATGTCAATAGTCCATGGGTATATTGATAAATAAGTTCTAAATTACAAGAAAATGTATTTTCCACAGAAACTTAAAGAGATAGGTAAAAAATGGTATAATATAATTTGATAGACAATTAAATTGTGCATCTGATTCTCGTAAAATATACAGGGTGTTCCATTTAAATAAAACAAGTTATTGCCGTTTGAAGCTAATAATTATTTAAAATAAATTTTTAGACACTCTGTATAAGGTAGTATTATTTTTATAATTGCAACACAATAACTGATCAGTAAATAAACTTCAGTAAATATTTAGTTTTAAAAACTTTGATACCCTTGGAGAAATGAAGCCTTAAAATTTTTACAGCAATTTCACAAAATTGAAAATATTTCAAAAACGGTAAGTTTTAAGTATAATAAATCTTATCAAATTTACCTTTATTTTAATCGTAGAAGCAAAATGTAATAATATACAGGGTGTTTTATTTCATTAAAAAATACAACTTTGATATTTTTTACTTATTTGGGACACTCTGTATCTTGTAAAATTATTTTTAAATTGTACCTCTAATAGTCCTTCATCGAACCCAAAACTTACAATTTGTAAAAATCTCATCGTTTAGCTACAATACTCCGTGTCGTATGTGGTGAACAACCTTGTATGTTCTAAAATGCTTAGGTTTAGAGATACAGTTTGTAGAAGTTTCATTTTTATTTCGATTTTTTCCAAACAATTTCTGAAGTAAAGTCAATTATAAATTGGTGTCTGGGAATATTTTGACATGAGAATTTTAATTTTGATGTCAATATGACTCCTATTTATAGGGGACGCCTATTTTTAACAACGACATTTTTTTAAAAAAACACTACCAAGAGGAAAAATAAAGTAAACTATGTTAAGGTCACGTCTCCTTTTTGTGCTAATAAGGCTAATTTGTATTATCTAATCTTTTGGTCTTCGGCTTTCTGTCCTCGGCATAGTCAAAATAAATATACAACAATTAGACCAAATGGCTTTTACTTTTATTAGGTCCTTTTCGAATAACTCTGAACATCGTGGTCCGGGGAAACTTTTATTTCCTCCCGAAATTAAGCACTAAACGTTCCCGAATTTAATCCCGGACATTCCGCAGCAGCGGCTTTATTTTTCTGTGGCCAGCGAAATATCGCCGCGCACTCTAACCGTCCCAAATTAATTAAAAGAGACTGGCCGGGAAAATGGCGCGCGCGGAAGTTTAAACTTTTGTACTTCCTGCGGGGCGGCAAGCCAGGACCGGAACGTCGCAAATTACGCGGGGCAACAATTCTAACTTAGTTTCCTTAATTGCCATTAATACCGTTTAGTGTAGTCGGTTGTTTTCTGGAAAACTTAACCTTTTGTTTAAGTTGGGGAAAAATATACGGACTCGAAAATAGCCGGACATGAGACCCATTGTGAAACTTTCTTTTATTTTTAGAAGAATTTATTTTTGTTTCTTTTTCTTTATTTTTGTTATAAAAGATAATAATTGAGAGATAACGCTACACGGAAAAAAATCATTTCTATATTCAAGAATAATCATACACTTAAAATTTTACACTTTCTTTAAGGATAGTATTCTTTCCATGAGTACAACATATATTTGGAACTATTTTACTTTTACACTTGCTTTTTAAATATAGTTATAGTCACTTTAAGTAATTTTGAATCTAAAAAAAAGAATAAAATGACTTATATTTAAGAAAAACTTATATTACTATCAAGTGAATAAATCCTTTAGCAACGAAGAAACTATTATTAAATGAAGTACAAATGCTTTTATATAATAATAAGTAGTATTCTTAACTTTTTCAAAACTTTTACTTGAAATCGGTGTATTAAGACTTTAAATAAGTATATTATTCTCGGCGCGAGAATAACACCCCATTTCCAAGAGTTACTATCCTTATATTAAGTGACCATCCCCAACAGCAACAACGCAACAGTGCACATTCCTGATTCCTATTTTCATTTGGTTTCTGTTTCTCCTCTGCGACACGAGACGGGCCGGGTACTTTATATAAAGTTTTTTTGTTTTCGTTTGTGCTTGTGATATGTTAAAATGGAGGACCTTCTTCAGGCATGGGAGATGACGGATTTGATCCCAAAATTTCAAGGTATTTTTAGCAATAATCCTACATTATTTGATGACATTGGTTTGAGGTTAGGGGGACTCCATTTTAATATGCATTATTTCTTATACATTGGTGGTAAACTAGGTATGTACGCGTTTGGAATGATTCAATTATGTTTTAACAATGTTTATTATCGTTTCTCGTTTTCAATTAGCGATGCCGCTGTCCAATATCTACCTATATTGGGAAACTACACAGTTTTATTGTATTTTCTTATTACGAAAAGCATATAATTTGGTAGGTGATGTTTGGCTAATCTAATTTAAAAAGTATTAGCCATATTCGGGGTTATTCTGGTGATATTTTAATATTCATTTTAATTTAAATTCCCCCTAACCTCCAACCAATGTCATCAAATAATGTAGGATTTTTGCTAAACTTACCTTGAAATTTTGGGATCAAATCGTCATCTCCCATGCCTGAAGAAGGTCCTCCATTTTCACATATCACAGGCACAAACGATAACAAAAAAACTTTATAATTTTATAAACTACCTAGTCGGCGCGTCTAGTAACTAACCTAAAAGTAAGAAGAGGCTTTATTTTATAGTAGGTGATATTACACTTGAATAAAGTAATTATTACATGCACAAATTATTTCTATACTTAATGCAATAATTTGCTAATTTACAAATATGTATAAGTAGTACTCGAAACAAGATTTTATCTCGAATTGTCTGGAGTGTAGTTATAATCTTAATTTCAATACTAGGTAAATCTTAAATAAAAGATAAATTTTCTTAGCTTCTAAGAATAAGGTTTTCTTGAAAAGAAGTATAACTAGATTTGCGGAATGGGGAAACTAGCATATCGTTGGTTCAAGATTAATCATCTTTAAGCCAGTTTAGCTTTTTTTCCGTGTATACTCATTTTAAACCAGGCTCGGATTTTTTTAAACAAAACATGTTTTTTATTGTTTAAAAGAATTTTTGTGGGATATTTAGGCGTTCGGCATTTAACGTTTTATGTAAAACTGGCGGCGCCCCGTGACCTAGAGGTACAGGCTCTCGTCTACCAATCTCAAGGTAGTGGGTTCGAATCCCACACCCGGCATTGCATCAACCGACTATTTTTATTAAAATAAAAATAGTTTGGGTACCTAGGTCGACTTCTCAGCCTTAAATGAGTACTTGGGATTCATAATCCTGAGGTAATAATAGGCGGTTGAAACGTAGTGCTAGCCACATTACCTTCCTTGTATACCGAACGGCTCTAGTATGGCAAGTTGTACCTTGCTACTCCCAAGGCGTTAAACGCTATATACGGGAGCTATTATTATTATTATTATTATGTAAAACTTAATAGGTGGAGAGATACACATGATTTTTGTAGACCTAACCAAAGCGTATGATTCTATCCCAATCAAACAACTTTTTCACGTACTCGACCGGTCCCCAATAAATATTACCCTAATAAAAGCAATAAAGGAAATCTACAAGAACCCGCTAGCATGAGTTAAAATTGGAGCCGAACTCACAACATCATTTAATATAAATAAGGGCCTGCGACAAGGATGTGGTCTATCTCCAATTTTATTCAATATTTACTTAGATGCAACATTGCAATAATGGAGACGAAAATGTAGTGGAACGGGCATACCTCTCGAAAATAAAACAATATATAGCATTCATTACGCCGACGATCAAGTAATACTGGCCCGAGATGTAGATGACATTGAGTACATGTTTAGAAAATTAAATGAGGAGTATGATAGATGGGGTTTACAAATAAATTTTAAAAAGACAAAGACCTAGAAATGGAAAACGGAAACAAAATAAAATCATGTACAGAATTCACATACCTAGGTACTAACATACATAATAATGGAAAAAGCGAAAATACCAATATCAATCGATTGTAGAATCAGCAAAACCAGAAACATTACAGGGGCACCAGATTCTATTCTTTGGCAAAAAAATACAAATACCACAACAAAAACCCGCATATATGACACTATAGTTAAGAGCACACTTACTCATGGCGCTGAAGTATGGCAGATGAGCAAGTCCATGGAAGGAAAGCTTTTAGCAACTGAAATGGACTTCCTCAGAAGATCGGCAAGAAAATCAAAATTGGAAAAAGTGCGAAATGAAAAAATAAGAAGAATAACGAAGAAAGAGATCACCTTCATAGAAGAAATCCAAAAAGAACAATTAATCTGGTATGGGCATGTAAACAGAATGGGAGAAGAAAGGTTACTAAAGAATATAATGAAATGGATCCCAGCTGGAAAAATAAAACGAGGAAGATCCCGAGAGACATGGTTAAAGGGGATAACAAAGGTAATGTCATTGCGCAATTTACAAGCCGATGACTGGATGGACAAAAGGCAATAGCGGCAAGGAACCGAAAGTACGCTGTAGAACCGGACTTATATATATATATTATGTAAAACTGACTAGGAATTTTTACACAAATGAAGGAGGAAATTAAAAATAAAGAATTATACTATATCCGTATTGTAGCACATTTTTAGACAACTTCTTAATTTTAAAAGTTTTGCTGCTATAACATCAACAAAATATTCCTTTGTTTGGACTAAATTTTCTCGAAAATAAAGACATAATTTAAAATTCCGTTACAATACGGGAAAAGATTGAAGTTTTGTGATTACAGTGATATAATTGATATGGTTTTGTAACAAATTACTCGCTATTTTATGGCAAATGCTGAAGCTCTGTAAACCTTAATCAAAGCACGTGTGTTTGGAATTTTGGGTGTGACTTAACACCCAAAGTAAGGTGTTAATAATTAAAACTTTTTTTTGTCTAACAAGTCGTTTGAAATTTTATTTTTGTCCAATATTTTGAGTAAGTAGGTTAACAAGCGAGGTTCTAAACTTAATAGTAATCTTCAAATCAAATCAAATCATATCTTTTTATTAGGCCCCAATATAAAAAATATACAAAATACACACCATACTTTGGCTGACTAATAGCCTAATAAGGAGTGCACCGCGATTATAAAATCAATTCACTGATTGCCAAAGGCATCAGTGTGGCACACTCCCTGTAAAAAATAACTAAACAGAATTTCATTTTCAATACAATAATATACCAACAACAAATAAACCCGTAAGAAAAACGGAGGACCACCGGCAAAGCAAAAAGAAACCCCGAGCGCACAGAACAAAGCGTCTGCAAGACAATTTAGCAATGTTAAAAAGTATATAAATACAATTTCAACACATACACAATGATCAAGACACACATCTTGATGGCATATTTCATGTTCATCTGAAGATATGTACTTCTTGTGCACACCCTTGTATTCTGTAACTGTAGCATTTGTCGAAAAAGTTAAAAATTTAAATATTCTCAAAAATTATACTAATTAATTGTATTTGATTGAAATATATAACAAAATAAAATTTAAATATATATATATATATATATATATATATTTAATATATATATATTAATCGGTTTAAAACGTTCTACGTCTTCCGATGCCATCTCTCCATGCCTGTCTGTCTCTCCATGCACCGTCTCCGAGAGATCTTTCCTCCATAAACGTGTCAATCCCTTCCTGCCAACTTCTTCTCGGTCTACCCGGTTTTCTTCTTCCTGCAGGTTTCCAGTTTATAATTTGCTTTGAGATTCTTATTTCTGCCATTCTTTGGACATGCCCGTACGACATTAGTTGACTGTTCTTTATGTCGTCCACTATCGTATGTTTAACTTCCATAATCTCTCTTATGCGTTCATTAGTTATTCGCTCGAGTCTTGATTTGCCTGCTGATCTTCTCCAAAAATCCATCTCTGTAGCTTCCAGCATTCGTTTTGTTGTTTCCTTCATTGGCCACACTTCACAGCTGTACGTGGTTATACTCTTTATGATGGTATTGTATATTAGAGTTTTGTTCTTGTTGTTTATGTTTCTGTCCCACAGTATCCCATTCAATACCGTGGTAGCATTCCTTCCAAGTTGGTTTTGTTCTTTAATTGCTGTATCCAACAGTCCATCATTTGTGATTTGCATACTCAAATATTTGTATTTTGTGCAGCACTTAATTTTCTTCCCTTTTTCTAGTATTAGATCTTGTTGTTCTCCCCCGATACACATATATTCTGTTTTATTAGTATTGATCTCGAGTCCCCATTTCTAATATTCTTCTTAAGCTTACGTGTCATATAATTTATGTCATCGTAATCTTGTGCTATGATCACCTGATCGTCCGCGAAGCAAAGTGTGTAGAGCATGTTATCCCCTATGAGTACTCCCATATTTCTACATTTTTGCTTCCAACCTTTGAGAACTTGTTCGAGATATATCTTGAACAGTGTTGGTGAAATACAGCACCCTTGTTTCAGACCTTTGGTTCCATTAAATCATGTTGTTAACTTTTTGCCGACTTTTATTCTAGTTTTTGTTTATTTATATAATGCTTTTATTAGCTCTACATTTATATTGGTTTTTTCCATAGCTTCCCAAAGTCTCACAAGGGGAACGCTGTCGTATGCCTTCTGCAGGTCCACGATGTAGCTCATGGTTTAGATTGCTCTTTTTACTTATTACTTCAGTGACTGTAAATAAGTGGTCCACCGTCGATCTTCCGACTCTAAATCCTGCTTGTTCTTCGGCTTCTATTTCGTGGTATTCGTTTTCGATCCTATTTCTCAAAATTTTTCCATATATTCTACTCACGGTGGCTGTTACTGATATTCCCCTGTAGTTTTCGCACTTAGTACGATCTTAGTACGATCTATAAAATTTATAACAGGGGTAAATATGTTTTAAATATACCGGGTTCGTCTCAAAAGTGGCTCACCTCTATAATTTGTTTATTTTTTCAGCTAAAAAACGAGATTCATTATGTTAGTATATGAGCTAAATTAGGATTGATTGACGTAATCAATTGTTTTTGGTCACTTCCTGTTTTACCGGAAATGGCTTATTAACAAGTCACTTGTTACTTGACTTGTTATTGTTAATCTGGGTTAACAATAAAAAATTAACAACCAATTACGGCGGGTCTCGATCTATTTCAGGAAACGTGGGAACTAATTTTTATGACACGTGCTTATATTTATTGTACTATTTCCAGAAATGTCTTGCCAAATGTTTTACGAAATATTTCTAGAAATATTTCATAAAACATTTTGGGAATAATGTAGAGGTTGTTTAAGATATTCTTTCTCTCTATAAAATACTGGATTTGGCTTTCTATTTGTGCATTTTACCCCAAAAATATATCACATCGACTTTATCGGCTTTCCGTAAATAAAAAAAGAGGGGGAGAAAAATAAAATATTTTCCTGTCCGAACAGTTTAGACTGATACGAACGCAGTTCTATCGAACGATTATTATTTATATATATGTTAGCCCACCGTTTGGTCCAATTTCTCATTTTTATCAGGAACAGGTTCCGACAGTGGCAATTTGTTTAAATTTTTACATTTATTGTTCGGTTTGTTTTTCTGGCATTTTTTGTTCACTCCATTTAGAAGGATTATTGAAGTTTGAGTAACCGTACATATACAGGGTTGTTCACCACATACGGCACGGAGTATTGTAGCTAAACGATTAGATTTTTACAAATTGTAAGTTTTGGGTTCGTTGAAGGTCTATTAGAGCTACAATTTAAAAATATTTTTACAAGATGCAGAGTGTCCCAAATAAGTAAAAAATTTTATAGTTGTTTTTTTTTAAATGGAACGCCCTGTATATTATTATATTTTTGGATTCTACGATTGAAATGAAGGTAAATTTGATTAAGGTTTATCACACTTAAACCTTACCGTTTTTGAAATATTTTCAATTTTAGGAAATTGCAGTAAAAATTTTAAGGCTTTATTTCTCCCAGGGTATCAAAGTTTTTAATACTAAATTTTTACTCAAGATTATTTATTGATCAGATATTGTGTTGCAATAATAAAAATTTTACTACCTTATACAGAGTGTCCAAAAATTTATATTAAATAATTACTAGCTTTAAACGGCAATAACTTGTTAAATTCAAATGGAACATCCTATATATTTTACATGAATCAGATGCACAATGTAATTGTCTATCAAATTGTATTATACCATTTTTTACCCATCTCTTCAAGTTTTCGTAGAAAATGCATTTTCTTATAATTTAGACCTCATTTATCACTATACCCATGGAATAATGACATTTCAGATTTTTTTATAGCACCATAATATGTACAAAATGTACAGGTGGTAAATATTGCAATCCCATTGGCATACAAAAAACTATTTAAATCTTTGTAAAAGAGTATACCAATTAAATATACCATCATTATTTCCTACCAAAAACACCAAAAACTAGTTCATTACATACTTTTAAATTGTTTTAATTAATAAATTATTCTAAATAAATGTGGATTTGGCTCAGAAATCAATATAATAATAAGTTATGAAAATGAATGTTTCTGTTTTTATAAATAAGCATTCGTCAATAAATGAAATAAAATTTATAAGGTGTTACCTTTTACCACGCTGCCTAATGCACACACACACAATTCAGTTTTTGAGAATTTGGAGCAATTATTACTACAACGTAAACAGTCAATTAATGTAGTTTGAATACTGGGATCATATTAATTGGTCCTCTTACGAAAAAATATTTAAACTGTTTTTTTTTATTTTTTAATTAAATAAGCGAACTATATCGACAATATTAGTATCTGTACCCTTTGAAAATTTGTTACATCTTTAAAAATAAGCTAAAACGTCAATATTCCATGGGTATAGTGATAAATGTGGCCTAAATTATAAAAAAATGCATTTTCTATGAAGACTTGAAGAGACGGATAAAAAATGAGACAATACAATTTGATAGACAATTACATTCTGTATCTGATTCACGTAAATTATATAGGGTGTTCCATTTAAATTAAACAAGTTATTGCCGTTTAAAGCTAGTAATTATTTAATATAAATTTTTGGATACTCTGTATAAGGTGGTAAAATTTGTATTATTGCAACACAATATCTGATCAATAAATAATCTGCAGTAAATATTTAGTATTAAAAACTTTGATACCCTTGGAGAAATAAAGCATTAAATTTTTTACTGCAATTTCATAAAATTGAAAATATTTCAAAAACGGTAAGGTTTAAATGTGATAAATCTTAATCAAATTTACCTTTATTTCAATCGTAGAATCCAAAAATAGAATAATATACAGGGTGTTCTATTTAAAAAAATACAAATATAATATTTTTTACTTATTTGGGACACTCTGTATCTTGTAAAAATATTTTTAAATTGTAGCTCTAATAGTCCTTCAACGAACCCAAAACTTACAATTTGCTGAACAACCCTGTAGAGAAATTTTGATTAAATATAAAAATATAGTAGTATTACAACACAATAAATGCCGTATGTTAAAAAATAGCTATGTACAGGAACATCTTTTTAAGTATCTCACTCAATTTACGTTTCCTATTTAAAGTTAGTAGAAAGATTTTTTAATGTCATTTTTAGCGACAGTACCGATTTTCTCTTAAATTTTTTTTAGACGTAAATTTTGAAAGATAAGACGCCATCTTGTTTTTTTAAATAGAAACCCCCACATATTTTAACATCGTTCGGTAGACAATTTTTAATAATTTCAAAAATATATAGTTTAGTATACTTTGCACTTACCGTTTTCAATATACGCCTCCAATACAAAGCCTCTTTTATCATTTTTTAGGAGCTAAAAGTTCCTTCGTTATATTTTTTGCAGTATTAAAGTCTACTTTATGAGCTGTGTTCCATGAATATTAATCTATTCTAGAATAAAGAAAATTCAAAATAATTTTTCTGTTCTTTAATTTGATCATTTAAAAATTTAGATGTTTTCTTAATAACAATTACTCACGTTCGCATAATAATTTAGAGATGGGAATTATAGTTTCTTGGGGGGAACTACTTCCTTAGTTCTAGTTCCAGAGGAATAGTGCTTTGAACTAGGTCTTTACAATAGTTACCGACTAACATAGGTAAGTTTTATTGCAGGTAAAAAAATAAAAAAGAAACTCTAATCAGAGTTTAAAAAACGCAAATCAATTGGAGCAAATAATACGAAAATTTTACGAAAAATTGCATTTTTTCTCACCTCAAGCTTTTTGTTTTTGTTTAAAAATTTAGAATATCTACTTCGTTTTATAAGATATTTCTTAATTTTATAGACCTAAAGTGAAACATTCCTATAAAATATTCAAAGAACTAAAAATCAAAAACAGTATCCACGACAATTTTCTGTAGTAATTACGCCAGCTGTCGCAATAGATATGGCGGAATCCATCATCGTCGCCTTGGATTATAGTAGTCATGGGGTCACTTGAGACAGACAGCCACTTCCGGTCCAGACACCGAATTCCAGGAACCCAATCAGATAAGGACATATAAAATACGTTAATAAATAAGGATAAACAGGTTTGGGCCGCGGTGAACCGCTTTAAAACAGAAATAAACAGGTTTGAACAAAAAATGAACAGGTCTGTTATTTTAAACTAAAACGTATTTTCCATGTTCTTATCTGATTGGGTTTCTGGAATTCGGTGTCTGGACCGGAAGTGGCTGTCTGTCTCTAGTGACCCCATGACTACTTATTATATCTGGGATTTGCCACCTGGATATATTCCCGTGAACTAGTCTTTTAATAAGTTCCTCTCAGTTCGTTCGGTCCGGGACAGGTAACATACGGCTGGCACTCTCCACTCCCGCCTAGCATCGGGTTACGATCGCGCTGGCCGATCCGTACGTAAACTAATATTTTATTTAATTCCTCTAGGTCCGGATCCGATAACATACGGCTGGCACTTCCCACTCCTGCCTAGCATTAGGCTACGATCGCGCTGGCCGGTTCGTCGACGTCGCATATTATTTGGTCACACTCGATCCCGGAATAGGTCCTGAGAAACTAGTTCTTTGAGAAACCGGGAACTAGTCCCTTTCATTCCGGGGTCGGTATAGTTCATTGGAACTAGTTCATTTTTATAATAATTTATATATCATTTTTTTGTTTAGTTTTGTGTGAGTAAAAACGAATATATTTATTAGAAATACACTCTCCACAAACATTAACTTTAATACTATAACTAAAAATATTTTTTTTAAAGAAATGCGTCTCATGTCGTGATACATTATGCACAGAAAATTTTATTAATCAGCATAAATTTATATAACTACAAATACAAAAACAGACCCGTTTGAATTATGACATGATAATATTATCCAACAAAGTGCGATAACTCCTCCTGAGACACGTTTAGCAGAAGACGCCTTTTCCATCACATAAACTTTGCAAACAACTGCTTCGATCCTCGGCCCATTACATGTCTCCTTTCCGAACAAAGCCCCGCAATAACACGTTCCTCTATCGCCACGAATCCAAACAAAGGAGACTCATTACACCGTGACGCTCTCCCCGTATCCGACTCTCGGAATAACATTTTGCCAATTGGGTCATGAAACTTAATCAGATAGATTTTATCGGGCCGGAGTTCCGCTCTTTTCTATCTAGGTTCCTTGTGTTGTTTGTTACTTTATCTTCAAATTTTTAAAAAGATTGAGAGAAGTTCAAATGTGTGTGGACAGTATTGAGGTCTTAGCCGTCGGTTACATTAGATGCAAATATGGTACAATTTAAAAAAAAAATATTACCTGAATACATCAAAAATGTATTGGGGTAATAAAATACCCCACGCGATATGACGTCCAAATATTTTTTTCTTAGGAATCATTAAAACTGCCATACCTATCTACAACAAAGTAGATAAACCTTTTAATTATCTGAATAATCAATTTTTTAAGGTGAAAAATTAATAAATATGATTTATTGTATTGGAGCAGCTGAGAATATTTTTTTAGCAAAAAGAATTTATCATCAAGAAGACACTACTACCTTGTTAAAAAAATTTAAATTTCTTCGAATTTGGAGTTTTAAGAGGGCTTTTAATAGGCAGTAAATTGCTGCCTATGCCTATGCAGTATGCTGACAGAAATATTTTCAAAATGTGCCTTACCATCATTGACCCCTTATTATGTAAAAAAATGAACTGAATTTACGGCAATTGTTCCACCTAATTTCAGACATTTTACTTAAGGTTTACTGGAATGGTTGTGCTAACTTGATATACAAAAATACAAACTATTCAAAAATCAACAATCAGATGTGTAAGAGACATATCACAATGTTACAGTAAAAACGAACAACTATAAATTTACACTACAAGATTTAGCTCTGCGATCCATTCTATAGCATCCAGGTCAGCCTCATGAATACGATTTAAAGAGAACTGCGCCTTTGTTAATGGGCACTCAGTGTTCAGAATGTCCGTAATCGCAGTTAGGACTGTCGGTTAGTCCCCATTTGTGTGTCCAGTAGCGGGTTCTGCCATGGTTAGTTTGGTTTCTAACTTGATGTGTGGCCTTGATGCCACTTTGGTGCCATACTTGATTTACATTTTTTGATGCAGGGAGATAGAAAATGCTCGGAGGAAATTTTTTTTAATTATATCTAAGAACGGCAAAAAAAACGGCAAATTCCTAACTATGTTCTTTCACTGATTTCCAATGGTAGTTGTGCAACTTAATATTAACTTAGCACAACTATCGATTTAACAAATTTAGAGAATAGCGGCAAATTGTTTGTTCTCACGGCAAATTTACTGCTAATTTACGGCAATTATTCCACATAATTTCATAATTTTTTTTAAGTGGTTGTGCTAACTTAACACACCTGATGTGCAGCTTCTGAATAACGGTCTAGGTAAAGCAGCTAGCTTATTTGCTGGGTCATAATTAGAATTTAGAGTTAGTAACTCGCATTTTCATTGGAGGAAACTGTCATATTTATTTCAAACTAATAATCAACAAGAATATTCGTATAATTTAATAAAATAACTGTAAATCACAATAAATAATGAATTGTTTGTAATTGAGATGTAATTTCTGGATTATTAATCCGGTAAATGATGGAGATAAACAATTTTGATTAATTAAAATTTTATTTTAAGATGAAACTTTTGTCAAGAACGTTTTGAGAATTCGAATAATGAATTGAATAATGACATGACAAGTGACATCTGTCTAAAAAGGCAGATATTTAGAGTGACAATTTGGTTATGTAAAATTTACAGTGACAATTTTGATTATGCAAAAGAAATTTCTATTCTATGAGTTTACTGGTTGCCTAACGATTGACATTAATATAAAAATAAATGCCCAAAATGAATAATGAACAAAGCATTTAAACAAAAACCTACCACAGGCTACACAAAGCAAATTGTTGGTTACTAAAATTTTAATTTTTTAATAAAAATTAAAAAAATATATTATAAAATTATATAGCTAGAATAGTATACGGTTTTATATTAACTCTTATTTTTTTGAAGCTTAGAAAAAGCACTTATAAAAAAACATATATCCTTCAAATCCTTCAATTTAATAGCTGTTAGTAAGAAGTCTCACTTTAAATATGCGCACATATTGCACACACAATTTTTTTATAGATAACTATTTCGGTATATCAATTCGAAAACCATCGTTCAACTTCTTTTATTGCCGCTAAGCAATAAATATTAGGACAAGCGGAACCACTCAACCTCATACGTTCGAGAGGCAAATATATCAATCGAACAAAACCAATCGAAAGCCACACCTATACGGCTCTGAATTTATTGCCCTATGAAGGAGGGTATAAGCGGAAGAGTAAGTGCTTCTATTCTATTAATACAAAATCGCTTTTTTGCTTGGACGTTACACAGACAGGCTTTAAATTAATATCATTGCAACCTATTGCAACACATTTGGTTTTTCAACAAAGTTGAAGAGGTAGTAAATAATTGACCAACTGTATAACAACGAATTTTAAATAATAGTTTTAGAATTTTTAGAATTTAGAATGAGTGGGAGGGGGTTAATCACTTCGACCTCACAGATCCATTGTGTCCCCCTTTCTTGAATCATAACTCATCATACAGTCCCAGGGCTTTGACAAAAGCCAGTATCTGGGACGGTTTTATAGAGGGTAGTTCTCCATCTCCAATATCAGTCGTACCAAAATTCATGGCACGAATGGTTGTCGTCTCGGCGCACTCAGTGATGAGGTGTACTGGTGTTTCCCCATCTTCCCCACAGAATCTGCATTCGCTGTTTGGATACGCACCATTAGCTTCAATCCATTGAGGTATTCATTGAGTAGCCAGTGTCCTGTTAAAAACCCCGTGACAATCCGAAGATTGTTCTTACTCAGACCCAGGAAGATCTGTGATTTTTCTTGATCATAAGCCCTCAGAAACTTCTTCGAGTGTCTTAGACCATTGCAAGATTTCCATTCCAGGTAGCGGATGGAATCTTCCAAGTCCTTGAGTTCCGCCTTGAGTTGGTTACCACTTGGAAAGCAGAACGGTTCTGGTCCAGTTAGTGGAGTGTTCGCTCCTTTCCTAGCTAGATTATTTGCTTTTTCATTGCCTTCTATCCCTTGGTGAGCAGGCACCCAGTGTAGGAGGACTTTGTTTTCTTTGCCTAATTTATTCAGCTTCTCTATGCATTCTTTGACCAATTTCGAATTGCTTGATACTGAGTTGATCGCCTTTAACGCTGCTTGACTATCAGATAAGATGGCTATTTCTTGTTTCCGATAGTTCCTATCTAAGATAAGTTGTACGCATCTCTCGATAGCGTAGATTTCTGCCTGTAGGATACTAGGGCAAGTGCCCATTGGTTCGGAGTAATTAGCTCTCGGCCCAAACACTCCGATCCCTGTTCCCGTATTGGTTTTGGAAGCATCAGTATACCAAGTTATGGTATGGTCTTTTAACTGCTGGGCAAGCGTTTCGCTCTTCCAATCCTTCTTATTGCTCAATACTACATTGACATGTTTGTCAAAGTTGTACGTTCTTGGCATACATGTCAATGTAGTATTGAGCAATAAGAAGGATTGGAAGAGCGAAATAAATAATAGTTATTTTTATACAAGAAGATAAAATGGTATTATTATTTCAAGGAATTTATTACAAGTAGATAAAATATTGTGCTGGGTTGGCGTTGGTTTCTATGTAATTTGACAAATAAATAAAGCTGTCTCTTTAGTTGTCAGTTTTGAGACAATATTTTTTAATTCTCTTTCGTGCCGATTTGCTGATTGAATTTGAGCCAGAAATGGCTCAAAACGGAATAAGTAAATTACCAACAGGTATTCAGGCTGAGACGACAAATGCCATATCCAAACTACTTCCATTTAAATTCCGAATAACTTATGAAAAGGAATACAAAAATTTTCAAAAATGGAAGCAATTAAAAAACATACGAGAAGAAATAAAGTTTTTAACTTATCCTCGCTGTTAAAGTATCATTTAATCTACTCTTGCGATTAAAGTACTATTTTATCTACTATTTTTGATAGATATAAGGCAATTTTAACAGTTGCTATGAAAAAAATAAAATATATCACTAATTCGTACCATTTTTTTTCTAATTCCATCGATCAACCGTTCCAATAAAAAGACACCTACTCGCTCCGTGCACCGCATCAGCTTTATCCAAGACAAATTAAAACTACCTCCCCGGAAAATGGGTCCGGGGCTCCGGGATTCCGGGCTAAATTATGGGCCCAATCAGACGAGACCGGACTGTGTCCGAAAGACGCGCGAATCACATACGATATCCATTTCTGGAGCGGGCCGGATTTCCCGGATTACGTTCCCGTATTTATCTGGATAATTGCTTTTTTAGAGATTTGTCAGTGTAGGAAAAAAGCGAGTATTTGATTCTGGATTGCTGAAGTGATTTCCAGTTTTTTTATAGATAATTGTATGTTGTTTTATTAGAACTAAAAATGCTAATGTTTTTGTGGTGAGGCTATACGTTTGACATTACAAGCCAGGCACATAAATGTATTTTTACTCCTAATAGAAATTGTTGAAAATAATTTTTGTCAAACGTCACAAATAATTTTTTTAAATAATTTTATCCATCAGCCACTGCTTATACAGACATTACTCACATATTATAATAGAATTTTAGAATTTAGAATGAGTGGGAGGGGGGTTAATCACTTCGACCTTACAGATCCATTGTGTGCCCCTTTCTTGAATCATAACTCATCATACAGTCCCAGGGCTTTAACAAAAGCCAGTATCTGGGACGGTTTTATAGAGGGTAGTTCTCCATCTCCAATATCAGTCGTACCAAAATTCATGGCACGAATGGTTGTCATCTCGGCGCACTCAGTGATGAGGTGTACTGGTGTTTCCCCATCTTCCCCACAGAATCTGCATTCGCCGTTTCTTCTTAGTTTCAATCTACTGAGGTGTTCGTTGAGGAGACAGTGTCCTGTTAAAAACCCCGTGACAATCCGAAGATTGTTCTTACTCAGACCCAGGAAGATCTGTGATTTTTCTTCATCATAAGCCCTCAGAAACTTCTTCGAGTGTCTTAGACCATTGGAAAATTTCCATTCCAGGTTGCGGATGGAATCTTCCAAGTTCTTGAGTTCCGCCTTGAGTTGGTTACCACTGGAAAGCAGAACGGTTCTGGTCCAGTTAGTGGAGTGTTCGCTCCTTTCCTAGCTAGATTATTTGCTTTTTCATTGCCTTCTATCCCTTGGTGAGCAGGCACCCAGTGTAGGAGGACTTTGTTTTCTTTGCCTAATTTATTCAGCTTCTCTATGCATTCTTTGACCAATTTCAAATCGATTGATACTGAGTTGATCGCCTTTAACGCTGCTTGACTATCAGATAAGATGGCTATTTCTTGTTTCCGATAGTTCCTATCTAAGATAAGTTGTACGCATCTCTCGATAGCGTAGATTTCTGCCTGTAGGATACTAGGGTAAGTGCCCATTGGTTCGGAGTAATTAGCTCTCGGCGCAAACACTCCGATCCCTGTTCCCGTATTGGTTTTGGAAGCATCAGTATACCAAGTTATGGTATGGTCTTTTAACTGCTGGGCAAGCGTTTCGCTCTTCCAATCCTTCTTATTGCTCAATACTACATTGACATGTTTGTCAAAGTTGTACGTTCTTGGCATATCGTCCACTGGGAGTTGCATGAGTTGTATTTCCTTTTTGAGGGTGTTCCAAGCCCCTGATCTGACAATTCTCCCAGTACTAATTCCGTTAGTGACCATTCTAATCATTGTCGCATTGGCATATCTACCAATGACAATGTGCAGTGGTGTTAGATCTAGAATGACCTCCATTGCTGCTGTTGGACAGGTTCTCATGGCTCCTGTGATGCAAACACATGCTAGTCTCTGGACTTTGCATAGGTTTAGCATTGCCGTCCGTTGCTCTAGTTTTGTGTACCAGGCAACTGCTCCATAAGTAATCATGGGTCTTACTATCATGGTATACATCCAGCGCAAAATGTTAAGGGAGCAGCCCCATCTATTTCCGGCCAGTCTTCTGCATATCATGAGAGCCTTTATGGCTTTGCTGGTAGTGTTCTTAATATGCCTGTTCCACAGGAGTTTACTGTCCAGGGTTATTCCCAGGTATTTAACTTCCTGTGTTGGCAGTATTATAATAACACACGCGTGATTTTTTGAAGGTATAACAAACTATTGTGTTATATCTTCAAAGCCACACTATTTTATAGAAATTATTCTGCTTTATTCATAAATTACTAATTCAATTATTTATTTAAATTAACATTAAATGGAAATGATTTTTTTTGTAGATTCAGAAATTGTAAAACCTTGTATGCCTGCAGATGCTGTCCCTCCACTGCTTGAAATAGGCTCTGTCATTACAACGGCTCGTTCTGGAATACTTACAGCACCATGAATCTTTTTCGCAATCTATATTTTATTGTTGATGGACTCTTTGATATATCCCTCCACAGCCGTTGCAGATTGCCATCTTCCGTGTCTTTTTAACGTTGTCATGTTCACTCCTGCATTTTCCAGTAATGTAGCGGATGATCTTCTCATACAATGGCCATTGTATTGCTTAGGATGTTTTAGGCCCAAGTACTTGCGGAAGATCTTTCTGAATAATTTTTCTTTAAAATCTGACTTGCTGGTTGATAATTCACTATTTTATGGTTAAAAAATCGCCATTTATGTAAGCGACGTCTTAATATCAGTGCTAATTATAATTTACAAAAAAAAAACACTCATCTACAGTTTTTGTGAAAAATATCTTTGTACTTTTTGAGTTTTCCACCCGGTTTCCTCTTACCGTCTACAAGCTCACCGTACTACACTAACACACATTATATCTTAATTTTATAAACCAAAATATTTTTAATAAACTATCAGAATATAAAATATAAAATTACTTTTATTTGTTACAGGTATGTTAAAACACACAACATAGATTTAAGATATGTATTTCAGGTAAGCCCTCCAATTTATATATTATTATAAATAAATATAAAGTATAATATAAAATATAAAGGAAAAAATAAAATATACTACTAAAGAAATAGTGTAACTAAATTAGAAACATTATCATATGTCATATATAATATTTAAAAAAACATAACTTAATTAAAAAACTAAATATATCATTTAATAAATGAATTGGCAAAAATAGCACACATATAAAATAGTTATAATGCTATAAACACCAAGTAATTAATATTACACAATTAATTTTATATGTATTAAATGACTATTATAATATTTAATATTTTATTTTTCACAGTACATAATATATTAATAAAAGATAGAAATGCGTACGATCAATAATAAACCAAAGATAATTAATAAATACTAATAAAAATGTTTTTTTTTCAACTTTGAAGCGTTCAAGTTATTTATTAATAACACAGTGGCGCGCGTACGCTACATCAAACGATGTATAGAAATTTTAAAACATTTTCCGATGCGTCATCAACTTTGAGTGACAGCGCTGCCAGATTGTGATGGATTTATGAGATGAATCTTAATTTAAAAGTGACAAACAATATATATTTAATACATAATTTTTTTAAGGCAGCAACTACCTTGAAACAAATTGAAACAAATTGAAATAAGTAGAAATAACTTGAAAGTGGTATAATGTCCTTACCAATCAATCTTACTTCTCTAGCTGCATTCAAGGGTAATAAAGGACCTTTATTGTTTTGCTACAAGCGCTTTGCTTCGACTGTTTAAAGGCTTCGGCATATTTTCAATCCACAATTTCAAAAAATGCAGTAAAAAATCTTGAAAATTTAGTTCTTAAAAGAACTTTTTGTGCTTAGAAGTACACTTTAAGAAAAAAAACTATGAAAAACGGCAAAAAATGAGAATTACTCCCAAAAATTCAACAACACGATATTATACAAAATAATGACTGACACTAGGATAATTGTCAAATTATACACGACAACATTGCTGAACATGGCGCAATGTGACCAACTATGCGATAATAAAAATCGGTTTAAACTAATTTTTGCAGCTTTAATCTAAATAAAATATCTGTTACAATCATTTGCTCTATAAAGTATAATGAAGAGCTGCTTGGTATTTTAGTTTAGTCAACAAATTTAAACATTTTTGCTAAAGTTTCATTTACCCAGGTTTATAGGCTTTAGTCTCAATTTCGATGTGATTGCTGACGTGCATCGGAAAATGTTTTAAAATTTCTATAATTAAAATTCAGCTGTTGCATATTCAATGCAAATTAAATTCAACCAGTGATTCGCAAACAATTCTACAAATAATTAAAACATATACCGGGTATTCCTTAATGACATGTATTCCTTAAGTTTCATTTTTATTTCGATTTTTTTCAAATAATTTCTGAATGTCCATATTTGGATGAAAATTGGTATCTGGGAGTTTTTTGATATAAAAAATTTGATTTTAGTGTCAATATGACTCCTACTTGTAGAGGGCGCCACTGACATATTTTTTACTGGTTTGAAGAGTAATATCTAAGCTAAAGATTTTGATTGATTGTAAAGCTTTTGATAGAGTGAACCATCAAATTCTATGCAAAAAGTTGGAAATCTACGGTGTTAGGGGGGTGGCTTTGGATTTGACTAGAAGTTACTTAGAGGGTAGAACTCAGCAAGTAATAGAATATAACGACCATGGTACATTATGGAGGTCAAAAAAACTTTCTGTAAGTCATGGAGTTCCACAAGGCTTTATTCTCGGTCCTTTCTTATATATAGTATATACTAACGAACTCCCACTGGTATCCTCTGAATATATTACACTTTATGCCGATGATGCAAACATCGTTTTTAGTGAGAAAGATAATTATGAACTGGAGTTAAAGGCTGTTAATACTTTGGAAACCCTAAATGATTACTTTTTGGCTAATGACCTTTTACTGAATGTTTCAAAAACACAGCTATTATTATTCGGAAAGAGAACAAGGGAGATTATTAAATTGCTCTATAATGACAATGAAATTGTTTCTGCCGAAAATGTATCACTTTTGGGAATTAATGTAGATAGAAGGTTAGATTGGAAATATCACATAGCATGTGTTGTTTCTAATATAGCTCGTTTTAGTTACGCAATGAAAATTATCTCTGAAAATATATCTGAAGACGTTGCAATAACAGCATATTATGCCTACATAAACTCTGTAATACGCTATGGCTTGATCTTCTGGGGGAACTCATCGGATGTTAATAGGATAATGATTGTACAGAAGCGCTGTATTGGAAACATTTTCAAATTAAGTTATCGTGAAAGTTGTCGCAAATTATTCATAGAAAAGAAAATACTAACAATAATCTCTATGTATATTCTGGATTCGGTAGTATTTGTTTACGACAATAAAAGTCTCTTTAAAGAACCAGAGTTAAAACATCAATACTCTACTAGAAATAGAGATATGTTACAAACCAATAAGAGCAACTACACGTATGTGCAGAAGAATGTGAAGCACAGCATTGTAAAGTTATATAATGCTTTCCCACTCTCAGTTACTGATTTACCTAGACCAAGATTACTGTTAACCCTATAAAATTATCTATTAGACAAGGCATTTTATACGCTAGATGAATTCTATGCAGACAAGGGTAAGCTGTTACTATAGCATTTAATATTATTTGTAGTAAGTATTATTGTGTTTTCAATTTATTTTCTTGTTAAAATTATATAAATATTGAAACTTGTAAATTATAGTTATGTAATACAGTATAAAGACTCTTCAGAAAAGTATTTTAGGAATCATGTTTATATTACGATACATTTAGTAGTATTTGAGTGTTTTAGTATCTTGAGTTTTTTGTTAACATGTTCCACACCCATCTTGGGTCAATTTATGTAATTGTATTACTTGGAACTAATAAAGATTTATCTATCTATCTATCTATCTATCTATCTATCTACATTTACGACATTTTTTACGTAAAAAAAGGTATCTTGAAAAAAATCGCTACAAGTAATGATTCTAGAGATATTTTGAAATCGACATTATCAATACCTGTAATCATTGACATAAATTAACTAACTTTCTTGACTAAATAGTTATTAGACTGAAATCATAAATTTGAAATGTTTTGTGCCAAAAGTTCAACAGAAATTGTTTTGTCATCTTTTTTTCGAAGAAAAATTAAAAAAAAAACAGAGTTTCCAAATTTGTTATTTCAGTCAAATAACCATACCTACTCAACATGTTTATTTTTTTTGTCAATAATGGCATGTATTGATTATTTCCATTCTAAATATCTTGAGATTTTTACCAAGAGACATTTTTTACGTAAAAAATAACGAAAATGTATATTTCTTCACTAAGAAGTTTTATACAGACATGGACAAAAAGTTATTACTCTTCAAAACAGTTAAAACACATGTAGGTGGCGTCCCCTGCAAATAGGAGTCATATTGACATCAAAATCAAATTTCTCATGTCAAAAAACTCCCAGACACCAATGTTTATCCAAATATTGTCGTTATTTCAGAAATTATTTGGAAAAAATGGAACTTCTACACTCGGTATCTCCGAAAGTAAGCATTTTAGGACATACATTTATACGAACTTTTTAACTAATTTTTATCTGCAGAATATGCTGCCGAAGTTTGCGGTATACAGTTGATCGGACCACCCTGTATTTACAGTTAGCAATCTTTAATAATCAACTCACAATCATTTTCAAATAAACACTTCTTTGTTTTCAGCTTATATTGATTTAGGTTGAGTTATGAAAATGTTCGAACCGTAACTATTACAAGCTACTATTTCACCTCTCTCTATTCTGCGATGCGAATATCTGACATTTTGAAATATTCCCGCCCGGATTTGTTTGTTTAGATACCCTCTCGCTGGCTAAATCGATGTGCATAATTCCCCCTCTCGCCTAGCAGCGTTTTCATGATTGAATGTGTTCGATAATTGGTGCAGTCATGGATGCCTCCAAAGTGAATAAAATTATCCTTCCAATTGAATTGATTGCGGGGAATCGGGCAATAATACGTATTGAATTATAAATTAGGAGCGGAGCTGAACGGTAGAACCTTTGGCAGACTATTACAATGCTCGTTAAGGATTACAATGGATGGATATGCTGGTTGGTTCAAATTAAATATAATTGTAAAATAATAAAGCAAAAAATTTATTAAAGTTACGTAATTATAATTTTAGAAGATGTTCATAAAACATTAAATCACTAGTTGATTAAAAAAAGTATACCATTAATATTGCAAATTATATTTAATCTTCTCATAGTATATGTCTATTTAATTTTTTGATTATGTGACGAGCACTTTTTGAATCCATTATTGCTTTTGATCAAATCGGTGTGAGACACTATGAAGGCTATAAAATGTTGTTTTAGGAGAGTTGAATAGCCGGGAAAGTTGAGTTAATGAATGTTATTGCATCCAAAGATGTCCTAATTACGCACTCCTTTAGCGTTAACATTTTTCGGAAATTTTATTAACATTTGAAGTTGTCACAACACGACGCTAAGCTAACTGCACTAGCAAAAAACTAAAATACTTAAATATTATGACAAAACCACGATATCAATATTATTTTAATGCGATCAATTTGAACTGTAACCGGGATGGCGTGCTATACCTATATAGCGAAAATATCTGATTTCTGCCGTATACAGCGCTACCGTCGGAATTTTTTGAAAACAACTAAAATGCAGCAAGCCTATAACTTTTTTTCAGATAAAAAACGAGATTTGGTATGTTAGTATATTACATAAATTAGGATTGATTCCTGTTTCAACGGAAATGACTACTACTTTTGATTTTTAAATGACACCCTTGGTAGTTTTTTACTCTATTTGTGATAGAAAATAACATTCTGAACAGAATGGCATACTACATGTCACTTTTCATGAAACAGTGCTTTCCATAAAATCAATAAAATAAAAAATATACGAAATATTATACATGTACTGATTTCTTTCGAAAATCGACAACTATGAAACTATGATCCCTTCCTGGACACAAACGGTACATTGTGAGACAGGAAATTGTAAAGAAAAACAAGCCCTATAACATAGGATACAACATTTAATACATTTCACATTCCGGTGAAACATGAAATGACCAAAAATCCTGACTTATGTCATATACTAAAGTACCAAATCTTGTGCTATATTCCGTTGTAAAATAAGTTAACCTGGCTTGAAAAAAGAGCTGAAAAATATCGGTGAAATACGGCTGACAGAAAAGTAGAAATGTCAAATATTGACGTCATTTTTTAAATTATTTCAATTTTTTATAATAACATTTAATACTATTTATGCCCTAATAAATTTATGACAAAAGATTGAGGTAATAGAGTCAAATCCATCAAACGACAATGGACAGGACACCTGGCAAGAAAAACGGACAACAGATGGACCACAAAAATTACAGCATGGTACCCACAAGGAATTAGGAGACCTAGAAGAAGACCGAACCCTAAGATGGGACCACAGTATTAGAAAATTAGCAGGGATAACTTGGGCCCGCATAGCCAACAATAGACTACCAATGGACCCATCTGCAAAGAGAGTATCTAAATATGTGAGGGAGACTACACCATGGTTGGAAATGGTTGAATAAGCTGAAAATGATGATACCCTAATAATTTATACGGTATATAAAAATAGATAAATATTTTTATTTTGCATATTTTGTCCATATTCTCTTAGAGAATGCAAAAAACAAGCAAACTCGAAATATATTAAAGACGCTGACAATAGGGTGAAGGCTACATGGGATATAATAAATTCAAACAGAAGTCCTATAAAATATACTGTGAGTACGAATGGTAGCGCAAATGATTTTAACGATTTTTTTGTGAATATAACCGAAAATATTGTAAAGTCTCTGAGCGTAGAAAATCGCACAGCGCTTGACTATATAACAAAATTTTCTAATAAACCTTTAAATCTAAATTTTTCCTTTAGAGAGGTAACTTTCATAGAAACTCGAAACGCCGTAAATTCGTTAAAAAATAAGCATAGTAAAGATATTTATAACATGACCATTCCACTAGTTAAAAAAGTAATAAATTTATTAATATATCCTCTAACTAAATTATTCAATAGATGTATAAGAGTCGGTACGTATTCCAGTTGTTTAAAAATTGCCAAAATCGTACCAGTATTTAAAAAAGGTGATCCTGAAAGTGTGAATAATTATAGACCTATAGCTTTAATACCCACACTTTCAAAAAATTTTGAATATTTATTGAAACACCAGTTAACACATTACTTTGAATCTAATAACTTGTTCATAGAGAATCAGTTTGGGTTTCGTAAAGGAAAATCTAAAACAATGGCTTGCATTCGTTTGATGGAAGATATAATTGAGGGTTTTAAGAGCGGTAACTATGTTGGTTCGATCTTCTGTGACCTTACCAAGGCCTTTGATTGTGTTGATTATACTTTTACAGAAAATTTCATATTGTGGAGTAAATAATTTGAGTTCGAAATTATTGGCTGATTATCTTGTAAACCAATCTCAACAAACATTAGCCAACGGTACGCTCTCTGATGTGAGTGTTGTAAAATATGGGGTACCGCAAGGTTCAGTATTAGGACCCTTATTGTTTTTAATTTACATTAATGATTTACCCGTGGCTACACTTCAGAATAATGATTTTGTTTGCCGATGACACTACTATCTTATGTGCTCGGAAATCCCCTGAAGAAATTCAAACTGATTTTGAATCGATTTTGCTAAATGTTTGTGACTGGTTTCAGGCAAACCGATTATGCCTGAATGACACTAAAACAGAAAGAGTTATTTTTTCTCTTAAAACAAAATATAAAATAGATTTCTGCAGTGTCCGATTTCTGTGAATAAAATTTGACACAAAACTGATTTTTGAAAGTCACGTAGTCTATGTGGCAGGGAAGGTTTCCATAAGCAGGTATGCATTTCGGCGATTGGCTAAGTGTGTGTAGAGGGATGTGTTAGTAGCTGCTTATCATGCTCTCATTCACTCGGTGCTTACTTATGGAATACTTGTTTGGGGTTACTCAGCTCATGCTGACAGACTGTTTGGACTGCAAAGAAAAGCATTGAGAATTATGTCAAATTTAAGTTATCAAGCAGATACAAAAAACGCCTACAAAAAAATGGGAATACTGACACTTCCATATTGCTATATCCTCCAGTGTCTTTTATTTGTGAAGGATAACCTAGAACTATATACTACGCATGATGAACAACACAATTATGCAACCAGAAACAGAATGAATATAAAGCCTGTTCATTTGCGCCTCGGAAGATCTTGGAACTCCAGCCTTCATTATGCTCCTGCATGCTTTAATAAATTATCTCAAAATGTCAGAAATTTACCAAGACATCAATTTAAAACGACAATTAAAAGCTACCTTCTTGATATGGCTTATTTTAGTGTTACTGATTTTTTAGAAAGCAGTGAAGGGTTATAGCGTTATTGTTTTTTGTGTATTTTAAATTACTGTTTGATAATTGTTGTAACAACTTATTTTATAAATTTGCATTTTACAAAATATGACTTTGTGTAAGGATACTTGTATCTATTAACATGCAACAAATGATTTGATTTAGATACTGTTAGATATTTTTGAAGTTCTATACAGTAAATAAAAATATCCACCATAAATTATCTTGTCTAGTATTCAGATCTAGAGACAAGTCGAGCTGCGCTGCATTACTTTAATGTATCAAAAGCTGTAGGGCAATAGCTGAGAAACGAGATAAAGGCTGATTGCTTCGTATATCTTTCCATAATTTAGCGTGAATGCGATCCATGTACTTGATTGCTTTCTCTGTGTAGTTCCTAGTTTACTTAATACGTATGATATACGCGACTCACAACAAGAGAACTTTGACGTAGATTTGATACAAACAAGATAGTAAAAGTTATTTGTGTTTATTTAGTTGGAATAGAAACTAAATAGACAATAAAATTAAACTAATATTAATCTACTATTTTAACAATCAGAAGCCAAATATTTAACTTTTTTCTTATTTTTTTTCATAATATCTAGACATATGACTGACTTTTCTTTAATTTTATATTTTGAAATACTATTAAATTTTAGAAAAATCTGAGCCATATAGGTACAGGAAACCCTAATATAGTTTGAAAGAGCATTTAAATCTGCTTCAACTTATTTTAAAAAAATGCATAGTGTTGTATTTGAAATAACGAAGTTTTTAAAAATGGCTGGTCTATTTTAAATATTTGTTTTATATTAAATATTTAAAATAGACCAGCCATTTTTAATAACCCTGTGTACATTAAAGAAGGCAATAATTTTTATTTAATTTAAAAGTAGTGTAATTTTTAAGTTTACTTCTCTGGCTTCAAAGTCAGCACAAGAATTAACTCATTATAATTTTTCATTATAGCATGCATATTTAAATATCTTTAATATCTCAAAAACCAAAGCATTTAAACATATTAAACCCTTATAATAAATACCTTATTTTATGGCCAAGAATGAAAAAATTATATAAAATACCGGGTGTGTTCCAGAAGAAAAAATATAACTTTGGTACGGATCTTAGTTCTGATTGTACATTTGAAAATAATTTTAAATTATGCACATTGCCTCTCTACATATACCCAAAAATATTTTGGTTCTACATCTCTCCGTTTTCGTATAATCGAGGTGAGCCACCCTGTATTTCTAAAAAATGCCTGGCATTTAATAATCTTAAACATAAATCTTGATACCAGGTTTATTAAAATTTTAGTACATGAAATATATTAAAAAAATATATTCAAAAAGAATTCATATCAATTTATACTCGATCTAATGTGATTTTACTAAAATTAAAAGATTCAATTAATTGAAAATACCGTGTAATATTTTATTTATTAGTAGTTTTTTAACATAACTGCGATAAACATCTAAAACTTAATTACTTAAAATACTTTCAGGCTTCGAATATACGTAATTATCCAGAAATACATAATTACAAAAATATAATTTTTAAACTAAGCTCTTTCACATACACAGACGAAGTCACAGTTAATCCGAATGCATAAACCGAAAAAGTTCAAAAGCCTTTTACCGTAATATATGCCTTATTCATACACATTCGTTATATGAAATTCCTTTTAGACGAACAGGCCGCATATTAATGAAACGGAAAATAGACGTATAAAATGCGGAGCTATTTCCCCAGGATGGAATATTAAAATAATATTTTTAATACGTCTCTGTTTTCTTCTTTTATTAAGTCTAGCTAGAAAACTTATTAAATATTCAGCGGTTTACTTTCGCTACCGAATTTGTGTTTCGTAAGCTTGTAATATTAGAGTATTAGGAAATTATTAACATACTTTGTTTTTGTAAGTTATTACCTCAAAAAGGCAAAAAAAATTTTAGAAGCAGAAGCTTAAGATCAGTAGCCCAAGTAGTTAAACATAACATGGGTAGTTTATATTTCTTAATTCATAGATTACTTAGTTTTCCACTTTCCAACGAAAGATATGAAATAGAAAGAGATTACATTAGGAATGTAGCTGAGTGTAATGGATATTCTCCTTCACTAGTTGATAAAATAATTAGAAAACGTAGATATAGGTTAATGATTTCTGAAAATTCGACTTTTCAAGTGGAGAAAGATACGTCAAAATATTTCTCAATACCGTTTGATAGAGAGTCATCCCGTGGTCTAAAAGGAATTTTTAGAAGAATTTTTTGAATAGAATATTTCTGAAGAATGTCAATTATAAACTTGTGTATAGTGCTAATAATAAATTACAACAATTATTAGGTAATCCAAAGGATAAAACAAAACACCTCCACTGGAAAGATCGGGTATTTATGAAATTTCTTGTAAAGGTTGTAATCAGAAATATGTTGGACAAATTAGAAGATCAATATTACCTAGATTTAAAGAACATTTAGTTCAGATAAGATATGGTAGACCGGATAAATCTTGCGTTGCCGAACATATTGTTGATAAATGACATTATATAGATCTTAATAATTTAAAATTAATTAAACAAGTTTCAAATTACAGGCGATTAGATGGATATGAAAGCATCAGAATTAATAAATGTAAAGATAGTATGAACAGAGACAACGGTCCGATTCCTTCAAGTTACATTGGTTTAATAAAATTGATAATTTTCTTTTTCCATTATGTCAGGAAAAAAATCTGATAAGGAGAGAAAAAAGGATTTTCTAAAAATCTTCCCAGAGAGTCTGTAAATACAATTATGTCTCCCTGCTACCGACAATATTGCCGCCCTACTTTTTTTTCTTTGAATTGACGCAAGTGAAAATCAGGCCCAAAATTGGCAATTATCTGCCTCTATCACCAGGGACGTACTGTAAAATTAAATTATTATTTTACTAATAATTTTATCTTTTATTATTCATGATTTGATCATGCATTTGTGTGTTTTTTAATTGCTATTTATCAAAAGTATACAGGGTGCTACAAATTCGAGGTACGAGCATTGGTATCTCGGTAACCGTAATAGATACGAAAATGGTTAAATTGGGACAAAGTTGCGCTTCGAGATGTTCACCAAGATGCCATCAAAAAAGTTTAAAAAATTTCTAGTATTGCCGAGTTTTTGAAAAAAACGAATTTTTTGAAACTCAATTTTATTTTTTCCTGTCGTTACTTTTTAAAAATTAAAAAAAAACTAATTACACATTCTCATAGCCACTTTATTAGGGCTATGTGATAGTATTTTTAGGTTTTTCAATTAGCTGATAATTTGATAATTGAGATACAGAGGCCAACTTAACTTTTTTAAATACAAACCTGCATTTTTTATGTCAAGTTTTGAAAGAACTCGGTCTACTGAGTACAATGATATGCAACACTTGATACTTTTTTTGTTCTGGGTACCTTAACAATAGCAAAACTATTAAATTATTTATTATTTAAAATAATTTCAAGTCCAACTCGGGGCTTTGAAATTATTTCATCTGATTATATTCATCGCAACAATACGTATCAAATATATAAATCCAGCAAATTGAAAGATTCAAATAAATAATATCCAGGTCAGCAATTTAAAGATCTTATTTTTAACTTTTTTTATTGTGAACTTGAAATCTCAGTGTACGATCTAATAATATGCATAATATTAATCGTAGTTATTATAAATAAATCAACTTCCACAAATTAGTTTCTAATGCTCAACATGTTCGAAAGGGTTACCAACCTCCCTAATGCACAAATTTATTTTTTGCTCAATCTTATTTATAGCTCTTTTCTTCTTATACTTTTGAATATATTTTGTACTTTTTATTGTAAATGTTGAAATTATTGATTTCACTATTTGAAATTATTTGATTATTTATATTATATTATATTTATATTATTTTTTAATATTTGATTGCATTTGATTTTCCGTATTCAAAGTTTTACACCACGTTATTGTTAAGTTTAGGAGCTTATCAGTATTGTAACGATGAATAGATTGAATATTAAAAAAAACAGACCCGAACTTGAAATTATTTTAAATAAATTGTGTTCAATTGTCCGACACAAAAAAAAATAAGTGTGGCATATCATTGTACCCAGGAGACCGAGTTCTTTCAAAACCTGAAATAAAAAATGCAGGTCCGTATTTAAAAAAAATAAGTTGATATCTGTATCTCATAAATTATCAGTTACTTTGAAAATCTAAAAATACTATCAGATAGCCCTAATAAAGTGGCAATGAGAAGGTGCAATTTGTTTTTTAATTTTCTAAAATGTAACGACAGGAAAAAATAAAATTGATTTTCAAAAAAAAAAACTTTTTTTCCAAAAAACTCAGCAGTTCTTCAAATTTTTAAAACTCTTTAAAGCGCAACTTTGCCTCAATTTAACCATGTTCGTATCTATTATTGTTACCGAGATACCAATGCTCTCACCAATCTTATAAACAGATATATAATTTTGCTTGCTTCATCCACGTTATCGTAGATGGAGCTGAAAGTTTTGGTAGGGTATATATAAAGAAACAAAATACAAAAAGCGGAAAAAGGGGGCCAAAAAACCCTACATATATGCTTATTCTCTGTCATCAGACTCAGGCCGACTTTGCTGTAACCCTCAATCTGACAAAACGAAAAGCAGAGAATAGTATTTGAGTACAAAACGTACTAATGTGGATAGTGCTAGACGCTCTCTCCATCTAGCGGTAGCTGTGACAATCACAGATCGTACCGCCAAAATTAAAACCAGCGGCCTACTGGACAAACATGCTTGCTTCATCCACGTTACCGTAGATGGAGCTGAAAGTTTTGGTAGGGTAAAGTCCCTAGATATATAAAGTACCGCAATTACCGCCATATTGGCGCCAAAACTAGCGGCAAATTTAAAAAGGAGGCCAACATTTCGCTGTTTCGGCTTTTTAAGCAGCTGGTCGGTCCGGCGCCAATATGGCCGACCAACATTGACAGGCAAGCCGTAAAATAAAATATTTATTAATTGTAATAGAATTACGTTTATTATCTACAGTTTACCTTCATTTTAACGTAATATCAGGTGGTATATTAATATTCAATTTCATAAATTTAATTTTTTAGGCCTATATATGTTAAGAGGTTATAAACGAATGGTTTCCGTACAAGTGTTTTTCATTTGTATTAGCATTTATTTTATGTTACCTTTTAGCGCAAAGTACGCCAACAGAAGTAAGTTAATAGGTAAGAAGAAATAAAGTTGGAATAACATTTAGAATTTTAGTACTTAATTCAGTCGAAACAATTGGAAAAACTTTGTTTGTTGATGAGAACGGGATACCTATACCATAAGTAAACTTTCCCTATTATACCAGTTATGCTGTAGTTAGTTTTGACAAATAAGCATGATTTAACGAAAGTCTTTGGAACTATGAATAAGCTACAAACTTAAATTTGAAGGCCGGCTTTTATACGAGAAAATTTTGAACCATGGTTGAAACAAATAAATGTAATAATTACATTGATATGATACATACCTGCTATTTTTGAAATATATTAATATATTGATAGAAAGATTGTTTCAATTAGTATTACTTCAGGTAGTTTCGGTATGTAATTGTGCACTAAATTTAAAAATAACTTAGAAAGAAGCTTGAAATGCATAAGAGCTCTTTATGTATGCTGTATAATTAAGGTTTGTAATGGAGTGGTTTTTATACAACAAATTTATTATTAGTTGAATAAAAGCAAGTTAATACCACATAATACAATTAAAATATATTTTACTCTGCAATTTAATGTTATATTTTTAAAACAACAAGTGTCATGATGTTTAAGTATCATTATAATAAAAAAGTTATATAAATATAACATTGAAATAACTGTAATTATTGTTATACATAAATTAAGTAGGCATAATTTTACCTCGACAATATGTAATTCAAATTCTTCTTCAAATGAATCTTAACAATTTTATGTCATGTATAAAAATCAAATTTAAATCACACACTTTTATTTATAACTGACAGTATAAGACCAAATTTTTAAATATAACTTCACATGCTTACATTATATTGTTTACTTTTTATTAGTAATTACAATATGAACCAAAAAATATTAATTACTATCAATAAATACATAAAAACTAATCTATTTAAGTCCATGAAAATAACTATATAGTTAGCATATGCATAAACAACATTCTTGTTATTAGGATCAAATTTATTTGAGCTTTTTTTCATTGTTTTGGTTAATATCCCTGTTAGTCCTGACTGGTAAAACCACCTGAAGCGATGTCATACAAATCTGTATATGTATCATAACATAACTTATTCTATTAAGTAATTATCCTGCCTTTGGTCTGATGATAATATATTGTAGATTTATCTAAACTTCTTACTGCAAAATGTTGAAAACTAAACTACACTAAACATTTTAGGGAATGATTACGTAAAGATTTCACTTACACTACACTTAGCATCCTTTTTAAAAGATATGTATGGTAGTTTGCAAGTAAGGTCTTTGTCTTGTTCTATATTAGATTTCTAGAGGTGGATCTGGGCCTGACCCACTGCGACCTTCCCAGATCTATTGTGATCTTGTCTTGTTCTACAATGAAGTTTTATGTACCAATAGGTTATACTACAAATAAGATTGTTAAAAATATTCACTGGAGCATAAATAAATTCAATCCACTACCTAACCTGTATTGAATATCGACGATGTTAGAAAACACATCAAATGGCGGCCTTTTCTTGTAATACATATTTCTTCACTAAAGATATCGACGCCTATACATTATTAACTAATAAATTTGTAGCATTTTAGTGGTTTTATAATTATTTTAAAATATGTGGATAAATATTTTTATCCTGAAATTGACAGCCTCTCAACATTTGACATGACAAATTCAGACAAATGTGACATTTAAACAGTCCTACCACTACAGTTTTTCCAGAAATACCCCAAAAATCCGCCATTTTGGCGCCAATAACATTGAACAAACCAATTGCGGTACTTTATATATCTAGGGACTTTATGGTAGGGTATATATAAACCATGGTACAAAGAATACAAGGTATGATATTGCGCAGGTTGGTCGCTACGTCACAGGTGATAACAGGCGTTATTGGTCAGCACGCTCCGCGCGCCAGTTCAAATCGTCAAGATATTGTTATAAACCTGTTTTTTTGTTTATATACCGTCATTGAATTATCGCTAAGCAAGTTACTGTGGAGCAGTGCGTAAGGAGTCGGGCTAGGAAGCGAGAGACCTGAGTTCGAATCTCGGCCGGGACATAACTTTTTATTTATTTTTTAAATACTGTTGTATTCTATAGTTTATTTTTGTAGTATAAAAAAAAGAACTATTTATTCTGTTATTTTTTAATCTCCGGTATTAATATAAATTGATTGTTGGTACAACACCTCATTTAATATAAAATAATATTCTACTTTTTGAAATGTATCGGGCACTAATTGTACCTAAAAGTAATATATTTTTAGTGATATACCATATTGTAAACTATTTAATATTTCAGTCACTTAAAAAGTTAATTTGCATTGAATAATTGCCTACCATTAAAGGAAATTTGAGCTATATAATCCTTGATGGGCATATTCTGGGTATGCAAATACTTCCTTTAAATTTTGGGTGTCGTTCAACCGATTTATTCTCAAAACCAGAAACTTCTACATATAAAAAGAAGCAGAGGTCACTAATTATAATAAACTTCACCCTTGGTATTACTTCCACTAATTATAATAAACTTCACCCTTAGAATTACTTCTATCACAATTACAATACGTTCATCTGCATTGGCATTTTCTACTTTTCGATGGGAAACAATAAACTTCCCAACATTTTTTAAATGATGTAATAATTCCTCTTGTGGTTACCTTCCATAGATATCCTCAACTCTGTCCTCATGTGAATTCAGAGGCAATGAAAATGAAAATTATTTACCATAAACATCGCAAACTAAAAACCTAATAAACAATTTTATACCGAATATAGGAATAAATTTAGTATTCTTACCTATCGTCCAAATCCATGTTAATAGATAATTATTATTTTTAAATATATTTTTGGAACTGCTGGTTTTAGTAATTATTAAATTAAACGAACTAAAAAGTCTTAAAAATAAACAATTTTTAACCATAACCCCAAAAAATGCAGATCTCCTGTCAACTTTCTTTATTTTTTATTTATTCATTATTTTCCTAGTGACGTCACAGGTGGTATGCGCGAACTGAACGAAATTGGAGCCGCTATCGATCATACCTTGTATTCTTTGTACCATGTATATAAACAAACAAAATACAAGAAGCGGAAAAAGGGGGCCAAAAAACCCTACATATATGCTTATTCTCTGTCATCAGACTGAAGGGAACAGCCATTCGACGACCGGTTTCGAAGATTTATCTCCATCGTCAGGCCGACTTTGCTGTCACCCTCAATCTGACAAAACGAAAAGCAGAGAATAGTATTTGAGTACTAAACGTACTAATATGGATAGTGCTAGACGCTCTCTCCATCTAGCGGTAGCTGTGACAATCACAGATCGTACCGCCAAAATTAAAACCAGCGGCCTACTGGACAAACATGCTTGCTGCATCTACGTTACCGTCGATGGAGCTGAAGGTTTTGATAGGGGACCAAAAAAGGGGTTTTTGGCCCTCTTTTTGCGCTTCTTGTATTTTGTTTGTAGATATATAATTTTTCGTATTTACCTTGTCCGTATTTACAGTACTGCAATCCACACAAATTCCAATTTTATTATCGTATAAATGAAACATTTACCGCTGATGGAATTGCCGTAGAAATCCCTTATATATCCCGCGGATTGTTCGAGACACAGCCCTCCGCAATATTTTATATTTATTTCGCTTCTTTGCTTGCCCTTCACGTAGTTCGAATAAAATCGGACTGTATTGATGTCGCTGGTCATAAAGCCGGCGTTCTCTGATAAATTTGGAAAAACTGTTCGGATGCCGCATTCAGCTACAGTTCGATACAAATATCTGTACGTATCTGTGGACTGAGGAGAAATGAAAAATGCCGTTGCTCGATATCTATATTATTACGCGGATGAGAATACTTCATATTTACTTTTGGAAATACTCTAAAGTCTCGTTTGGATTGGTGGAAGAGATGGGATTGCTTTATATTTTGTACGTCAGTCCATATTACATATTTATTTAAGACTACTAGAAAATATCTAGGGATTAGGTACATACACTGACGAGTATTTGACACGCATCAGAAGATGGTCACGCCAGACGTTTTCTTTCATGAGCTTTTCTGTGATACGATACTACCGCATTCCGGACATTCAAAAATCTTATTGCTTTGTTGCTTCTTTACTTTTTGATGATTACTTTACAGTGAGTTCTATTGTGAGCTGCTCATTCCCACTGATTCTGCATATTAATCCTCTTTAAGTTTTTGTGGAAAATGTCATTGTACATTTTTAGTTGTCCATCCGGCCTCCTCTTACCGTCTACAAGCTCACCAAAAAGCAGAGATTTTGGTATGCGGTCTTCTTGCATTCTGCATACGTGACCAGTCCATCTTAAGCGGGATTACGTAACCATGACTTCAATACTCTCGCAGTTAGCTTTTTCAAGGACCGATACGTTTGAGACATGATGGAACCATCGGATTCTTAAGAGTTGTCTAAGGTGTCTCTGTTGCAACTTGTTTAATGCACTCGTGTGTCGGCGGTACGGCACCCAGGTTTCGCTCCTATATAACATGGTGGGGATCAAAATAAAACACTAAATCACCACAATACACCAAAACCTTTTACTTTTACACTACAATTTCGGTGTAAGAGTAAAAGTGTTTGGTGTATTGTGGTGATTTAGTGTTTTATTTTGCTGTGTAACACCAAAGGTACAAACCCCCAACTGTAATGGTGGAGATTATAATTGCTCGATACACTGCAAGTTTCGGGGAATTAGGTACATTACTTATAGCGGGTGTTTTTTAAAAGTACCTTACCCCTATAATTTTTTAATTTTTAAAGTGAAACTTCTTTACACGCGCTGGGAGTAAATATTGGCGGCCGCGAGACGGCCTAAAGCACGAGCTCACTAGGTGATAACGGCAGTGTTGCCACAACTACCCCGTTTGGTGTAGATCTACCCCTCTGTAAAACAATTAATTTAACCCCGTCACCTCGTGATAATCTACCCCGATGAAAAATAAGCTTTTGGCAACACTAGGTAACGATCTGTGCCATACACGGCTAAGAAAATCACTATAATAAACTTGAAAACGTATATGACAACCTTGATTTTATGCACATTTTTATCGATAGCTTTGTAGCTTCTGAAAAACGGTCTAGGTAAAGCTAGGTAGCTCATTTGCCAGCTTAGAATTATAATTTAGAGTCAGTAAATCGCATTTTCATTGGAGGACACTGTCATATTTATTGCAAACCAATAACCAACGAGAATATTCGTATAACTTAATAAAATTACTGTAAATCATTATAAATTCTGTAATATAGTAATTTCTGTTATTATTAATCCGAAAAATGATTAATCCGAAAATGGAGATAAACAATTGTGATTGATTAAAATTTTATTCTAAGATGAAACTTTTGTTAACAACATTCTGAGAATTAGAATAATGAATTGAATAATATCAAGACAAGTGACATCTGTCAAAAAAGACAGCGATTTAGAGTGACAGTTTGATTATGAAAAATTTAGAGTGATAATTTTGATTATGCAAAAGAAATACATATTTTATGAGTTTACTGGTTGTACTGAAGCTGTGGTTGGTTCCTTGTGAAACATCGTTGAAATATTAGTATTTTAATAAAGCACGCTTTTAGATGCTTCAAAAAACTTTTAATAAGAGTAACTTTAACTCTACATATATGTTTCGGCTTGTTAGGCCTTTTTCAAGAGTTTTTTAAGAACTAATCGTCTAACTACACTGTAACTATATATATATATATTTGCTATGGGGGTGGGTTCAGAGAGTTTACAATAGGGGTAATAAAAAATGTGTTTAGAAATCCTTGTTGGTCGTTAACATTATTTTCGTTTTTAACAGATTTTAGTATTTCTAACTGTTCAATGTAATTTAAGCGTCTACCTTTTGTTTCTCTGTGTAGTAACTTAATTGAGTTTTCATTAATTTTGTGATTATTTACTATACAATGAGTTGCAAGACCAGAACTATGCTGGAGATTATTAATAGACTTTACATGTTCTTTAATCCTTATATCTAAATTTCTATTAAACAAATCGCCATCAACAATGGATATAAGTGTTCCCTTATTGATAATATGCTAAAGAAAAAACAAAAGAAAATATTAATGAAAAATTTTTATTCCTCTAATTCTAAAGACAATAACAATTATCGACTTTTAAACTACATTCCTAATTTAACTAACAAAATATCAAATAATCTCAATAAAATAGGATGTAAAACTATTAACGTAAATAAAAGAAATTTAGGTCAAATTTTATTAAATAATAAAGACAAAACTAATGTCAAAAATAAGTCGGGTGTATATAGGATGGATTGCAATGATTGTGATGCCGTGTACATAGGCCAAACAGGTAGAAATTTAGATATAAGGATTAAAGAACATGTAAAGTCTATTAATAATCTCCAGCATAGTTCTGCTCTTGCAACTCATTGTATAGTAAATAATCACAAAATTAATGAAAACTCAATTAAGTTACTACACAGAGAAACAAAAGGTAGACGCTTAAATTACATTGAACAGTTAGAAATACTAAAATCTGTTAAAAACGAAAATAATGTTAACGACCAACAAGGATTTCTAAACACATTTTTTATTACCCCTATTGTAAACTCTCTGAACCCACCCCCATAGCAAATATATATATATATAGTTACAGTGTAGTTAGACGATTAGTTCTTAAAAAACTCTTGAAAAAGGCCTAACAAGCCGAAACATATATGTAGAGTTAAAGTTACTCTTATTAAAAGTTTTTTGAAACATCTAAAAGCGTGCTTTATTAAAATACTAATAGTTTATTGGTTGCCTAACAATTTACATTAATTTAAAAATAAATCCCTAAAAGTAAATTTGAAGATTTATTATATTTTTTTATGAAAACAAAAATCACGTTAAATTGTTTTTCTGTTCATCCAATAGTCTGTAAATGTTTTAAAAGTCATTTTAACTATATGAGTGACCACTTGTGGTACTTAAATGAGGAATTAGCTGTTATCTCTTTATTTGATTCCAATGTTTCCGTAGATATAAAAAGAAAAATGATTGAGAAAATTGGTTCTCGACCAGCTTCTACAACAATAAATCCGCGGTATCAAGTGTATAATAAGCACGAATTATTTTTACAACAAATCATGTTGTACAAAAAAAATCGTTGGATTTATTTAAAAAAATTTATTTACCAAGCGATTTTTTTAGAAAATGACATTTCAACTTGGTCTAGTGATGACAGCTACTCTGTGGTGTGGTGAATGAAATTTTATTTACCAAGCGATTTTTTTAGAAAATTACATTTCAACTTGGTCTAGTGATGACAGTTACTCTAAGTGTGGTGAATTTTTTAAAACATTAAGTAACGAATGTCGTATCTGAAAGAGGAGTTGCGTTAATCAAAGAATATAACAATTACCTCACTAAAGATGAAAAGCAACTACAGTATTTGTTACAAGTAGTTTGAGAACATCGGCACCGTCATCCAGACTGTTCAATAATAATATTGATTTAGATTAAATTTAAGTAATTTAAAACTGCTTAAAGAAAAAGTAAATATTTTTTTTATTTAAACAAAAGCAATTGTCAGTTAATGTATTCCTATTGTAAGTATTTCAAATCACTGCAGAATTTTGTTAATCTATAGAATAAACAAAAACAAGATAAACTATGGTTTAGAAGCCATTTGGTGCTAAAAATGATCTCAAAGAGTTTCACTGGTCTCATTATTGCAGAAAAATATTAATAATTATTGTCTAAGAAACTAAATTTAAGATAAGCATGAATTTTTTGGATAATTTGTTCCAATAAAACCATCAAATTTGCTGTAATGCATCAAAAACCGTAAAATTTGCGATGAATTGAACTTTGACCTCAAATAACTCTTAAACTGTTAGGTTTCTCGAAAAATCATGAGAGACCTTTTTTGTAGAACGTTCAATTCTCTACAAAAGAGAGTAAAAGATTCTTTTTTATGACACGACAGGCTAGCAATAAAATTCATAAGGTGCAGAACAAAATTTTTCTATGGTATTCTTATGGAAAATAGAAAAACGTGATGTGGGCAGTTTTAATATTAATATAAAGACCTGAAATTTTAAGTGGTATTATTTTACGTCAATTTGAAACTTTTGAGCCTTTCTGCAACAACAATTTTTTTATTTTTTTTTTTTGAATCACCCTAATCAACGCACAATTTTTTTTACATAAAAAACAGGCATCAGAAACGAAATAAATCCTCTCTATATTTTTAGATCTCTGGAATCGATTGACGCCCACCCTGGAGCTGTGGCTCTATTCGATCGTTTATTAGCCTCTATCGTTCCAATTTCCTGCGTAAAAATTTATATATTTCCTCGCCACCGTTATGAAATTAATTCTGACGCCTACCTCGATTCGATTTAAGCTTCCCTCTCTCTCGCACACTCTACCGAGTGGTACGCGGGATTTAAGGCTAAATTATGGAGCTCTAATAGAAAATGGATTTTGATCAAATGATCGAGACGTATTGGGGAGGGGAGGGGGGAAATTAATAGAGCTGCTAAAGTAGATGGGAAACCAAATAAACCAAGTAAACAGGAGTCTCAAAGGGGGATATTGGATTTTGTTTTATTTGATATAACCAATATTTTTTATACAGGGTGAGTCTTAAATAAGTGCAAATATTTTTAGGGGTAGTATATTTCGACCATAGAAACACGATTAAGAAGTTTCTTTCGCGAAAAAAAAAATTAAAAATTAGGAATTTTTTGAAAAAAATTTTGGAATTTTTTTAGTTTTTATTTAAAAAAATACAATTTGTTGATAATATAGCAACATAGATAGTAGATTAAATTTACAAGAAAGAAAACTCGAAAAAGGTCCAGTGGTTCTGAAAATTTTAGCAAAAAATAATATTTTTTGGAAATTTTCAAAGTAGAATATCTCGGTTATTTTAGATTTATTTGAAAAACGGTAAAGAGAAAATATGTTTCGTTTATCGAGATTTACCAGGCCTGAAAATATTTGCACTTATTTAAGACTTACCCTGTATGGATGTTTATGGAATGCGGGTGATAAAATAGTTAAAATGTTACCGGATCATTTGAAAAGAGGTAGCACCTTTCTTATTTTAAATAGAACACCCGGTATGTTATTACATTTTTGAAAACTACTTTAATATCTCATTGCACCCATTCTCCTATCCCTGTGCCCTGCACTAACTTATGCAGGTCTTTGGTGGGATGGGAGCATAGTTCCTCCGGTTCTAGACTAGCTTTTCTAAATAAAAATTGTCGCTGGCGATCCAGAGCTTCGCAGTGACAAATTATGTGCTCCGCTGTTCCAGGATCTTTATCGCAGAGTCTGCAGCCATGGCCATGAATCACCCTGTATAGGTTTAAATTTAAAACAATTATTATGATTTGAACGATTTAACCGAAAAAAATAATATTTTGTCTCACTGTTCGATATCCAATCAGTTAAGTTCAAAGGTCGATTTAGACAGATCGAATATATCGACTTTCTTTAACCTATAAACCAAATTAAATACTCATATGCTAATTTTAAAGAAAATTCTTGAACAAATGATTTTAATTTTCTAGACATTTTATATTTACGAGATCAACAAAAGATGTATAATAGACCAACTGAATTTATTCCACTATAACAACAAAATGAAATGGTACACCTTAGCCATCTTAGGTTCGCAGACAATATTGTCTTGCTGAGCACCGACATTCAAGAACTGAACACCATGCTAAAGGAGCTAAATGACCAATCCCAGAAAATTGGCCTCAAAATGAACTTGAAGAAAACCAAGATAAAGAGCAGCAATCTCCATAACATTGCCGTAGACAACCTTGTTATTGAAAACGTAGACCATTATACAGGGTTGTTCACCACATACGACACGGAGTATTGTAGCTAAACGATTAGATTTTTACAAATTGTAAGTTTTGCGTTCGTTGAAGATCTATTAGAACTACAATTTAAAAATATTTTTACAAGATACAGAGTGTCCCAAATAAGTAAAAAATATTATAGTTTTATTTTTTTAAATGGAACACCTTGTATATTATTCTATTTTTGGATTCTACGATTGAAATAAAGGTAAATTTGATTAAGGTTTATCACACTTAAACCTTACCGTTTTTGAAATATTTTCAATTTTATGAAATTGTAGTAAAAATTTTAAGGCTTTATTTCTCACAGGGTATCAAAGTTTTTAATACTAAATATTTACTGAATATTATTTATTGATCAGATATTGTGTTGCAATAATAAAAATTTTACTACCTTATACAGAGTGTCTAAAAATTTATATTAAATAATTACTAGCTTTAAACGGCAATAACTTGTTTAATTTAAATGGAACACCCTATATATTATGGAACACCCTATATAATCACCCTATATACGTGAATCAGATGTACAATGTAATTGTCTATGAAATTGTATTATACCATTTTTCACCCATCTCTTGAAGTTTTCGTAGAAAATGCATTTTCTTATAATTTGGACCTCATTTATCACTATACCCATGGCATATTGACATTTCAGATTTTTTTATAGCACCATAATATGTCCAAAATGTACAGGTGGTAAATATTGCAAGCCCATTGGCATACAAAAAAACTATTTAAATCTTTGTAAAAGAGTATACCAATTAAATCTACCACCATTAATTCCTACAAAAAAACACCAAAAGTTAGTTAATTACATGCTTGTAAATTGTTTTAATTAATGAATTATTCTAAATAAATATGGATTTGGCTCAGAAATCAATATAATAATAAGTTATGAAAATGAATGTCTCTGTTTTTATAAATAAGCATTCGTCAATAAATGAAATAAAATTTATAAGGTGTTACTTTTTACCACACTGTCTAATACACACATAAAATTCAGTTTTTTAGTATTTGGAACAGTTATTACTTTAACGTAAACAGTCAATTTTAATGTAGTTTGAATACTGGGATCATATTAATTGGTCCTCTTTAACAAAAAAAAATTTAAACAGTTTTATTTTTATTTTTTAATTAACTAAGCGAACTATATTGACAATATTAGTATCTGTACCCTTTGAAAATTTGTCACATCGTTAAAAATAAGCTAAAATGTCAATATTCCATAGGTATAGTGATAAATGAGGCCTAAATTATAAGAAAATGCATTTTCTATGAAAACTTGAAGGGATGGGTAAAAAATGGAACAATACAATTTGATAGACAACTACATTGTGCATTGATTCACGTAAAATATATAGGGTGTTCCATTTAAATTAAACAAGTTATTGCCGTTTAAAGCTAGTAATTATTTAATATAAATTTTTGGACACTCTGTATAAGGTAGTAAAATTTTTATTATTGCAACACAATATCTGATCAATAAATAATCTTCAGTAAATATTTAGTATTAAAAACTTTGATACCCTTGGAGAAATAAAGCCTTAATTTTTTTACTGTAATTTCATAAAATTGAAAATATTTCAAAAACGGTAAGGTTTAAGTGTGATAAACCTTAATCAAATTTACCTTTATTTCAACCGTAGAATCTAAAAATAGAATAATATACAAGGTGTTCCATTAAAAAAATACAAATATTTTTTACTTATTTGGGACACTCTGTATCTTGTAAAAATATTTTTAAATTGTAGCTCTAATACACCTTCAACGAACCCAAAACTTACAATTTGTAAAAATCTAATCGTTTAGCTACAATATTCCGTGTCGTATGTGGTGAACAACCCTGTATATATTTAGGTCATAAAATCAAGCTGGGTAGAACGTAAAATACGGAAATCAAACGCAGGATGCAGGATCCATTTAGCATGGGTAGCATTTGAAAATATGAGCGATATTTTCAAGGATAAAAAGGTGCCTATCAACCTAAAGAAAATTGCTTACGACAGCTTCCGGATGGCTTAGAGACTATGACAATTACCCGAAAAACAGCAGAACAATTACGAGTAGCACAAAGAGCCATGAAAAGAATCATGTTAGGACACAGACATACGTCCAAAAACAAAACTAATAGATGTTGTTAAAAGAGTGGCAAGTCTGAAGTGGCAATGGATAGGGCATGTGGCAAGACAGGGTCCAGACCGATGGCCCCAAAAAGTAATTCTATGGAGACCTCGGGGAAGAACAAGAAGTATGGACCGACCAAAAAAGTGGCGATGACGTCAGAACAGTGGCAGGAAGACAATGGATAAGATTGGCTAGAGATCGAGAAGCATGGAAAACCCTACAAGAGGCCTATATTCAACACTGAGAAAGAAAAAGAAGAAATATATTTTCCATACATATTTTCTTCAACACAACTGCTAAAAACGACAGATCATTTGAAGAAGGGCGACGATAATGCAAGCGAAATAAAACAAAAATAAAAAGTGACAAAAGAGAGAAAAAAGATCTCGCGCTGCATTATGTAAATAAGCGTGGATGTGTCTCTCGATGCGGACTTGTAAAGTATGAACTGTTCTACTTTTCTGCATCTCTAAGTCGTAAAAGTTTATTAGCAAACTAAATCTTGAAACGGGAGACCGAGAAAAGTACTAAGAAGATATACGGCGCAGCGCTGTATCCTTTGAAACAATACAACGTTATTTTCGCAAAATATTTTTCCGCTCTTCGCCGGTGGATTTTAAAGTGTAATGCGAATAAATATGGTGGAATTTTTGCATTAATGTTTTTATGGAGGAACAAAGTATAACGCCTTAGTTTGTAGATAGAGATGGTGGGTAAAAAAAATTTACAATTTTTTTTCCACTTTATACTCCAACCACACCTCAAAAAAAAATCTCTCCAAGTATGAGCTCTTAATTTTAATAGGAGGGTTATCTGCCTTTCAGTTTTGTATTTATTCCTTATTATTAGAAAGAAAAATTTATATCTCTGTATCTATTATTTTGGAAAAAATATCTCGTCTCAGACTTTTGTAGGAAATTTAATTATCTACAAAAAAGGCCCTTACAATTTTTTTTGTAAACCTCGCCGTTCGAAAGTTATTAACGGTTGAAATTTGAATATTTTAAGTAAGGCAGTTAGTAAAGACCGTTATAATAGCCAACGATATACAAGAACTGCAAAGCATCGTAGATTCCACTATAGTGAGACGCATCTCAGTGTCTCCAAAACCAAACTATTGGTCTTTTCTAAGACTCCAATAAATGCACACCTGCGTGTCAAGGGACAAACAATCGAACAAGTGACCTCAATAAAGTATTTAGGAGCTAACATCAATAGTCAGTGCGACCCGAAAAGAGAAATATTTTCAAGAATTGAGCAAGCTCGAAAAATCTTAGTGAGTATGAAATCACTTTTTACAAGACGAGACCCCAGTGCGGAACTCAGAACTCGAATGGCCAGATGCTACGTCTTCTCTGTGTTACTTTATGGATGTGAGAGCTCGACACTGGATTTACAGACCGAAAAGAGAATAGAAGCCTTCGAAATGTATGTGTACAGACGGATGCTGCGAATCTCATAGGTACAAAGGATCACCAACGATAAAGTACTCCAGCGCATGCAGAAACAAAAAGAGATACTGAACACCATCAAGGAAAGAAAAATGCAATACCTGGGTCTTGTGATGAGGGGTGATAGATACGAAATACTGCGCCTCATAATAGAGGGCAAAGTACAAGGGATAAAGATCAGGAGATCGTTTGAACGCTCGTCTGCGGAAATCTTCCGAGCCGCAGTTTCTAGAGGCACAATTGCCATTTGGATCACCAACCTTCGACAGGAGAGGGCGTGATAAGAAAAAGAAGGCAGTTTTTTTTCTCTTATCAGTCGTGGAACGAGCCAAGTTGAAGAAAAGCGTGTTCTGTAATTCCAAGCCAGACAGCAGAATTTATTGGTTTGGAGGAGAATGCTACTTCCAAAAATACTAAAAGCAGACGCTACAGTATATAAGGGGCTTCACGCGCTCGACAGGGCCATCAGTATAGTGAGAAAATGTGTATGTTAAGTATTTTGTATGTAGTGAGAAAATTAATTTGTTAAGTATTTTGTCGGGAGTTTAAATTAGTGGGCCCACAGAATCCGTAACAATTTTAATCATCATCATCATCACGCAGCCACCTTTCACGTCCATAGTTGAACATAGGCCTCCTCCAAACGTCTCCAGTTCTCGCGGTTTTTAGCTGTTGCAATCCAGTTAGTTGTTATTCGTTTCAGGTCGTCGGTCCATCGGGTGGGAGGTCTGCCTTGGCTACGCTTGTCGGCTCTTGGTCTCCACTCTATAAGTCTTTTGGTCCATCTCCCGTCTGCCATTCTAACAATGTGTCCAGCCCATCTCCACTTTTGTTTTGTGATTCGCTGGATAATGTCATCCACTCCCGTACGTCGGCGTATCTTTTCATTTCTTACTCGATCTCTCAAAGTGAGGCCAATGATAGATCTCTCCATCCGTCTCTGTGTCACTCTCAATTTTTCTGCGGTTGCTTTTGTTAGAGTGAGTGTCTCTGCGCCATAGGTCAAAATCGGGAGGATACATTGGTTAAATGCCTTTCTTTTCAGCTGTATTGGGATATTTGCTCTAAAGATGTCCCTCATTTTTCCCTAAGCCGCCCATCCTAAGGTAATTCGTCTAGCCAGTTCACAGGTTTGGGTATCTCTGCTTATTTTGATCTCATGGCCCAAGTTTACATATTTGTGGACTAATTCTATTCTGTTGTTGTGAATTTGTATGTGTTCGCTGGGCACCATAGTCATTATCTTAGTCTTGTCAAAATTTATTGTTAGTCCAATCTCGTGTAATGCATCGTTAAATTCTTGAAGCATGTCTTTGATCTCTCCCAGACTATCTGACACTATAACGATATCATCCGCAAAGCGTAGGTGGTTGAGTCTCTCTCCATCGATAACTATTCCTTTTTGTTGCCAAGCCAGCATTTTGAATGCATGCTCAAGAACAGTAATAAACAATTTTGGCGACATGGTATCGCCCTGCCTAACTCTCCTTTTTATTTTTATCTGGTTAGTTGTGGAATGTAGATTTACAGTTGTTGTAGCATTGTCATATATGTTTTTTATTATGTTACAATATCGATGATCGATTCTACATTCTTGTAGCGCTGTTAGGATGGTCGGTAATTCTACCGTATCGAACACTTTTTTAAAATCGACAAATATCAGTGCTAGGGGACGATTGTATTCGATGGTTTTTTCTATTAAGGTTTTTAAACACTGCAGATGATCGTTGGTACCAAATTCGGAACGGAAACCAGCTTGCTCTTTAGGTTGGTAGAAGTCCAATTTTGCCTCTAGTATATTTGTTATAATTCGGGTATATAGTTTATAAAGATGGTTAAGAAGGCTAATTGGTCTGTAATTTTCCAGGTCTGCTATGTCTCCTTTTTTTATGTAAGAGGATAATTATTGAGTTATTCCACTTTGTAGGGATATTCTAGAGGATGTTCCGGACATCTCTGTAAGTGAAATTTACAATGCTTTAAAAAATATGAAGAACAATAAAGCTCCCCGGGGGATAATGGTGTCGTCACAGAAGCGATAAAGATGGGAGAAACAGTATTAATGACCAATATTCAACGGCTGTTCAATCTCTGTCTGGAAAATCAAAATATCCCTACAAAGTAACAATATTATAAGAATAATAAATTTCAAATTTTCAAATATATTGTCGCGACCTAGCTGGGGGTTGTTTGCTAGGATCGCTATACCAGGTTCTCTCTTTTAATCAAAACAACCATTAGAAAAATATACATTTATTTAAATAAAAGCGTACTAACAATTTCAACAAATAAGTGTAAATAACAATTTTAAGAATGCTAGGACTTAAGGGTTCAAGACTCAAAAAGGTACTTACAACAGCATCTTAATTAACTGGCTAACTTCTGTCTTCTCTGTCTTCTACCGATTCACTAGCTACTGATTAACTGACTCTCAACTTTGACTGACCATTGGACTGCTAACTGATCTGATCGCAACTAACCGACTAATCCCCTGACTCTCTTCAGCATACCCTTTTATATTTGTCCGCTCGTCCCAATCATCCAGCACCGATGTTTAGTACGAGCTTGCCTTGAAACATCACGCTACATCGACCTGACTTTAATTGTTTTAATTAACAATGTTTACTATAAGAACATGTCTAGGTCGACGTGAACGATTTTCTTGGGTCTACATCAAATTGGTTTACTAGAATTATATTTTACATGATTTTTCCCAATTTGATATAAACCCAATTTTACCAGATTTTTTTTTCATCATCGTGAACGATATTTTCACGGTAACTAAAAATATATTTTTATGTGAACCCTACTCAGCATACGGTCTGTAAGACGGTTTTACAGAGGTTAGTTTTCCATCTCCGATATCAGTTGTACCAAAGTTTATCGCACGAATGGTTGTCGTCTCGGCGCACTCAGTAATAAGGTCACACACCCTGTATACTAAAAATATTGAGAACACAGTTGGTTTGCTATAAAAATATCTATTATAATATATTTTCTTCGAATATATTACCTATTTATTAAGGTAATTTATTTAATATTAACCCTCTTTCAAACGTATATACAATATCATAAATAACAAATAACTTGCAAGTAAATATTTTGCTTCATGCTATTACGATTAAGTGGGAGTTCCATATCCATAATAACTATAATAAATCAATATTGTGTATATCGTTTCATAATTTTATTGATTATGATACACACGTTTTTACTTTAATTGTTAAAATGCCGTTTTAATCAAATATATAAACAACGCGTAGATATATTTACTGCAACAAGATTATTGTATTTGTGTATTATCGATAAAATTATTATATATTTTAATTAATTTTAAAACAATTCTTCCAGAGACAAATAATAAAAATTTTGCTTAAAAAATTATTGTTCTTTTATTTTTATTAAAATTATTTTCCAATTATATTTTATTTATAGAATAACAATATTTGCCATTTCTCTAAAACATCAAAGAATATAACATATTTTTCTAGAAATACTCATACGCGACTCAAAGGTTTATAATTTTTCTTTTATTTTGTATATTTTTAGAAATCTATGTTTTAGTTCTTAAGCATATAAATTTGTTTACTTAGTCTATTTCTATTTTAAGTTTACTACTTGAGGAAATTTCCAAACAGCCGTCTTCAATGTCATGTTGCATATAAAAAAAATTTTATAATTGACAACGTTTTTATAAAGTGTTTATTGTAGAAACACAATATGTATATTTTTATTTCACTGAAGTAAAATAAAAAATTAGAGCACATATTTGGCTAGAACATAAATTTCATTTATAAAAAACAGAATTTTTTTTAAACTGAATATATATGTTTGAGAAATAGATAATTTCTATAATATCTATGTATATACAAAAACTGGCGAATTATACATACAATTTATACTACAATTAATAATAACTTTATTTATATATTATGTTAGTTCAACTGATAATTTACATAATATTTCAATATATGACGCACGTTTTTTACACTAAACGTAGGTTAGGAAAATGTGAGCAATCAAGACAGGCAACAGCTTTTTACCGACTTTCCTCTCTGTTTTATTGTATTCGTTTTGCTTTTGACTGTTTTTACTATCACCATTACTCTTTTTGATGTGGGGTTTACTGTTTTTGTTTCCTTTACTATTTTTTTATCTGTTTTAATGTTTTAACTCTCAATTTATAGATGTATAAGAGGCGATGGGTTATACTAACAGGAAAAATAATAAAACAGATGGTGAACTATTTCCATAATAAGCCCTAATAATTGCCCAAAATCAGAAGCTAAACATGGTATTATTTTAAGATGTGTATTTTGTAAAACCTATTTCAAATACCCACATAAGACAAGAAATAGTATTCATTTTAATCTGTTTACTATCTAACCAGACTCTTTCATACCGCCTAACATTTTAATTTGTTTATACTATACTATCTAAGGACAAAGAGACTTGTGGAGACCAAGACACGAGGCCTATAGAAGCAGAGGACGAACTCCTAGTCGATGGACAGATAATAGAAAGAAATGGTTATAATGAAAAGAGGATTGTGTTCAGCAGTGGACGGAATGATCTAAATGATGATGATGATGATGATTTTCTATATATTTCAATATCTTTCTAGATTTGAAAATGATAATTTAATGTCATTTATTTATTTATCATAACCTTCCAAACTATGATTTACCTTTCTTTTTATACCGAACAATTTAAATTAACGCAATCGGTACAAAACCAAATTCAATTATAATTAAAAGTTGCATCAGCTTTGTTAATTTCCTGGCTTTTTTGCTGGAATTGTCCGTTTCAATTTAAATAGAGCATACGTCCAGCTCGGGGTTCAGTCAGACGAAAACGCGCCTGTACGCGAATCCCATTCTAAATTCTGAATGAAGTATCCGATGCATTAAGGCAACTGCAGTCTGTCTTTGTCTGTCCCGCTGGCAGCGGAGCATTATTTAAACTAACACTTCGCACTGATAGAAGGGAGTAGAGTAAATAGGATAAAAAGCAACAAAATTCGCTTTGGGGAGCTTTTTACGTGATTTAATTCAGAATGTATGTTGTAGTTTTTTTATTTTTTGTTATTTGGTAAACAATGATTCAGCAGTAACACCAAAGTGAATGATGGAAACCATCCACAGCGTTAGCAAGGTGGTATTGTGGCACAGTTTTTCAATTTAAATTTTTGAATTGATACTTTACACCTCATGATGTAGGTGGCTCTCTAAAAGAGTGATATGTACTAAAGCTTGATAAGACAGACATATTTTTGCTGAACATTTCAACTAACGTATGATAATGACAGGATTAGAGAAATATTTTAAGAATATAAAAATATAAAATTATTTTTGTAGTGAAACTTCTTCACGGCAACACTGGGTAACGATCTATGCAACACGCAACTAAGAAAATCACTATAATACACTTGATACTGTACCAACCTTGATGTGTACCAATGGTTGTGTGCTAGGGAGTAAATGTTTATGCATATTTTCATGGATAGGTTTGTAACTTCTGAATAACGGTCTAGATAAAACATCTAGCTCATTTTCTTTTTCTGCCAAAAGTTCAACCGAAACTATTTTATCGTCATTTTTTTGAATAAAAATGTATGATTAATTTAAAAAAATAAAAAGTTATCAAATTTATCATTTCAGTCAAATAACTACCTCTACTCAACATATTTATTTTTTGTCAATAATGACATGTATTGATAGGTGGCGCCCCTTATTCTAAATATCTTGAGAACGGTTGCTTGTGGCGATTTTACCAACAGACATTTTTTACGTAAAAAATCACGGAAATGTATATTTTTTCACTCAGCAGTTTTATACAGGTACGAACGAAAAGTTATTACTCTTCGAAACAGGTAAAACACATGTAGGTGGCGCCCCCTACAAATAGGAGTAATATTAACATCAAAATCAAATTTCTCATGCTCTCTATAGTAATCTCGAAGTAATATTAACATCAAAATCTCTATTTCTCATGCCAAAATATCCCAGACACCAATTTTCATCCAAATATTAACATTACTTCAAAAATTATTCGGAAAAAATCGAAATAAAAATAAAACTTCTACACCCTGTATCTCCAAAACTAAGCATTTTAGAATATACATTTATGCGAATTTTTTAATTATTATTATCTGCAGAATATGCTGCCAAAGTTTGCGGAATATAGTTCGGACAAAACAAAATATAGAAAAATAATTTAAAAATAGGTAATTTGAGAAATATCAAGACTTATTTTATTGATTTTATGGAAAGCACTGTTCATTAAAATGTTGTATCCTATGTTATAGGGCTTCTTTCTCTCTACAATTTCCTGTCTCACAATGTACCGTTTGTGACCAGGAAGGGATTATAGTTTCATAGTTGTCGATTTTCGAAAGAAATTAGTACATGTATATTATTTCGTATATTTTTCATTTTATTGATTTTATGGAAAGCACTGTTCATTAAAATGTTGTATCCTATGATATAGGGTTTGTTTCTCTCTACAATTTCCTGTCTCACAATGTACCGTTTATGACCAGGAAGGGATCATAGTTTCATAGTTGTCGATTTTCGAAAGAAATTAGTACATGTATATTATTTCGTATATTTTTCATTTTATTGATTTTATGGAAAGCATTGTTCATTAAAATGTTGTATCCTATGTTATAGGGCTTGTTCCTCTCTACAATTTCCTGTCCCACAATGTACCGTTCGTGTCCGGGAAGGGTTCATAGTTTCATAGTTCTCGATTTTCGAAAGAAATCAGTACATGTATATTATTTCGTATATTTTTAATTTTATTGATTTTATGGAAAGCACTGTTCATTAAAATGTTGTATCCTATGTAATAGGGCTTGTTTCTCTCTACAATTTCTTGTCCCACAATGTACCGTTTGTGACGGGGAGGGGTTCATAGTTTCATAGATGTCGATTTTCGAAAGAAATCAGAACAAGTATATTACTTCGTATATTTTTCATTTTATTGATTTTTTGGAAAGCACTGTTCATTAAGAAATGTCTACAGACATTTTCCTGTAACTTAGATATTATTGGGACGTCCTTTACTTCAAACTATCTTTAAGACTATTAGCTATTGACTACTTTGACTACTGACCCTTGACTTTCACAATTTGACTAACTAACTATCTGTACCATCTATTCTCTTCTACATACATCTTTTAATTACGTAGTTAAAAAGTTTTCTGTACATTTCCACTACCGATGCCCGTGACGAACTTCGCCTTGAATTTATCACGTTACGTTGACCCGACTTTATTTTTTTAATTAATAATATTTATCAAATAAAACATATCTATATCGACGTTACCTACATTGAAATCTTGACAATATAAAGGTTTAAATTTCAAACAAAATAAAAAATCTGAAATTTTCCTATTGAACATTTTCCGATCAATGGGACACACAGTACATACAACAGTGCCAATCTATTCCACAGATAGAGCCAGGGGAAGCGAATTCGCGTATAAATTCCCGAAATAAAATGCGATAGCGATAAAATCACGAGACCGTAATTTTCCCGGTGTATGGCGGCAAAATGTATGTATTCCGGATTCCGTTATGCCAGCCAGCGCCATGGAAGCGCCTGGCGCTAAAACGGACGAGATTCCTTTAAAATGTCACATATTTTTTTAAAATTTCGTTTATTTTATCTGATAGTATAGAAAAATACACACATACACGGTGTTCTATATAAGAATGTATACTACAAAGGTTTTGCAAACTAGAAGAATATAACAAATACCTATATTGTAAACCAATATATTTTTATATAAATAAAAATATAAAATGATAGTAAACTCACCGGCAAAAAAAACCGGCCACTAAAGAACTAGTTTCAATTTCAAAGTTGGATTTCTCGAGAGCCACTCATTAGATTTTGATGATTTTTTTTAAATTGTAAACTAATTCTTTCTTAACGGATGCTACGTCAGAAATTTCTATTCTGAATTTATTTTGAGCATATACAGGGCACAACAATAAGACGAAGTATTTTGCCCGAAGTTTGTAACACCCTGTAGAGTGTAGCAGCTGTAATAGCTATTGCTAAATCAAATCACATAGTAGCCTCATCTTTTGTGAGTATTTTGTTTTTTTAATCACGACATTATCTCTGTTTGTATTGGAGATACGCTGCTTTAAAACGAACATCTCGGAAAAATGCTTCGCAAGCAGAAAATGTTATCCTCGGTTTTATCTGTAAATAATCCAGGCGACATAGACGAAAAGGGACTTATGAATATTTGCAATATGACAACTACGATTACAGTTGAGGGTTGGAACCTTTGGTGTTACACAGCAAAATAAAATTACACTAAATCACCACAATACACCAAAACACTTTTACTTTTACACTGGACGCGCGTTTCGCTAACCATTTTAGCATCATCAGCAGATGATTATAAACTAAAGTACAATCTACAAGTTGAGCGTTTATATACTCGCCCAGTAGGTACCGAGTGGGCGTGGCAAAATCTAGCCAACCGAGTCAGAGCCAACTGAGCGTAACAGTTAATTTCCGCCACTAGAGTAGTAGGAACAAAGAACTTGAAGGAATTGGACCGTTGACTCTGTTCATACTATCTTTACATTTATTAATTCTGATGCTTTCATATGCATCTAATTGCCTGTAATTAATTTTAAATTATTAAGATCTATACAATGTTCTTTATCAACAATATGTTCGGCAACGCAAGATTTATCCGGTCTACCATATCTTATCTGAGCTAAATGTTCTTTAAATCTAGTTAATATTGATCTTCTAGTTTGCCCAACATATTTCTGATTACAATCTTTACAAGAAATTTCATAAATACCCTACCTTTTCAGTGGAGCTGTTTTATCCTTTGGATTACCTAATAATTGTTGTAATTTATTATTAGCACTATACACAAGTTTATAATTGACATTCTTAAAAATTCCTTTTAGACCACGGGATAACTCTCTATCAAACGGTATTGAAAAATATTTAGACGTATCTTTCTCCACTTGAAAAGTCGAATTTTCAGAAATCATTAACCTATACCTACGTTTTCTAATTAACTTATCAACTAGGGAAGGAGAATATCCATTACACTCAGCTACATTCCTAATGTAATCTCTTTCTATTTCATATCTTTCGTTGGAAAGTGGGAAACTAAGTAATCTATGAACTAAGAAATAGAAACTAGCCATTTTATGTTCAACACTATGATGTGATTCATTAGGAATATATCTACGTGTGGTGGTATTTTTCCTATAGATATCAAATTCCAGGCAATTATTAGTATTTCTAATAACTAATACATCTAGAAATGGTAATCTGTCGTTGTTCTCAATTTCATGCGTAAATTTAATGGAAGAAAAACGATTATTTAACTTAGAAATAAAATTATCTATGGTGTCTGAATGTGTGTCAAAAACAGCAAAAATATCATCCACATACCTAAACCATACTCTTGGAAAATACTCAAACTGATTTTTAGCCTCCACTTCAAACCTGTTCATGAATAAATTAGCCAAAAATGGAGACAATGGATTACCCATTGCTGTACCTTCCCGCTGTTCAAAAGAGTTTTATTAAATTGAAAACAATTTTGTTTCATACATAACGAGGTAAGCTCAATATATTCAATCACAGTTTTGTTGTCGAGACCATTTGCGTTCAGTAATTCCTTCAAGTAGCCTAAAGTATGTGGAATTGGAACACTTGGGAACAACGAAGATACATCAAAGGAGACCAAAATTTCAACTTCATGCAATGTTATATCTTTAATTTTGTTAATGAATTCAATATTATTTTTAACTGAGAAAGAAAACACTTTTACTTTTACAATGGACGCGCGTTTCGCTAACCATGTTAGCATTATCAGCAGATGATTATAAACTATGGACAATGTAGTGCCGGTCAAGCTTAATCAGGCGACTAAAAATGTTATTTGTTATTATCTATATTTGTTATGTATCTATCTGTGTACCATATAAAATACCTTGTAGATACACAGAGAGATACATTGCTATGATAATGGTCAATTAACTTATTAAACAATGCGTACGTCATCAATTACCCAACCCGTGACTGCGCTGGAATGCACATACACACAAACTAGAAATTCATTGCGGGCCAGATTCGCAATTGGCCATTGTGCCACGGCGGCGCGGCGGCGTTGCCGAATCGCCCCTGGCTCAAATAGACCGTAATAATGGTGAATTAGTAGCGGGGACGCGTGTTTGCCGCCGTTTTTTGTCGGCGCCCCGTGAAATATGGCAACGTGTTAGCCGCGTTATGGGTCTTGTAGATGTCAAAAGTAATTAATGCAAACGATATGCAGTTGGTGGATGGCTCGGGTGTGTGTGCTGTGTAATGGAGGCGTGTTTCAAGTTGTACGATATGCGAAACGGAGACTGGTTGAGATATGTATTAATGAGGGTATTTTTGTTTTTAAAATGGTTGGAATATAATGTGTAGTTTGAGACACGTTTTCTATTGCATGACACGTGAAAATTTTCTTTTTTCCATAGAAACTGTTAAAATGGCCTTATATCTATCAAAAATAGTAGATAAAATGACACTTTAACAGCGAGGATAGGTTAAAAACTTTATTTCTTCTCGCACGTTTTTTAATTGCTTCCATTTTTGAAAATTTTTGTATTCCTTTTCATAAGTTCTTCGGGATTTTAATGGAAGTAGTTTGGATATGGCGTTTGTCGCCTCAGCCTGAATATCTGTTGGTAATTTACTTATTTCGTTTTAAGCCATTTCTGGCTCTAATTCAATCAGCAATCGAAACGAAAGAGAATTAAAAAATATTGACTCAGTAGAGGTAGAAGGGGGTTTCACCATCAGTGGAGGGTGGAGGGAGCGCACAGCGCATGCGCGTAAATCAGCTAGGAACATGTAAAATAGGCTAATAAACAAGAATAAATGGGTTTGAACCGCAGCTTTTTAGCGTAAAACAACAGACCTGTTCAGTTTTTGTTCAAACCCGTTCAAAGCTGTTCAAAAGCAGTTCAAAGCGGTTCAAACCCATTTATTCTTGTTTATTAGCCTATTTTACATGTTCCTAGCTGATTTACGCGCATGCGCTGTGCGCTCCCTCCACCCTCCACTGATGGTGAAACCCCCTTCTACCTCTACTTGACTCAAAACTGACAACTAGAGAGACAGCTTTATTTATTTGTCAAATTACATAGAAACCAACAAACGCCAACAGAGCACAATAGGTTTGTTCCAACCCCGCTGAGAACCGTTCAGGAATGGTTCCGTTCATGCGCATAGGGCTAAAAGCGTTCCAACCTTAATGGGGATCGTTCTCGAAGGATTCTCTTTGTGTTCCAAGCAATTTTATGATCGTTATTAGAACGGTTTGGTTTGGTATAAGTATCTCCATCCAATAAAAAAATAATATACAGAGTGTTCCATTAAAAAAAACAAAGCAAATGTATTTTATATTTTAGAAAGTTTGGCGTAGAATATTGAACATCCTGTATGATTTACGATTACCATATTTATAGCAAAGTAAGAACAGACCATCTAAAGTAAATACCCAGTATAATTTTGATTTCAAACAGTTCTTTTATTTTTCATAATCATTTTTAAGAAGGGTTGAAAAAAATGTATTTTTTATTTATTGATTAATATCTCTGAAACTATCGAAAAATATTTACTCATATCTTAATATTATTAAAAAGTTCATAAATTTATCACTTCAGTCAAATAACTATCTACTCAACATGTTTATTTTTTGTCAAAAATGATATGTATTGTTATTACTATTTCCATTCTAAATATCTTCAGAACGGTTACTTGTAGCGATTTTTACCAAGAGAATTTTTTCACGTAAAAAATCACGAAAATGTATATTTTTTCACTCAGTACTTTTATACGGGTACGGACGAAAAGTTATTACTCCTCAAAATAGTTAAAACACATGTAGGTGGCGCCCTCTACAAATCGGAGTCATATTGAGATCAAAATCTAATTTCTCTTACCAAAAAACGCCCAGGCACCAATTTTCATCCAAGTATTGACGTTTCTCCACAAATTATTTAGAAAAAAACGAAATGAAAATGCATTTCTGGACATACATGTATACGAACTTTATACTTATTTTTATCTGCAGAATATGCTGTCGAAGTTTCCGGAATACAGTTCGGACCACCCTGTATAAAGAAAAAAACATATATTTTGCTCACATAATTACTTTTCATTGCCGATCACACTGAAAAAAAGGACCTCTCAGTCGAAATGAATATGACCCAAAAGATTGGCGCTTTTCAATAGGGCCATGAACGACATTTCTTTGCCCAAAGCATTAGCTATCTTTCCATAAGCTTTAAAAAATTACTTTAGAGAATAGAAGAATCTATCTGTCCAAAGTATTTCACTCTTGATCCAAAATTAATATGCAAAGAAGTTCTTGCTACAAGAACAATAGTCTCTTTGATTCATGCAAAAATTCTTGATTGAAAAGGGGCATTTCTTGATTAAAGAGACACTTTTCTTAAACCAATAGCCAATACCATTGACTCGACTAAAATTTATTTTGATCTAAGAGAAGTCTATACATCATATACAGGCATATTACGAGGTATATTATTTTCTGATAAATTTAGGTTTTCCTGGTTACTACAAGTAAAGTGATATTATTTTCCTCGATAGTAGTTATTTCTGCTTCTTCACTTCTTGGTATTTTTTGTGGTGGTTCATCACTCTAGAAATTACAAAAAAATGGTACATCACGATTAATCAAAGTAAAGCAAACAAATTATTAAAATTATAAGTTTTGGTTATATTTTGAATTTTTTAATATGACGACTTGAAATTCTAAAATTTTTGTAATTATTTGCAGAAAAAAATCGATACCTATATTCTTATTCTATCTATAGTCACGCATGCATTATCTAAAGAGGTGGCTTAGGTAAATGTCTCTTACCTTCAAATATAGCAAATACTCTAATTTCCATTTTTTCAGAAACTCCTTTCAAGAATCCATATATCCTAAAATTTGTCCATAAAAAATGACAAATGCATGTTAATAACGATCACTAATTTGTTATACGATATGCGTTTAAAAAGCAAATTATGCAAAATTCCAAGTGGAAAAATCCAAGCAACAAAACCCGTGCTTACTACGATGTGCCTATGAAATGCGACGTGCGACTGATCGGACTGCCGACTGATTGTATATACCGTTCTTCATCATCGTCTTTGCGTGTCGTTATTATTTTTCATCAAAAGAGTATTTAGTTATTGGAAAAATGGCCATGTTTCTTGAATGAAGTACTTCCCAGCTAATGTTTGTTATTATCTTAAAACAAAGTAACTTGCACTTGGTTGAATGAAAATAGATTCAAGAGAAATTTTCGAATTTATCAAGAGAACAAGTTTTCTTGAGTTAAGAGAGTTTTTTTCAGGCTAAATATTTTCTTTTTCGCTAAAATAAATTCTCTTGCCACTAATTTTTTTTTTCAAGAACGATGACGACTTTAGTTCAAGTCTATATTTTTTTATCAGTGCATAAAAAATAAAACTGATTTAGGCCTCCAAATAACTGTCTATGATTAATGCAGAAGAAACACAAATTATTTTTGGCCATATTTTAACACAGAATACTCCCCTGTGTGCTGGTCACGTAATATAACACGGGTACCTCCGTTCCAAAACTCCATCAAAAATTTAAAAAGTAAAAAGCAATTTTCCGTTTCCTCCCCCTGTCTCTCTCCCCATAATAAAAAAGTTTGCGCGAACCTTAACAAAAATCCGGAAAAATTCCTTTACCGGAGAAAAGTTGGAAATTGTTACCGGAGTAAAAAGTTTGCTCCGGAACGCCGGTCGGTATGTATATACAGATGGATAGAGACATATATGAAAAATTCTCGGCCATTGTTGTATCAGGCATCGCCTTCCCGGCAAATATGAAATTTTTTGCGTCATTAATTTCCCGAAGACATAGTCGATCGGATATCGACTGGAAAAGTTGCCAAAGTTTCCGAATTTTTGCCCTAGGAAAAGTATAAAAACATTCTTTCATATGTTTAATGCATAAAAAAAGTTCTGAATGCCTTATTTATCAAGATGATACTGTGCGTCTTCTCATATGCGTAAAAATCTGTGCCAAATTTTGGCAAGTAGCATTTTCACGACTTGCGACCACTTGTCTACTAAACACAACGTTGGATTAGTTCCAAAAAATAGTTAGCTCCGTACCTTGGGTATTGAAATAAATAATGTAAACGTTGTTGTAACGTTGTGCCGACGTTGAACTAGTACTACAACAAAGTAAAAGCTTCTGCGACGTCGAATAAACGTTGTCTTGTAACCTTTTTTGCTTAAGTGATCTTTAGGTGATTCGGACAACGTAGTTACAATGTTGGGCAATAAAGAGTTTTCCGACGTCACTTTCAGGACCTATTCCAACGTTATGCAAACGACGTCTGTTTTACTAATCCCAGCGTTGTTTAGATTTCCTTATTCTTACGTTGGTAGGACGTCGAGTCACTACCTTTTTGCAACTGTATTGAACCATAACCTTAAATCTTAAATTTTCACTTCATTGTTCTGTTCAGTCAGACAGTTCAGTGCTGTTTTTGTTTTTATAAAAAAAAAAAACTTAATTAAAATGGGACATAAGAAAGGTACATATAAAACTAAATTTAAATATACATCGACATATATTACCGATAGTTTATCCACTCCCTCGTTTATTTAGATTATAGAGGGCGGCACAAGCTAGACTCTAGGATGACTAAATTAGGCAATTTTGCGACTAGTATACTACCTGTTAAGGCCGAACTGCGACTTTATTAGTCCAGTATGCGACTACTCGAACTACTCCATCTTAATCTCCAAAACAACAAAGTGAAAGCCGCCATGTTGTTAAATAAGTAAATGTTTCGTTCCTAAAATAGCAATTCCTGCTTTTTGAATACATTAAATTGAAATATTTGACCCTAAAAAACACGCGGAAACAATTTTTTCGACTGCAAATAAATTATTCTCATTTTGCTAAAAAAAAATTCAAGAAAATTTTTGAAACTTCTTTAATTTTAAGGCCCATTAATATTTTTCAAAGTAGAAACAATACATTTATCAATAATGTTGTTTCCGTTTAACTTTTTTGCATTGGGTAACGAGTTACAGAGTTGGTTAAAGTGTTTCAATAATTATGATCTTCAAACATCCTCCACACTTAAATACTTTTGTTTTGTTTTCCTTTTCTGCCATCTGGCATATGTCTCTAACTAAATCATAAAAATAATATTTTTACTATAATTATCCCAATTTAGGATAAAACGCGACTTAGACGCCATATTATTATAGTTTTGTATTTCTGTGAATTAGGATTTTAAACAACGTTGCAGTTTGTACTAAATTAGGCTGCTAGCCAACGTAGGTATCCAACGTCGTTTCGACCCAAGAATTATTCTCCAAACCAGTGCAGACTAGGGTTGGGACGAGGTTGTGCCGACGTTGCGCCTTGACGTTTCGTCGCGGGATACAACGTTGTCCCGACGTCCAAATGCTGCTTGGGTTAGTGTCACGGCAACATATTTTAATTTAAATACCTTATTTTTAAGTGCACCTCAAAAAATGTTATGTTTTTTTTGTTATCTTTGTAAAGAGTGCCGTGCGGAAAAAAATTTCTGTGAAAAATTAAGGTAAACTAGGCACTCGCAAGAATGTAATAGTGCTTGTTTTTCATTTTTGCAATATAATGAAGTCATAGCAAAAGTTAAGCATGCAAAAGAAAAATATATTTTGAGAAACCTAGTGACTATGAACTTATTAAACGTTTTGATATGCTTTAAGTACCAGGTTTGAAAAGACGAATAACTTCCTTTTGAAGAAAATTCAGGCATACTTTATTTTGTCCACCATGAAGAACTTTATTAAAAAAACTTTGTATCAATAAGTAATCTTATTTTTATAAATGTTTTGTTGATTGTTTTGTACGTTTTAAAACGTTTACTATGTTTTTCATTTTAACATTTGGAAGGTTATGTCGTTATTTTCTATAATTTTTAATAAATATACTAAAGAAGTAAATTGTAATTTTAAGATATGTGGATTAGAGGTGGGAATTCTAGTTCCTTGGGAGGAACTAGTTCCTTAGTTCTAGTTCCTCCAGAGGAATAGTTCCTTGAACTAGGTCTTTAGATCACAATAGTTCCCGACTAACATTGACATCCCCCTTGCTTGCTAATGCGTTTCGTTGTCAGTCAGAACTATTCACAGTATGATCTGTATAATTTTTATAATGTACAGGGTGAGTCAACGATAGAATAAAGTCCATTATCTCATTTGTTTTGAGGTTTACAAAAAAATGCTTATATAAAAGTTATAGGTAAGGTTACAGGGTGCTTCAAAAAAGTGTGGCGGATATAACATATGTTTTTTTAAATGCAACACCCTATTTTTTATTTTATTTTTAGATTCTGTGTAAAATTCCATAACTTTTTTATATATAATATTATATACCTAAAATTAATAGTTTTTGTAATATTTCAGTTTGTTTAAACAAATGTTAAATTGCAGTGTGGTAAAAAATTGTCAGTGGTGCCATTGTTTCTGAAGTTGGAGTACTAAAATTTGGTAGGAGAGTTTTATAGAAATGACAAAAAGATATATATATATATATATATATATATATATATATATATATATATATATATATATATATATATATATTATATATATATATATATATATATATATATATATATATATATATATATATATATATATATATATACTATATATATATATATAATATAAGATATTTTAATTAAATAATACAGGGTGTTCAAAATATATTTATGAATTTCAACTACTTAAAATTAAAAAATCTCAAATTTTTTAAATGGCACATCCTATATATTATCATTTTTTCTGATAGATTTTACAATACTCTTTAACTTTTATTAAACATGTCATATATTTATTTTTAATAGTTTGCGATTTATTCCAATTTTTTCTATTTTTACCCATATTTTTAATACAATTACCCTATGAAATCATAGTTGCCATGACAAAACAAACTATTTATTACTTAACTTCAACAAATAGCTTAATAATTAGTTACAATTGCTGGTATTAGTTAAAATTAATTATCTTTACTCAAATAAACCAAAATCGCAGTCGCGAATTTCTTGGTATAAAAGAGGACACTTGGATTTTCCGTCGCGCGTCGGGGCGAATAGCCACAGATTAAGATAATACTAGATTACCTAACTGTTGAAGACTACTGATAGGAATTTTTTTCGACATACAGGAAAGTTTTTTTTCTCGTAGTAATTCTGGTTTATAATTCATTTGGTAAAGCCAATATCCAATAGTCCTACTGCGGCGAAACCGTCCCATACACTGAAGATGTTTTCTAGATAATCTACATCTATTCTTATACAAGCAAAGTACTATATAATATATAGTACTGAACCAAAAAATATATTTTTCTTGGCTTGTTCGTGTATATCAGTCATATTGACTAATTCATTTCAGGAAAATCTGTAACTATTATCTCTACAATTTCTTCTTATTACAACAAATTAAATTAAAATTCAAATTTTGTCCTTAACAGACAAGAAATTTTGATAATTATCACTTTTTGTCATGGTAACTATGATGGTATAGCGTAATTGTATTAAAAATATGAGTAAAAATAGAAAAAATTGGAATAAATCGCAAACTATTAAAAATCGGTATATGACATTTTTAATAAAAGTTGAAGAGTTTTGTAAAATCTATCAGAAAAAATGTTAATATATAGGGTGTACCATTTAAAAAAATTTAAACTTCTTAATTTTAAGTAGTTGAAATTCATAAATATATTTTGAACACCCTGTAGCATCTAACTAAAATATCTTTACACAGATCTTTTTCTATATCTCTATAAAATTCACCTACCAAATTTTAGTTGTCCAACTTCAGAAACAATGCCATAACCGACAATTTTTTATCACACTGCAATAACATTATTAGGCATTTGCATAAATTGTGTATTTTGGGTAGTATTTCACAAAATTTACAAGCTATTGAGGGAACAGGAAATGTGCAAATTACAGAAATAAATTGAAAATAACATTTATATTAAAACAGTATTATATGTCACTTCTTCAAACATGTCTTTCAAATCCTTCAATTTAATAGCTGTGAGTAAGAAGTTCACTTCAAACATGCACACTGTAGCGTTTTTTTATAAATATTACCACTGCGAACGGCAGCTTTCCATCGGAGAGCAGTCGTGGGTAAGGTATTTCACTGGAAAGAAAACTAATTAATAACAATAAACAAAAAAAATAGATATTGGGCGCCAGGCATGTACAGAGAAAGAAAACACAGTTGTATATTACTTAAAACTAATGACTATATTTATTCAAGATGGACCGTGATGGTAAATAGCATTGTACAATTTTAATAATTATTATAGTGGTTATATGTCAACGAAAGTGATGTTAAGAATTTTACTAAATATCTATGAAAACAACTATGATAAAATACAAGACATGTAAAGTTTAAGAGAATATATGAAATGACCTAGCATTACTTTAATTAATTTGATATATTTTATATGATGTTAGTGCAATAATAATATCTATAAAAAAGTAATACTATTACAAGGCGTAATGCAAGGAAACCTAAAATCTAAATCATCTACTAAATCGACATAAATGTTCTTAATAATCTAACCACTAAATATAGTCTGTACGATATTATTTAAAATGTACGTTATTAAATTAAGACTGAAAATGTTTTAAATGTTAAATGTAAAACTTGAGCTTAAATCTACACTTAGCTGTTCTTTATGTAATCTTGCTTCAAACAGTAACAGCGTGAGGTGGTCTCGCATCTCTGTACTCGGCCATCCAATACAACAAAAGGGGCCCGAATGAGGACACCATGAATTGATACAGCCGTAACTACTAAGTTATAGATCGGAACGAAGCAGCATGGGGCTCAAGCTACATCCACGCTGGGGCAATATGGGGACACTACCCGTACCTTGGAACACTACTATGACCTTGGATAATGCCCGTACCTTGTAAATAGTCCGTACCTTGGACCCTAAAAATACGAAACTCTTGTTTAAAATTAAACAAAGGTCTAATAAACAAAATGAACCTACCTCGAATTACTTCCGAGGGCTCACTAAATAATAAAGAACATGTCCTTTCTTCCATGTGACATTCTGGAGGACAAAAGAAAGGGACGCCAACGTGCCAGAAAATACAAATACAAGTTAGGTTGGGACATCCAAAGCTCTACCCTAAAAATATGCAGTAATAATATCGAATCTAAAAGGATAATATTTCGTCTTTACCTGTTGCTTTGAAATAGCAGCTGATTCAGATTATACAGCAAGATTTAAATAATCACCATTTCTAAAAGCCGGGATGGTTAGGTTAGGCTACAGAACGCTAAAAGCAAAAGTCAGTCGACAGCACAGAGAGTTGACAGAAGCGATGTTGACAGCGCCTCCACAGAGCGATAACAGGGTTGTGTCAAACGATAACAGGGTTGCCGACTAGAGAACGTAAAAATTACGCATCAAATAAACTATCCGGCCTGAACGATACGGAATCGGGTGACGATACGCCAGACATCATATAAATCATATATAAAAAATACATGTAACGAACTAAAAACGTTACAACACAATTTTTTTATTTTAACCGTGTTCCTTCTTGAAAACTGAATATTTCTGTTCTATTTTGAGAAAAAAGAAAACAGTTTAATGGCTTGGCGCACTCCGATATGGTAAATAGCCTCCGATGACTTTCCAACATTCTAATACAACAGTTTTCAATAAAGCTTAAAATCCAAATGACGTAAGATGAATATTCATAGGAGGAGATTGCCTACCCTCTCCGTAACCGGGTCTCTTGGCTCGATCGATAATTTTTCAGGAGCCAATTTAATTTGTTGAATAATTCATTATTGACGCTAGCATCGACCGATAGGCGGCGGCAGCAGCAAGAACAACGGGGATAAAAAGGCGGCACGGCGGCAGTGAATAAAGTTTTGTGTATCTTTTGTAATCAAATGCAGAATGCCAGCCAGAGGGTGTGCTTGTTTCCTTTTTAGTTGAATTTCGAGTTAAAGTTTGCTTTCCTGGAAATTAATATTGAGAAGAAAATGAAGCATGTACGTTTTTCTGTGTTGTTCTATGCCTTGAGGCTTTGTTTTTCTAATTACGTTACTTTTAAAGTTTGATTTAGAGATGAAAGTACAAGATACAAGACATTTTACATTTTTGTGTTACTCATATGAAAAAATGTATGTGCACTATGTGCTTATATTTTAAGTAAAACTTCTTATATATATATATATATATATATATATATATATATATATATATATATATATATATATATATATATATATATATATATATATATATATATATATATATATATATATATATATATATATATATATATATATATATATATATGGGCGATTCCATGATTACTAACGGGACAAACTGAACGAAAAATAGAATGTTTTCGAAAAATATTTATATCTTATATCGTTCATATAACAACGACCTTGTAATATTTGTTAGCAATGATTTTAAGTAATAATTTGCCAAAAAAATTATACTTGAATATTTATTAGCTTGGCGGAAATATTACAAAAAAATGTGTTTACTAACGGGACAAAAAAAACTTCAGACATTTTTTCAAATAATTCAGAGAGACAGACCTGTGAATTTGAACGCCTTACACAAAATGTAAAAATATAGGATGGTAAAGGTCCCATCTAAAAAATATTTAAGCATATTACTCTCATTTACTTATCAGGTGTATAGGTTCTTGGTGGTAATTTATGTTTACTAACGGGACATTACTAACGGGACAGTTTTTTCCAACAGGATATATTATTATTTTTAAAACAATACATTCAAAAATTACCTAATTTAATGCAACCAAATAATATCAACATATAGGAAAAACTGTCAAAGCCTAATCCTTAACCTAAAAGCACTTGAAAATTGTATTTTTTTCTAATCTCACTATTTTTTAATCAATATATGGTGCTAATCAACGGATCTGAAATAATGTGAGCTTGCTATCAGCTAACAGGAAAAGGTTAAATCAATTTCCTTACATTTACTGCATTCGTTCAGCATGCAAAATCCCTGTGTACAATTGCAGGATATTTCAGAAATCAAACTTTTGTGGTCTTTAGGAAAAGTTGTGATGTTTTTCTGAAGAACTTCCAAAATGTAAAAAACGTTTGCATGATATTTGCACACACACACATTATGTGGCATTGCGCTGCTAAGCAGGATGCATGATGGTCTGGGCTCATAAAATTAACTTAGTTTTATTTTAGTATTTGGATTCTCTTCTGTAAAAATCTGGAAGGCTTCTTTTATAGTAAGATACATGTATGTATCTTTTTGGAACGTATTCGACATGATCGCCTCTTTTTATTTTCACCCGGTCTTTCATTCCAGGAGACACCCTGCTGATATCCTCTCGTAAATAAAAATTTTGATTTTTTTCAATTGTCTCCTGTGATAATTTGCGTTTGTTATCAATTGACGGACTGGTAAACTTGCCAATATTTTGTATTTTTAAACTTGCCTCAATTTTTTCCAGAATTTTTCTTAAAACGGCCACTTTCTTATTTTTATCTAAAGGAAGTGATTTATTTGCCGCTCTTACAGCTTTTCCAAGGCGTTGAGCCGTTTTATAGGGCAATATGTTTTTCATTAATGTTCAGTTCCACTTTCAATGCGATATTATTTTTGGCCAAATCTTTTAGTTTTTTCCTGTATTTTATCTGATTTTTAGCATAATTTTTCAAATAATTTTGTTTTAAATTTTCATTTTCATAAATCTTTTTTCTGTAATTCGAAACACAGGCTTTGATTTTTTGTTTGCGTTCGAAACTATTTTTCCCGTCCTAAAATATAATTTTTGTTTACTAACGGGACAAAAATTAATTTTAAAAAACTACAAAGCTAGAACCTTTAAAAAAGAAACAGTTAAAACATTAGAATTTGTTCACACAAAACTTATATTTTTTATCTTATGTAAAAACCTCTTGGCTTGAAGTATCGCTATATATCAATTTATTGTATATTTTGTTTACTAACGGGACATAAAATTTAGATATACTTATAATATTTTATCACAAAATATACTTACTTGGAAAGAGTAACAACACAATAATTCTATCACTCAAACAGAAGCGCAAAGAAAACTGACAGCGTTAGCGCATTGCTCAGCTTTTTTATCCATAGCCACCTTGATAAAACAAAGCGATTTTTTGGAATTTCACTGTGAAAACCAAAACTATTTTGTTCTGACTATTTTCAAGGAGCACTAGATTAGAAAGTTAAGTTATTCTAGTTTTGTTATGTACTATAGGCAGTATACTACAAATAAAAAAGTACAAATATTTTATGTCTCATAAAATTAACAAAAAAAGTGTATTGTTTGTGGAATCGCCCATATATATATATATATATATATATATATATATATATATATATATATATATATATATATATATATATATATATATATATATATAACAAAACTAAGAAGAAAATTCTTGGGGATAGCGGTCTAGAGGCAAAAAATCAAACAAACGCCGAGCTTTCGGAAAATATATTTCCTTTTTCAAGGCTAAAACATATCACAAAAGTCAACTGAATATAATATAATATTATATAAACTTACGTGTAAAAAGTTTAATTATAAAAATAGAAAAATATATCAATTTCCATATGGAAGAAAGGAACTAAAATTTTGTATAAAAGTTAAAATCTTCTTAAATATTCATGATTTCTGACATTACTAAAAATTATTTTGACATAGAAAGGTAAATTTAATTATTAATAAAAAACACGTAAAAAACATATAAGGTTAATCACAAGTTACAAATAAAAATAAAGAAAAAATCAAATTTTAAATATTATTTTTATTTTTAATAAAATGGAGTAAGAAAGAATATATATTACTAAGATCCTCAATATCTTTTCTTTTATTAATACAATTATCATTAATGTAAATTTCTACCATTTCAAGAAAAAGTCTTTTATTAGTATTAAATTCAGTATCCAAAATTTTTGCATTTTTAAAATCAATATTATGTAGTGTATCAATCACATGTTCTGATAATGCACAACTACGTTTACATAATCTAAAATCACTAATATGTCTATTAATACGTTCTTTAAGAACAGTAGAAGTTTGTCCAATATAAGAAAGATTACAATCAAGACAACTAATATTATAAACAACACCAGATTTATATAAAGGAAGATCTAAATCTTTTAATTTAGTATATAAATTATTAATCTTTAATATATGTTTACCACATATTTTAACCTGTTGAGGAATAGATAAGATCTTTGTTAAATTATTATTTAAGGAATTTACATACGGTAATGAGAAATAATAACCGTTAACATTATTGTTATCAATATTATCACAAAGTTGAACATCATAAGCAAGAACATTATTACTCGAAATAACATTATTATGTAAGTTTTCTCCAAAACTTGATTGATCATTAACCAACAAATTATTATATAAAAATTTCTTTAATAATAATTCAGGATATGAATTTTGTAATAAAATATTATAAATTCTTTTTAAGTTTTTCGACAAAAATTGAGGATGGCAAATTCTTCTAATTCTATTATTTAATCCGACAATTAAATTAATTTTCATTTTTAGTGGATGGTATGAGTTAAAATTCAAATATCTGCCTGAATAAGTAGGTTTTGTATACCAATCTACTAAGATAAAGTTATCAAATGTCCTAATAACTTTTGTATCAAGGAAAGGAACGCTATAATCAGTTTCTGTTTCAATAGTAAATTGTATTTTTTCATGATATGAATTAAAAATATCCATAATGATATCAATCTTATCAAAAGGTACAGATGTAATTATATCATCTACATATTTTTTAAAAAATGGTAATTGAAAATTTAATTTTGGTATACACTCATTTAATAAATCATCCATAACATATTGTGAAATAATTGGAGAAACAGTAGCACCCATTGGTGTACCAAAAATTTGCTTGTAAAATTTTCCTTCAAATTTACAATAAGTTGAATTAAAAATAAATTCAACAATTTCTAAAAAATTATTTTTATTTAATAATGTGTTACTAGAAATATCCAACCAATGCTTCTCAATACTATTCTTAATAAGACAATAAGGAATGTTACTAAATAATGAAACAACATCAAGACTTATCAGAACATAATTTTGAGGAATTCTTTTATTCATAATAAAATCAACAAATTTAAAAGTATCATGAGTAAAATATTCATTATCTTGATTATAAGACAAGGTTAAAACATTAGTAACATATTGAGACCATTTACTATTAGGAGAATTTATTGAAGAAACGATTGGTCTTAAAGGTATATTTTCTTTATGGATTTTCGGTAAACCATAAAATTTTGGAGAACTTTGATTGTAAATAGTTAATTTCTTACAAAATATATATTTTGTTTATATATATATATATATATATATATATATATATATATATATATATATATATATATATATATATATATATATATATATATATATATATATATATATATATATATATATTAATCTATTTGTAAACAACCACCGTTTTTAGAGAGGTATTTTAGATAACAATCGATATTTAGAAATGTTTTGACACCCTGGAAATATTACCACCGAGCACGTCATTGTTGCAACTTGCAACTGCGTTAATACGCCTGGCGGTGACCGCCTCATACTTTCAGATATTTAGCAGTAAAATAAAGAAACCCGTTATTTTTAAGCTGTTATTTTAAGCTGTTTTTTATAAATAACTATAACAGTTTCAACTGTTTTCTAAAAATAACAGTTTTGCCCATCACTAATATAGTTAAGTACAATAATTTTTGAAATTCATTGGGTGTTTTTATAGTTAGACGTAGATAAAACATTGTACAATACACGCGAGTTAACGCCATTAAGATACTTGTTTGGTTACACAACTCGTGCTACCATGTCCCTTTGTATTTCTCTCTTCTATTCACGTACTTGTAGAGGAGAGAAGAGAGAGATACAAAAGGACATCAAAACTGGAGGCAAGAAGCATACTGATCATTGAATGGCAAAAGGAGTGGGATCTAGATAGATATGGTTTGGATATTAATGTCCAAACCTGGTTAGAGAGAAGCTTTGGAGAGACGGGCTAATTCCTCAGGCATTGACAGGGCACGGATGCTTTAACAACTATTTGCATGAAAGGGAGAGATCCACCTCAAATTTGTGTATGTATTGCAAGGAAGTTGACAGTGTCGAACACACACTATTCCTCTGCAATGAACGGAAGCAGTTTAGAGAGTCATTCCAACGGGACAGTGGTGGACAAGTCTTTAATGCTAAAAATATGATGCAAGAGCTGCTAAGCGGTGAAACATCATGGAAAATTACATATAGATGCATTCGAGAAATAATTGAAACCATAGGAAATGAAAGAATGAAAGAATGCGGGTCCTAACCGCATAGACAGCCTTCCAGCTGAAGTAATGCGCAAGCGGTTTCCAGCTGGATAGAGCGATGGAATGCGAGGAGGGGTTTTTTAGTCGGTAGGAATCCGACACTACCCAACGGTGTCTTATGCAAGATGTTTCCCCTCCTCAAAAAAATCGATTCGATCGATAAGTTCCTGTATATTCCTTTTTTCCATAGCAACTGCTAAATGGAAGTAGTTTGGATATGGCATTTGTCGCCTCAACCTGAATATCTGTTGGTAATTTACTTATTTCGTTTTGAGCCATTTCTGGCTCTAATTCAATCAGCAATCGACACGAAAGATAATTCAAAAATATTGACTCAAAACTGACAACTATAGAGACAGCTTTATTTGTTTGTAAAATTACATAGAAACCAACGCCAACCCAGCACAATATTTTTTCTCGTAATGAATTCCTTGAAATAATAATTTCTAAATATTTTTTAAAACATAATTCGCTATGGAAGAAAATATTGTTTTATACACGACGATAAAATTGCATCATCGTCTCCCGAAATTAATTCACTCGCGGTTTCATCGCTCGTGAATTAATCTTTTCTGTCGACTTAATCATTTTATCGTCTTGTATAAAAAATAATTATAAGTTCTTTATTACAGCAAGACTTTTCAAATATCCTGGTTATCTACTTATGGAAATTAAATGATTTTTTTTTTTTCACATATTGAATAGACTCTTTTATTACCCTTACTCAATATACAACAAAACACAATCACTGCTAGACCTCAAAGAACTCGACTTTGTGGCTAACCGCGTCCTACAGCGTCCTTACCCAACAAAAACTGCCCTGTTATGAGATGAAAAGGGTGGTTTTGTCCGGCCTGAGAGCCAAATAAGGGTAGTTTAAAGGGAGAAAGGCGAGGTAGAGGGTAAGGGGTTGTGTTGGTAATTATGTTTTGTCACGAATATTCGGATGACAGAAACCACTAATGGTAAAGGCAGACAGATCATGTAAGCGTGACACTTGTTAAATTATATTTTGTTGAAAAATATAAAAGGATTGTTTTCTTTTGTCTGCGTGATAAGTTAATAAATTCAAACATAAATTAGAAGAAATAAAGAAAAAAATATAACTCTGCTTGAACTGGTTTAATAATTTGAAAGCCGTTTTAAATAGAAACAAGAAATGGAATTACTCTTATATAACTGACTAGCGTGTACCCGCGACTTCGTTCCCGTCGAATCATCACCATTTGTAATGGTGATGATAAAGCAAAGCAAGAATTGCCATTAACAAAAAAACTGGATAAAATTTTCTCACATTTATGTCAGCATGAGAAAAAACAATATAGCGATATTATTATATAACTTGGTAATATTTGAGGGGTAGTTTCATCTCCTTGGAATTTGACTTTCGAAAAATCCGTTTGCCGAAAATAAAGTTTTTACGTCAAGCAGTTTAAGCAGAATCGTGGTTAATCAATTACCCAAGTTTTTGGAACACCCTGTATATATTTTTTTTAAATTTCAGAACATGTAAAAAATCAAAATAAATTATGCGTGTCCAAGCGTTTTCCCGAAAGACTAACCGTTTTTTAAATAACAAATATTGTAATATTTGAGGGGCATTTGCACCCTCTTGGAATTTGAGATTCAGGAAACACCTCCTTGTTTAAGAGTTTTTTTCCGAAAACCTCACCGGTTTTTAAATAATAAATATTCTAATATCCCTTCTTATCGAACCTCTACACCCTAAAGTCAATTCTTTTTCCAAAAATCAGCTTTTTACGTCAAGCGCTTTAAGCAGGATCGTGATTAATCAATGACCAGATTTGTCGAAACACCCGAACAAAATAAAATATACGTGTTTAAGCGTTTTTTCGGAAACTTGACCGTTTTTTAAATAAAAAATACTGTAATAATTGAGGGGTGATTTCACCTCCTTGGAACTGGAATTTCGAAAAATCCCTTCTTATCGAACCTTTACACCTACACCCTAGAATCAACCTGTATGCCAAAATTGAGCTTCTTACGTTGAGTGGTTTGAGCAAGATCGTGATTAATCAGTGAGTCACTCACTTATGGATTTTATATATTAGTATAGATATGTATTTTGAATGTGGTAAACAATGATTCAGTACTGCAACTAAAAGAATTTCATCTGCCAAATCTTACCTGAGAAAAAAAAACAGAGTAAGTCATTAAAATACAACAAAAAAAATATTTTTAACACACAGACACTTATATTTTAGTTGATTGTAACAGACCTTATTGATCTGCCAATTATATTTCTGTTAATTTACTGCAGAAAAAATAAACAACGACATCTGGCTGTGTGTTTATAAAAAGAACGAGCTAAACAAGTTAGCAATTAATATGGCTATATCGATAATGAACTTCAAATATTAGTTATTTTGTAACAGAATTTTTACAACAAACACGAGCCATGTAGATGAGGAAAGCAAACATTAATTTGTTAATTGCGATTTTAAAAATTATTGACAATAATTTTCATGAAATGAGTTGATTGGATGTGAAAATAAATTAGCATTCAATTAGAAATTCAACGGAAAATAGTGGAAAAATAGCGTACTCAAATCGAGAAAGGTATTGAAATAAAAACAAAAATAAAAGATGGCTCTATAATTAAATCAAAAATAAGAATAAAAATAATCATATAAAAAAAATCATAAATCATATTTAGTAAATAAATAAATAAATAAATAAACAACGCTTTATTGTACAGAAAGCCAAAATAGCTTCATCGACAAAGCATTTACAAAACAACTAAAAAAAACAAAAAATATACATATAATAAAAAAAAATAAAAAAAATATTAAAACATATCATACCATACAAATCATACAATTCAAACAAATTTTCGTCATTGAAATTAGTTCATTAATACATGGACATTGCAGAACACAAAAAAAGGCGTATTAATAAATTTTAATCTACGACAATGTCATTATGACACATTTAACATTGTCATTTGGATGTCATTATGTCTTTCATAATAGCACTAGTGCATTATGATGTTCGTATCGAACTTGTATCATTAATAACTATTACAATAGGAAAATTGTAAATGGATATAATCATTTAAGAGTCATAAAATATTAAATACTAGACTTTTAACCAGTGTGTGAGTGATCAAGATTTTAAAATTCAAAATTGTTCATGATTAAACATCAACAAAAAAGTCGTTTACCGCATATACTCTCCAGTAAGTATGATTTCAGAATTCTTTGCGAAATGCGGGAAAGAATGAAAGCGACTTGATTGTACTGCAGATGATTATACATTTTTTTGGTATTGAGCCTTTAACTAGTTCTGAGCTCGGGGTTGGCAGATGAAGATTGTGCTCCGCATTCCTAAGTGGATAGTTGTGAGATGGCCTTTCGGGAATAGCAGATATGTGCTTGCGGATTAAGCAAACGGATTCAAAAACGAATAAAGAAGGAAGACTCGGTATTTTGAAATTTTTAAAGAAATTCTGGCAGTGAGTTCTACTGTTCAATCCCAATAAATATCGAACTGCTCTCTTTTGAAGTTTGAAAATACTATCAAATTTTGTCGGGCAGCAAAAGTACCCCAGAATGGAAGGGCATGGAGATGCGACTCAAAAAAAACTTTATCTAAAGTTTATTTATCTCAATTACTAAGCATATGTAGGTCACAATATAAGGTTGATAACACTTTTATAGACTATCCGATTTATAATTCACCTAATAGTAGACAAATTATACCATAAATTTTCTATCATTCCAAAGGTATTAAGCTACTTAGTTAATTAGGATTTCTCTAATTACATCGGCTTTGTTCGCTTCACAATGTCAAACGTCTTGATGTGTGTGTAAATTTTTAATCATCATGTATAACTAAATAGGTATAAATTTAGACACGATATCAGAGTACATATTTAACGTATAAATTATTAAAATCCGTCAGTTAATAAAGTTATTAGTATATGACTATTTCACCCCTTGACAATTACTTAGATCTTATTTAGATCAGCATGTATTTATGGCCTTAGATGCTCTTATAATCTTAATTTTCTACCAAAGCTGGCATTTTATGGCGTACCTCAGGGCTCAGTACTGGGTCCACTGCTGTTTATTACCTATATTGGTGACTTAGATGATGCGGTGAATTCAAGCATTGGACGACACAAAACTTTTTTGCAACCCCAACCAGCAACACCAAATTCTTCAAAATGACCTAAACACAATCACCAAATGGACAGAAACTTGGATGCTTAGCCTAAATGACACCAAATGCTCAGTTTTGCATATAGGCCGTAATAATTCCAAGATACAATATCAAATAAACAACGTACCTGTGCTAAAAACTCAACATCAAATAGATCTTGGAGTTACAGAGTCTCATCTGATCTGAAGTAGGAACCGCATATCTCCGGCATAGTAACAAAGTGCAACTCACTAATATACCTAATCCAAAAATCCTTCTCCAACAACACAGTTGATTTTATCTTGAAAAACTTGAGTATGCTAACGCTGTATGGAGTCCCTTCTACATCAAAGACATCGAGTTACTAGAACGTGTACAGAGAAAAATCACCAAAATTCCAGCAGCTACTAAAAGCTCCCCCTTATCCCGATCGCCTAAAAGTTTTTAATTTGATAACTCTTAAAGAGAGAAGAGAAAGAGGAGACCTAATTCAAACCTACAAAATCATCTGTGAGTATTACAGTGCAAATATCGACTTGCCCATTTTTCGAGAGCTAAGAGGACACTCCAGGAAACTTCATGAGGACAAATGCTCTTTGCTGATAAGAAGAAACTTCATCTCCAACAGAGTTGAGTATAACTGGAATCGACTCCATGAGGACACCTACTGTGAATTCCTTTAAAAATAAATTGGACAGTGAACTCCTTACACTCAGAACTTGTTTTATACATTATGTGCAGTAAACTTCAATATAGTGACTGTCAGTGCGACTATCAGACAAAAACGTTAATTTTTAAATCTAGAGAAAAAGCAATAGACTTATCGGACTTTCCGCCTTATATTGCTGAACTATAATAATAATAATTTTTACTCAGAATAGAACAGTCTATGTTTTTCAAACGTTCACAATTATTTTTTAAACAATTTCAAACTTTCCAAATAACATAAAAAAAATATAAAAGGAATATCTGGTGAGCATAGATAAAAAAAACAAGTTTAGATTGTAAAGTGCCCATAAGGACAATGTAAATAAACACTATTTGGCACTATTCTTACAACGATTGCTCTCCAAAGCCCTTGATAATTTCGGAGCGATTCAGCTTTTTCCAGAATTATGTCTCAAGTCGATGGTTTTTGCAGTTCACAGTTCACACAGCTTCTTTAGTTTTTAATGTCGCTTTTTTACAATTATTACGGGTTTGAGCAAACAAAATTTAAATTAAACTCACAAGATAACTTATTACAGTTGAGGGTTGGAACCTTTGGTGTTAAACAGCAAAACAAAAAGTTTATAATCATCTGCTGATGATGCTAACATGGTTAGCTAAACGCGCGTCCAGTGTAAAAGTCACAAGATATAGTCTGTCCAACGAGAAGATCCGTGACAGTGATAGATGTGTCTGTCATTTTATTTTCAAAGTAGTTTATTTTATTTTACAAAGAAATAAGTTGGTACAACTGGAACACATAGCAGGAAATTAATATATTCAAAACTGTGATTCAAAATTTGACTGACAAGACAAGTGGTTACTTCAAAATATTGTGAAAAAAACTGTATAAAATTGAAAAAATGTTATCGAGTTATTTTATTTAACAAAAAAACGGTGTGTTAATACAAAACAAACAAGAACAAGACACCACATACCAAAAAAATATAAAAAAGAACTATTTCTTACTTCCAAGCTTCATGAAACTTCAGGCATTTATGATTATATTTATCAATATAACTTATGTACAAATACAAATTTGGAATTTGTAATATTCCACAAGAATAAATAAAACAACATAAATAAAACAAACTATTTTATTAATAATAACACTTACCAAATTTTATACCTTAAAGGTTGATTAATTAACTTTAATCTTAATTTTTTTAAACCACTACCTTTTGACATTATTTTTCTGCAGTACTAAAATTCATTATTTACCTATCGTGTGATGTCGATATTTTACAGCTACTCCAGTTTGTAGTATGTGTTTAGTACGATCCTTCTACCATATACGAGATGCACTTATCTACGACGAAATGGTATACAAACTTTATTGATGGTAACTTTATTGGTGTATAAGACTTTCTGCCTGGGCAGCGAGTATTAACCATAAACTGTGCTCCGTCTACAGTTAATTTTCACTCGATTTTTCCTCCACTTGACTTCAAAAGACACAAAACACACGTAATAACACGAATCAAAATGCATCATCTTCCAAAACGCAGGGTATTTGACAAAAGTTGACACAAAATTATAACCTATAATTTGACAAGACTTTGACAAGCGTCAAAAATCTAGAGGCGAGGTCATACGCATCGGCGTCCGTTTGTCGTTCATCGTTCCGTCAAACCAATAAAATTGAAATACGATCTGTCATTTTTAGAATAAACCAATAAAACTGGTTAAAAACAACAAGAGACGACGCATGACGGATTTATATTTAAACCCATCCATAGTTAACTTAAAAATTATTAGAAACTTTTTTTAGTAAAATAGATAGATTGGTATGGGACGTCATCTGCTTTTCTTCTGTCATCGTCTGTCGAAATCTTACCTGAGAAAAAAAAACAGAGTATAGCAATAATTACTTTGAAAATGCACGCTTTAAACATTTTTCGGTATTTTTTTAATGAGGGCGGTTTAGATTTTGAAATATTTTATAATTTTTCAAGATTCTGACTTTTACAAGAGAAAATTATCTCTGTTCTTGTTTACGGTTGTTCTTAGCAACCGCTATAGCAGCGCCAGATCCCGTAAAACGTATGCACCCCGAAATAATTATAATAGTCCAAGATCCCAGAGCGATATGACATTTTCACAAGGATGAAACCTTAGGCTCTCAGTAGTGCCCTCATGTGCTTTGAATACCGGCTTGTTTGGGGAGTTCGCCATGTGACACCTTGGCAGATACAGGGTGAGAACGGTAACTCGAAAGAGTCCCGAGTTACTTAACTTAAATTTGTATGGCTGATTTCAAATTGTATAAATATTGTAGAATAATTCTCTGAAGTAGTATCAAAGGCATCAGACACTTTCCGTGGACCTGAACTTTTATTAGACGATAATATCAAAAAGTGGATCTTTGATAAAGATAGACTTTATATCTAAGTATAATTTTAATTGTTGTCGATCCAATAATATATAATGTGTTCTTTTTTTATAAATTGGATTAGGATCGAAAGAAATCAACAGAAGTCCTTTGTTTTAAATTTGTCGACGTTTCGCAAAATTTATTTGCATCTTCAGGACACTACAAAGTTAAGAGAGCAGAAAATACAATCAAATAAAAGTATTTTCAAAAATTTAACAAACAACCCAAAACACATATCAGTGGAATTCCACACATATACAATTGGTAAAACTTGCAGAGATGATAGAAATCCAAAAAAACAAAAATTGCGTTAATAAAAGAACAGACGTAGAAAACCTGAGTACAGCATATTTTAATATTCTTTCAAAAATTAAATAATATAACTTCAAGATAATGGTTTAAATCCAAATAATATTTTTATATGTTTCTTTTTTCAACTGTTCTTTATCTCCAGGTAAAAATTATATTAGTATTTTATCAACTAGAATTAGTTGCTCTCTGTATACGGTCAACGTAGGTACATCTGCACTGCTTGTCTGTGAAAGGAAAAGATTTTCGTGATATTTCTCTATACATAATTGTGTTATATGTTTTTTTTTATGTAAGTGTGTTATGTGTTTTAAAAGGAAAAAAGGGATATATACCACTCCCCTCTATACCATCCGTGTATTAATGGATATGACTAAGAAAGTCCAGATTTAAATGTGAGTAACATATACATATATTTTATTTAATTGTTAACATTAGGGTAGTTTTACCAATTGTATATGTGTGGAATTCCACTGATATGTGTTTTGGGTTGTTTGTTAAATTTTTGAAAAAACTTTTATTTGGTTGTATTTTCTGCTCTCTTAACTGTGTAGTGTCCTGAAGATGCAAATAAATTTTGCGAAACGTCGACAAATTTAAAACAAAGGACTTCTGTTGATTTCTTTCGATCCTAATCCAATTTATAAAAAAAGAACACATTTTATATCTAAGGTCTACAAAAAAATAAATGAACTTTACTTACTCACAACCCTTTTACTTCACAGAATCTTCGGATTGTCACGGGGTTTTTAACAGGACACTGTCTCCTCAATGAACACCTCAGTAGATTGAAACTAAGAAGAAACGGCGAATGCAGATTCTGTGGGGAAGATGGTGAAACACCAGTACACCTCATCACTGAGTGCGCCGAGACGACAATCATTCGTGCCATGAATTTTGGTACGACTGATATTGGAGATGGAGAACTACCCTCTATAAAACCGTCCCAGATACTGGCTTTTATCAAAGCCCTGGGACTGTATGATGAGTTATGATTCAAGAAAGGGGGACACAATGGATCTGTAAGGTCGAAGTGATTAACCCCCCTCCCACTCATTCTAAATTCTAAAAAATTCTACTCACAACCCACTATTTTACAGTCTTTTTCGATAAATCGTAATAGTGCCACTGTTAATTTAAGTTCTGCTACAATTTCCTTCTAGATTTACTACCCTTAAACAACTATCAGTAGTAAAATAAATAATAAAAAACACAAAATAAGCTCAGTAAAGACTGACAAATCCACAAAATTTTAAATCAAATTCAAATGTTTCAAATGAATCGTCAGACAGAACTGTCAAGTATCCCCACTCTAGGGCCCTTTGTCCGTCTACCATTCATAAATGCAGTGATAGCATTATATAATCCTTCCTAAATATTTTTATTCAAAGTTGTATTCGGAAGAAAAATGACTTTTTGTGCCTCACCTGATAGAAATAGTATCATTTTTACTCCTAATAAAACAATATACTATTGTTCTTTGTATATCCTGTCTCTCCATATAGAGTATCAGTCTTTTTAAAATTCTTCTATTCATAAATAATAAATATTTCAAATATTACATGACAATTGGTGATTTATTCCTCTTCATAAGTTCGTAAATTTCGTGTTCAGCCCTCCTAGACAAAAATTACCGCCATTTGAAATTCAGAATCGACAAATTCGTTATTTTCCTCTACATTTACTGGCACACATTTGTTACGAGACGGCGTGGCTCAGGTAAGAATGATAAAAATGTGCAGCCGCCGGCGGTGCATATGTGTGGGTGAACGACGGAATTGCAATCGAATGTATGCACATTATGTTACGCTTGTCGGATTTTTACGATCGACTATATTAAACATTTCTTCTGTGGTTAGGGCGAGGGAATACGCCCGAGGAGACCACAGCTCGATTGGTCTTTGTCTGATAAATGTAGACAATGAATTATACTACGCACGCCAAGGTCAATCTGAAAGTGACCTTTTTCACACACCGTGCGCAAATTTTGTAGTGTGCAATCTTTGCGCAAGTTTACCTTAAAGGTGAAAGTCCTCTTAATAATTGGTATCTAAAGTTGTCGCCGCGTAACGAGAGACAACAACATTGCCAACATTGTCTCTGGCGACGTATTTGTCAGTGTCATATTGTTTGAAAAGTAATTCAACTTAAATATCAGATTTTCCTTAATTTTTTCCCTTAATCTTCGGGCAATGGAGCACATAAGTGAATCCAAACCAAACCGATCCTTTAGAATTGACGCAGCAAGCCGCAATTATATCCTTGAGTCTATTACCTGAAAAATCTCGGGAACGTTATGAAACTGCATATAACAAGGTTATGGTTTGGAGAGACAACAAAAATATTAAATCCCTTTTTGAAAATGTGGCGCTAGTCTATTTTCAAGAAATTTCGAAGAAATATAAGTCGTCCATTCTCTGGTCCGAATACTCAATGTTGAAAAGTACGTTGAAGATAAAACACAACGTCGATTTGGGTAATTATATGAAATTGGTTGCTTTCCTAAAGAGAAAATCAGAAAATTATGTTCCAAAGAAGTCCAACATTCTCACTCAAAAGGATTTTTATCAGTTTTTATCTACTGCTCCAGACAATAAATATTTGCTTGTTAAGGTACTCAGATAATAATATTAATAAATTAGAAAATAATATAGTATATCTTAACTTCTTAGACTGTCGTAGCAATTAGATTAAGAGGAGCTTGCAGGCGGGACGAGCTCTGCAGATTAACAACTGAGGATATCAAAGACCTTTATTCAGCAATACTGGTGAAAATAAAACACACAAAAACAAAAGTACCCAGATCCTTTACCATTACAGGTACTTTTTATAAAATTTGCAAGAAATATCTTAGTCTTCATCCCGGAAATTTAACAAAAAAAAGTTTTTTTCTTAATTATCGCAATGGTAAATGCACAAAACAGGTTGTTGGTATCAACAAAATAGGAAATATGGCAAGAAAAATCGCCGAATTTCTGAATATTCTGAATCCAGAAAAATACACCGGGCATTTTCGAGGCATGTCCGGGCACCGAGACAAAGTTTCTATTTATAGAGAATGCCCTTCTCCTCGTGAGAGGGATTCCTATTGTATGAGGTTCTAAATCTCTCTATCAAGAGAATATTATAAATACCGAAATGTTGTATCTACCAGTGAGTCAAATTTCAAATTTTTAGAGAATGGCCGTCTCCGTGTGAGAGGGATTCCTTTTATAAGTCATTGTTGATATCCCCTATCGAGATATTAATAACACGTATTACCGGTAAGTATCTTATAATACTTATTTTTAGGAAATTAAATAATGGATGGAAATAATTAAAGTAAAAGCAAATTTTGAAATATGGAAATTAGAGGCAAGGAGAAAACAATGGAATTAGACAAAAAAAATGAGAATAACATATATATATCGAACTCTTGTCCTCTCCGTGAGACAAAGTTTCGTACTTACAGAGAATGCCCTTCTCTTTGTGAGAGGGATTCCTATATGGGGTTCTAGATCTCTCAATCAACAGAGTACTATAAATGCCGAAGTTTTGTTATCTCCCAGCAATGAAATAATGTATGGAAATAATTGAAATCTCGAAATGTGAAAATTGGAGGCAATGGTATAGGGAATGTCATAATATGTAACATACTTTTGTTTCCCTAGTGAAACAAAATTTTGTACTTTTAGAGAATGCCTATCTCTGTATGAGAGGGATTTCTTTTTTATGAGATTTTAGATCTCGCTCTCAAGAGAATATTATTTAATGAACAATTTTCTTCTTACATTTTATTTTTTCTCTCCTTTCGATTTTTCGAAATTAGCAAAAATACATAGCTAATTTGTCTATGTAAATCTTTGACTTTCATATGTTGGAATACTCACCATTTACATTTAGAGTTTATATTTACCCGTTTCGGTCTATAAAAGCAGTGTTGTGCTTTTGGCCAATACTTTATACATTTTGACAAAGTGACAGACTTTGTGCGAATTATCGAAACAAAAAGTTAGTTTTTCCTTACAGTATATAATATATATTTTGTCCTCTACAATGCACTTTCGAAAGAGATGATTATAATAACATTAATGTAAACTTTCACTGACTGAATTTTTTCTTAAATATCTCTGGATGGTTTCTCTTTGAAAGAGGCTTTTGTAAGATATGATGTGTCTAAGATTTACTGCATCAAAATTTAACCATAAATGTTCCCTAACAGTTCTACTTTCTGATCCAGAAATTGCGGAAAGAATAGACATATCAATTAAATCATAAAGTGGAAATAGTTTTCTTGCAGTTTTACGTATATAAATAGATTATATAATTCTTGCCGTGAACTGCTATGAAAAATAATAAATCATAAATTGGTTTCACGTTTAACTTTAGTTATCAGAAAGATATGTCAGTTTGTTTTTATTCAGTATATAATTATATATGCATATCATAGTTACTGAAAATTATCAAAAAAAAATATATATAATAAAAATAATAATAAAAAACTTTTGGTATAAAATTGACACAAATCAATATCTGAATCTACTAGTATGGATAGTAAAATATAGATATGGAATTGGTAAAATATGGAAACATGGATAGTATGGATAGAAATCTAATCTATATGATTACTCTGGTTTAATTCATTGACGTAATTAAAGAATTTTGGGAAATAAATTATTAAGACTCTTAATTTCTTACTACCAAAGTCATTCAAATGTTGTCTAATATTAATGTCTTAAAAAGTAAGGCCTTTTAAATATTAAGCAATGGGTTAGAAACACCTTAAAAAATATATATCGGTTAAACCTCACTATAGTCGAGTTATCCACGCAGTTCTACATTGAGACAGAAATTTCTATCGACACGATGAGTTAACTAGTTTATAAAGTATAATTGAACAATTTTGGCAGAATCCTTTATGAAAGTGTCATCTTATGGGTTTCTGTCTCTGCTTAGTATGCATATATGTATATGTTAAATTGTCACAATTTGATAAATCCATGTATTGATGGCCGTTAAAAATGTTTTATTTTGGTTGCATTCAGTAAATATATTTATAATTTCAGCTATTTTTGTCTCAGAAAAAAAATGCTTTCTGCACCGCAATTATTAATTTGCAACCATCAGTTCTTTAAACATCTACGTATATGAAAAATCAAGATAATACATTCAGACTGGACGCGAATATAATTTTTATACGATCAAACGAACTTACCTGAAGTGAAGTTCGATCGTAATTATATGAGGCATTCAGTCCGAATGTATTATCTTCCCACCCTTCCCGTTTTGCCCCATGGTCGCTTGAATTAATGAATAAATCTTCGAAAAATGAATACCGACCGCCGCGCCAGGGCCGGCGCCGCCACCTAGACTAGCGACGGGAGGGGATTTAGCTTATAGTTTTAAAATTGTGCACGCAGGGACGTTACTACGTATATGAAAAATCAAGATAATACAATCGGACTGGACGCCTCATATAATTACGATCGAACTTCACTTCAGGTAAGTTCGTTTGATCGTATAATTTTATGTCAGTTTAATAATATATTTTGGTACTTTTATGCTTAGGAATAAAAGTGCTATACATTTAGCCTAGGCTGTCAAAATGGCTTTTTTGTATTGTCAATCAGGTGGCAAAAATGAATACTTTTGTGACGTTTGAAAAAAAGAAATTATTATTCAAATAATATTTAAAACGAGAATTTTGCCTCTTGTTGGTCTGGCAAACATTCGCGTGCTTTATATCTCTATACAGTTACATTTAGAGAACTTATTGTATCGTGGACTGACTGTTTTTTTTTCCTGACAAAGAAACGAAATGGCGTGTCGTAGCTTTAACGGCCGACGCGTTGTAAAGAAATTGCTATTTGGAGGAATTGTGTCACGCAATATTTTCACTGAAATTATTATAATTGACTAACACCTCTTTTGGTTCGCTTTCTTTTCTATGCCGATGGAAAAACGGTTTAATTACTTAATTTTTCGGCCAAAGAATTTCTTTGGTCGTCTTTTTGTGGTTTTAGTTTTAGCGCTATTTTTACAGAAAATAAATTCTGAATTTTGATCAAATGAAAAGAACATTATCATTGCCGATATCTCCTGGTTATAATGTAGTTCTTTTTGTAAAATATTACATTGTTTTAGCTTAAAAAACCTTGAATTATGCGGCTTTTTTGCGAGGGCTACCGGCGCTGCGTTAATAAAAAGATGACTATGTACGTCAATCGAAAGACAGTATTTGCGATAGTCTTTTCTTTACACGGAGTATAGAAAATTTTTGCTACAGCTTGTTTACTACCAGTAGTATTTGTGCGTTTTTTTAAATTATTTATTATTAAATAGAGGGAAATGTGACCGAAAAGAAAGGTCAAAAGTTAGTAGAAATCCGGATAAATGGAAGTGCAATATTTCCAAAAAATCTCATGACGAGGTAAAATTACACATACATACATAACATAGCCATCTCTTTATTAACGCAGCTCCGGTAGCTCTAGAAAAAAAAGCCGCATAATTCAAGTTTGTTTAAGCTAAAACAATTCAATATTTTGAAAAAAGAACTACATTATAACCAGGAGACATCGGCAATGATAATGTTCTTGTCATTTGATCAAAGTTCAGAATTTATTTTCTGTAAAAATAGCGTTAAAACTAAAACCAAAGCTGAACGTGCACTAAAAACGGCGAGCGTTGTCTGACCATTTTTTTATTTATACTCGTTATTACTGCTAGCATAAACCGATAGACCTAAATTTTGAATATGTTGTAACTAAATGTATAACTAATTAAATGATAGTATTCATATCTGTCAGTTTTAAAATGTATAACATAGATTTTTATCTCAAAGTTATAATATGCTCGGGCAATGTAAACAAATCGAAAATATAAAAAATAATCCAGTTATTTAGGCTTGTCGGAAGCGCTAAAGACTCATGAGTATTTCTACGCAAAAATCAACATGATACAATAATTATTAACGAAATGACGACAGGTTTAAAATTATTTATTTTGTTAAATCGGCGCGTCGCTGTCTCGCCTGCCTACTGAATTATTACATCATTGCATCGGCTTAAATGGTTTAAACTTTATTAGACTTGAAGATTTCTTTATTCCCAAACTTAACACAATCAGAATTGTATATTTTTACAGTAATGGATTAAATTTTTCAAAAATAATCATAACTTTGTCAAAAAAGTTGAAGAATTTAGGAATTTACCGAGTGGATAACTTTAACCGTGAATAACTTTTGAAGGAGTAGGTTTATCAAAAAATTGTAAGAAATTTTTTTTGTAGAGCGTTCAATTCTGTACAAGAATATGTAATTGCTATGGCTACAAGCGAACAAGATCGAGAGAAAAAAAATATTTGCAAAAAGTGGCAAATTCCTATGTAATTTCAAATGGGAAAATAATCGTCTTTGAGGCAAGGTTTATTGTTATTAAGGTTTTACAGAGATCTGATATTGTTTTTTAGACAATAAACTAAAAATTTAGAAGGCGTTGTAAGAGAAATGATCAAGTTTGTAAATAACGGAGACCCTAATACTTATATTAATTTGTCTGAGATTTTGCCGAATGTCAATTGTCATTCTGAATGGATTGACCCTAATCCCTAATTCCCAAGAAACCGGTATTTTTATACCTCAAAAAGCATTCGCTGAAATATTTAGAAATGTTAAAAGGCGACAAGCGACTACTTTCCTCTTATTTTCTTTGGCTTTCCTCAATCTTTATTCCAGGATTGGGAAAAGGGAAACCAGGAATAATATAGGAAATCTTTCCCCGCTTTAATACATTTGTTTTTTAGGTCGAAGCGGTTTGTTTTTGTCTGTTTTCTTTTGCCAGTTGGTTTTCAATGAAAACAAATGTTAGGATAAACAGACCTTGACTGTTTTTGGATCCATTTCTATGAGAGAAAAAAACACAAAAGTATTTATATAAAAGGTTTAGGGTTTGTATGCATGTCCTTAATAATATACAGGGTGTCCCAGAAATAAGTGCAAGTATTTGTTTAGTTGTGCAAGTTTTTAAGGGATGGTAGATCTCGATAAAATAAACATATTTTCTCTTTATGGTTTTTCAAATAAGTCCAAAATAACGGAGTTATTTTGCTTTGAATATTTCCAAAAAAAATTATGTTTTGTTCAAATTTTGAGAACCACTGTAAATTTAATCTACTACATATGTTGCCATATTATCAAGAAATTATGTTTTTTGACTAAAAACTAAAAAAAAATCCAAAAATGTTTTCAAAAAATTTTCAAGGAATTTTTTTTAGTTTTTAGTCACAAAACATAATTTCTTGATAATATGGCAACACAGGTAGTAGATTAAATTTACAGTGTTTCTCAAAATTTGAGCAAAAAATTATTTTTTTCGGAAATTTTCAAAGTAAAATAACTCAAAAAAAATAAATAAATAAATCAAACCAAACCCGACTTATTTATTTACATTTTATTTCTTATTAAGATGAGAATAAAAATTTCGAAATCGACTATATAAAACTCGCAGTACAAGTTTAAAACTCTATATATTTCCTTAGTCAAACATTATAAAACTTAATATAATTTTCTTAATAAAATAAAAATACGTACGAAAAACTACTCCGTCTTCAGCTTTGTATAAAGCAAAAGAAATTCCTAAATCTGCGCTAAAGATAAAAGCGATGCTGTCTGCCTAGAGAGAGAGAGAAGAAATTGCATCTTGTTCGGATTTAAAACTTCAATTTCCCGTTCTTACAATTGGCATTTTAAATTTCCTGGCTATATCTCAGTACAGCTTCTAAATGTATTACTCCATACACTGCCTTAGCTTTATATTATTACATCGATTTCGAGAATTTGCCGTCGTTCTTGCGAGACGGATTTTTGCAGTCATTATTCATACTTTTCCATCTTTTTTAAAACAAAAGTTTTTATTAAAATTAAATGTTAAACAGCGGCAGTTCGTCGATAAGTGTCAAATACACATGTACCCCCTAAATTTATTGCTTTTTTGAGAAAAAAAAATAATTTAAATGTCCACTGTTTACTGCAAATCAGTAACATGAGACTCCCTCACATATTTAGATAATCTTTTTTTAATTGGGTCCATTGTCGTCTATTGCTGGCTATGCGAGCCCAAGTTATCCCTGCTAAAATATCATGGTCTCAATCAAACAAAATCATCTTTGATTTGGTCTGGGTTTGGTCTTCTTTTAAGTCTCTCAATTCCTCGTGGGTACCATGCTGTAATTTTTGTGATCCATCTGTTATCAGGCCAATTAGAGGTGGGAATTCTAGTTCCTTGGGAGGAACTAGTTCCTTAGTAACTAGGTCTTTAGTTCACAATAGTTCCCGACTAACATTGACATCCCCCTTGCTTGCTAATGCGATTCGTTGTCAGTCAGAACTATTCACAGTATGATCTGTATAATTTTTATAATGTACGGAGATATAACGAGACGTATAATTGTGTATGCTAAAAACATATAGGTAAGTTTTATAGCAGATAAAAAAAAATTAAAAAAAGACTCAAATCAGAATATAAAAAACTATATCACAAATCAATTAGAGCAAATATTACAAAAATTTTACGAAAAAATGCATTTTTTCCCACTTCAAGCTTTTTGTTTTTGTCTAAAATTTCAGAATATCTACTTCGTTTTATAAGATATTTCCCGTGAACTAGTCTTTTAATAGTTCCGCTATGTCCGGGTCCGATAACATACGCTTCGCGCTCCCCACGCCTGCCTAGCATCAATCCCGCTGGCTGATTCATACGTAAACTAGTCTTTTATTTAATTCGTCTAGTTCCTTTAAGTCCGGATCCGATAACATACGGCATAAGGCTGACACTCCCCACTCCTACCTAGCATCGATCGCGCTGGTCCGATCCGTTCGTACGTAAACTAGTCTTTTATTTAGTTTAGTTCCTCTAGGTTTCAAACCATCGGGCTACGCGCGCTAGCCGATCCGTCGCCTTCACATATTATTCTATATCGGACACAGTTTCGATCCCGGAATAGGTCCTGAGGAAATAGTCCTTTGAGAAACCAGGAGCTAGTTCCGGGGTCGGAATAGTTCATTGGAACTAGTTCGTTCACGAACTACACACCTCTAAGGCCAATAACCAATTAACTCAATTTTTAATCATCTGCTGATGATGCTAACATGGTTAGCGAAACGGGCGTCCAGTCTAAAAGTAAAAGCGTTTTGGTGTATTGTGGTGATTTAGTGTTTTATTTTGTCGTGATTACTCAATGGTCATATTTTATGAAACACCCTGTATAAATTTTTAAAAAATCTTAGAATATGTAAAACAACTAAATAAAATATACGTGTTTAAGAGTTTTTCCGAAAAACTCACCGGTTTTTAGATAAAAAAAAATATTCTAATATTTGAGGGGTGGTTTCACCCCCTTCTTATTGAACCTCTACACCCTAAAGTCAATCCGTTTTCCAAAAATCAGCTTTTTAAAACACCCTGTATACATTTTTAAAAAATCTTTAATTATGTAAAAACAAAATAAAATATACGTGTTTAAGCGTTTTTTCGGAAACTTGACCGTTTTTTAAATAAAAAATATTGTAACATTTGAGGGGCGGTTTCACCCCCTTGGAATTGGAATTTCTAGAAATCCCTTCTTATCGAACCTCTACACCCTAGAATCAACCTGTATGCCAAAATTGAGCTTCTTACGTTGAGTGGTTTGAGTAGGATCGTGATTAATAATGTTGCGATACCCATTGTTACAGAGACTAAAAATCTTGGAGTCTATTTTGATGCGAAGCTTTCTTTTCAGGCACATATAACTACTAAATTAAAGGCTGCTTATATACGGTTGAAGAATTTTTCGTCTCTTAAGAAATATATACCATCAAAGACTAAGTATCAATTATGTGACACACTTATTTTATCTTTTTATTTGATTATGGCGATGTTGTTTATGGTACATCCATAAACGCTAGATTCTCTAGAAAAATCCAAATACTTCAAAACTCGTGTCTACGGTTTTCTTTTAACATTCCTTTTAGAGATCATATAACGCCACATCTTAAAAATTTATATATTTTATCCATGACTAACAGACGACAATTTTATTTAATGACATTCATTTATCGAATTTTAACTACAGAGCAGCCTCCCTATTTGTTCTCATTGTTTCACTACGTTGACCATGATCATTCGACTAGACAAGTGCATTATTTTAAAATTCCTCAACACCAAACAGCTAACTTCCAAAAATCTTTCAGTTTCATGGCGCCACATTTGTGGAATAATATTTCTAATAACTTTAAATTTCAATCATTTACAGATTATAAAAAACAAATTAAAAATGATTTACTAAATTCGTAAATATTATAATTTCTTCCACTGATTTGTGAGATCTTGTTCTTCTGATATGCCCGTCATTGGTTGCTGTTCCGGTTTTTACACTGTTTCATTGTGCCTCTCTGCTTATCTCCGCTCGTCCCTGATAAAATTATATTTTCACTTTTTTTATATAATTTTAATTCTGTTTATTTCTATAATTTAATTTATTTCTATTTTGTATATGGGGTCGCACCACTCTGGCACTTTGTACCATTGTATCGGTTTTTTAATTGCGGTGCGATCCCTTTAGACACACATTTATTAATACTAATATTATTCTGTAAAACTTAATGGGGTCTAATAAAGAAATTTGAATTTGAATTTGAATTTGAATTTGAATTTGAATTTGAATTAATCAGTGAGTCACTTAAGGATTTTTTATATTAGTATAGATCACTCTGTTTGGTACCTTCAAATTTCAGAAAAAACATTTTTATCTTATATTAGACTTATATTGTAGGAATCATGTTCTAGTGTTATTTCAATTCTTTTTTATCACAGGGATTTATTTAATACTTACACCGTTATCATACTATAAATTATCATTTCCTTAGATGGAACACAGCTCAAACATTTTTATTATTTATAAGACTTTTTTTCATAAACGTAGGACTAAGAACATCATCATTTAGTACAATGAGAGTACTCATCATTTGTGTCAAATAAACCTAACCCTTAAGGATTTTTTATATTAGTATAGATCACTCTGTTTGGTACCTTCAAATTTTTGTAAACAAAATGTGACATGGAATTTGACAATGACACAATCACATTTTTGTTGGTATTTTAATTGTAACTTTCTCTGGGCCGTATTATAAATTTTACTAATTTGAAGGCAGATTTTTGCAAATAACTCTTCAAAAAAGTCTAATACAACATTTACATAATCTGGGGTGATAATATTTGATCTTGTAACGTTTTTAGTTCGTTACATGTCTTTTTTATATATAATATATGATGTCTGGGCCTATCATCACCGGATTCCCTCTCATTCAGACCGGATAGTTTATTTGACGCGTAATTTTTACGTTCCCTAGTCGCCAACCCTGTTATCGTTCGACACAACCCTGTTATCGCTCTGAGGAGGCGCTGTCAACATCGCTTCTGTCAACTCTCTCCGTGCTTAACCTTACTTTGTTTTGACGCTCTGTTGTATCCCAGCTTTTGGAAATGGTGATTATTTAAGTCTTGCTGTATAATTTGAATCAGCTGCTATTTCGAGGCTACAGGTAAAGATGAGTTATTACCTTTTATAGATTCGATATTATTATTGAATATTTTTAGGGTAGAGTTACGGATGTCCCAACTTGTATTTGTGTTTTGCTGGCACGTTGGCGTCCCTTTTCTTTTGTCCTCCAGAATGTCACATGGAAGAAAGGACAGGTTGTTTATTATTTATTGAGCCCTCGGAAGTATTTCGAGGTAGGTTTATTTTGTTTATTAGACCTTGTTTGGTTTTAAACAAGAGTTTCATATTTTTAGGCTCCAAGGTACGGACTGTGTCCAAGGTATGGACTGTGTCCAAGGTACGGACTGTGTCCAAGGTACGGACTGTATCCAAGGTACGGGTAGTGTCTTATGTACGGACATTATCTTATATACGGATACGGATGTCCGGTGGACGAGTGTCCCCAGTAAGAACGATTTTTTCTTACATATAAGTGCCACAGCGTGGATGTAGCTTGAGTCCCATGCTGCTTCGTTCCCAGCTATAAGCTAGTTAGTTATGGCTGTATAAATTCATGGTGTCCTCATTCTGGCCCCTTTGGTTGTGTTGGATGGCTGAGTACAGAGATGCGAGACCACCTCACGCTGTTACTGTTTAAAGCAAGATTACATAAAGAACAGCTAAGTGTAGATTTAAGTTATAGTTTTACATTTAACATTTAAAACATTTACAGTCTTAAACAATAACGTACATCTTAAATAATATCGTACAGACTATGTTTAGTGGTTAGTTGTTAAGAACATTCATGTCGATTTAATATTTAATATAAATATTAATATTAAATATAATTTAGATCTTAGGTTTCATTGCATTACATATTGTAATGGTATTACTTTTATAGATATTATTATCGCACTATTTTAACAGAGGAATAACCAAACATAGATTCTAGAATCTACAGGTTGCAACATCTTCGATTTAGCATCATATGGAATATATCAAATTAATTAAAGTAATGCTATATTTCATATATTCTCTTAAACTTTACATGTCTTGTATTTCATCGTAGTTGTTTTCATTGATATTTAGTACGACTCTTACCACCACTTTCTTTGACATATAACCACTATATATTTATTAGAACTCTACAATGTCATGTACCATCTAAGAACATCATGAATAAATATAGTCATTAGTTTTAAGTAATATACAACTGTGTTTTCTTTCTCTGTACATGCCTGGCGCCCAATATTTATAATTTCGAGTTATTATTGTTAATTAGTTTCTTTCCAGTGAAATACCTTATCCACGACTGCTCTACCAACGAAAAGCTGCCGTTCGCAGTGATAATGTTTTAAAAAAACGCTACAATCTTTTCAAAATTAACATGGAATTTTTTATGTCCCGTGTTCCGATGCATCACACGGTATATGAACTGGAAAGAAAAAACAGTTAAAAAAAATTCTACTTTCTCAGAGTACCATCAGTTTTTAGCTAATTTATCACCTACGTTAAACGCACTAATTTTCTTTAATCAAAATTTTTAGCTTCAGCTAATAATCTTAAAAGCTCAAACATTTCTTATCAGGGATTAATAATGAGCCCGTTTTTATTAAAAAATCTTCATGATTGTTAAAATATGGACTATTAGGAAGTATATATATATATGACTTTTTTCTTTTAATATCAAAATTGTGTAGGCCGTTTAACTTCTAACTAGGCGGTTCTCCAATACTCCTCACAATTTTCTTTCATCACGATCTCAAGCCAAAATCGTAAAACTCAACCGCGAGGCTCTTTTGCTCAATTCCGCCCCAACAAACTCAATTATATTCAAAACTTCTTAATTAACAAAGTCTCATTTTTCGGTGGGTTTCGTCAAGCGCGCGCTCTCTATCCAGATTTAAATTGTTCTATCAAAATAAATGCAACTCCTCGTGCCGAGAAATTTCCACTTAAATGGGCAAACTTTTGCCGAGACTCTATTAAGAAATGGGGCGGAGTTATGATTTGGAGACGGGCAATATTTTAAGCACAGGTGCCGCTGCTAATTTTCGCGTGAGACGCGGAAGGTTATAAAATATAATCTTATTTTGTCATTGAAGTTTTAGGAGTGAAGACAGCTTGATTAATTATATTTTTATATATCTGCAATATTGTTGCGCAAAGGTGTGATGGACAATTATGCTTTTTAATAAGCAATAATATTTTACCTAACTAAATTTATCAGCAAACTGACGTCTCCTGCCAATAAAACAAAATCTGCGGAATATGACAGAAGTCATGGCCAACTATTATCAAGAGATTGAGCTACGTCCGATGGAATTTTAATTGCATGCGTTAAACTATAATATCGTTAATTAATTCCACTTATTTTTGAAAATCGACCAGTGTGCGTCGTTGGGGCGACGCACAGTGCTTCGTCCCATGAACAAAAATCGAAAAAAAAAGTTAAAATTTACTAATATCTGAATATGTAATTTTATACTTATAACAATGTTCAACCATCTTGTTATTATTTTTCATAAATAGCGTTTTTGTTAGCAAATATTTTCACTAAAAATAAATTTTGCGATCATTATCTTATCAGTGAAAAGCGGTACGTTAAGCGGTACGTACTTAATTGAAAGCCACTATGGATATTGTTAAACAAGGTATGTACTTTAAATTTATTTCTAAACAAGTTCGTGATTGTTTAGTTTATATTTATTTTTTAAGATGATGCTTAAATGGGTATAAACATTTTACGTTTTCAAACTTCAAAAAGGCATTTAAAAAAAACATATCAAAACATATCGTATTTATTGAATATTTTTGTTGGCATATTCATACACTTTTAATTTTTGTATAGTTCACCTGCGTCTGCTTGGACGAAGTTTATTTTCCAATACTTTTCAGATCGAGTAAAACTGATAAGCAATGCCGAGCTGGTTAATATTTGGCTTGATCATAGGGACAAGAACTCAAAATTATTTGTATTTCAAAAAATGTGTTCTTTATTATATATTGATGAACCTTCCACTCAAATGAGACACCAATTATGCCTGAAAAAACCCACTATGTTGGAGCGAAACGTCCCATAAAAAAGTTTCCATCTTCAATGTATTATAAAACCTCATACCCAAGGAAAGGAAAAAATATTATATGGATATGGTTTAAAGAGGTAACTATTAACATCCGAACCCCTCATACCAACAAAAAGAATAGTAATAACGCTAAAAAGTAACATATTAGAAAATGATGTACAGAAATATCTTACATGTGAGGATACTTCATCTACCTGTGATTTGGATACTATAAATTTAAAAGATTCTGTCAGCAATGATTCTTCTGAATCAGAGTAGTTACGTCTATGCATTTTGTTTTCCTAAAGTAAAATTATAGTATCTTAAGTTTTTTTTTAATTAAATATAACATTAATGTTTCTTTTTCATTATTTCATTGTTTGTTTTTCAAAGAAAAACATTTTTATCTTATATTAGACTTATATTGTAGGAATCATGTTCTAGTGTTATTTCAATTCTTTTTTATCACAAAGATTTATTTAATACTTACACCGTTTTCATACTATAAATTATCATTTCCTTAGATGGAACACAGCTCCAACATTTTTATTATTTATAAGACTTTTTTTCATAAACGTAGGACTAAGAACATCATCATTTAGTACAATGAGAGTACTCATCATTTGTGTCAAATAAACCTAGTTTGAATAAATTGCCTACAATAAAAGAGAAGTTTTGCATTTTTGTCCTCTAGAGCCATATGTTCGAAGCACTGTGCGACGTTGTTTGAGACGACGTAGTACGTCGTGTGCTAAAATTTGTTTTTATGCCGATTCGCGATATTTTGAGGTTAGAGTTAAAAATATTCGTCGTCAAATATTACTATATTCAACCATGGGGAAACCAAAATATTGATTTCGATTAACTTGATGATGGCTGATGATGTATGAATTAGAAATTGAATATATTATGCACCATTAAGAAATAACTAGGTGAATTTAACTTCGAAAATTCTGCAAAGTTTTGAGATGTCGGCAATCGTATTTTATGGTTTCTAATATTTTATTTTTATTTCGTCTACAACGCACGAAAAGATAAATCGTATTAAAATGGCGAAATAAGAAAATTCCTTCTTACAGTACTCTTTTTTACTTAGGAACAATAAAATAAAGAAGAAATCTGGGTCATCTTTTGGTGGTTATGGTCAAATACTCGTTAATAAGATCTTTGACATTAGATCAGTATTTCTATTTATTTATTGCTAAAAAAGCCGTACAGGAAGCGTTGTTGATTTTACCACTCATTTGAAAATTATAATGAACTTCAGTTGACTGCTCTGCTGAAGGATCATTATACTCATACTTTTTCTCTGTTGTATGGACTTCAGGTGTACTGTTATTTATTTCTATAGTATCCATTGATGATAAGCTACCACTAGCAGCACTATTACTTTTCAAAATTGAAGTGGACGTTCCTTCGATACATGATTGCGAGGATGTGGATGACGAACCTAAACTCGTTATTTCCACTTCATTTTCCAAACTGCCTTAAGACAGCAATAATTATTCCTCTGCATAAAGGAGGAGATAAAGATCAAGCTTCGAACTATCGCCCAATTGCTCTCCTGCCCACATTATCTAAGATCATTGAAAGATTGGTTAAAAAAAGGCTTCTATCTTTTCTCCTTAAATATAAAGTACTTTCTACCCATCAATTTGGATTTCTAAGTAACAGTTGCACAAATGATGCTATGTTCGACCTTTTTAATAATGTATACTCTAGCCTGAATAACCATCAATCTACAGCTACAATTTTCTGTGATTTCTCTAAGGCTTTCGACTGTGTAAATCATAGTATCTTAATTAACAAATTGCAATACTATGGATTCAGGGGAGTGCCGCTCGAATGGCTTAAGTCGTATCTTGGCAACAGAAGGCAGCTTGTGAGGATTGATACGTCTATGTCTTCTTGTAAGCCTATAGAATGTGGTGTCCCTCAGGGTTGAGTACTTGGCCCTATTTTATTTCTGGTTTTTATCAACGACATTGCAAATCTAGACGTTAGTGGTAAAATCTGCCTCTTTGCGGACGATACTAGTTTCACTTGGAACGGCCCAGATGTTACGGCACTATATAATACTATATCCAGTGGCTTACGCACCATTAAATCTTGGTGCGATTCTAATCTCCTATGCCTCAACCTTTCAAAAACTAAAGTTTTGTCATATAAAAGTACTATCATACAACCTTTTGTACTTAATAACACCACTATTGACGTCGTGGACTCTGTGAGATTCTTAGGACTTGTTGTAGACAACTCGTTAAAATGGGACTTGCACATCGAAACCTTATCAAAGAAACTAAGCTCTGCCTGTTTTGCGCTAAGATCAGTTTCTAAGAAACTTAACTCATTAACCTCTAGAATGGTCTATTATGCCCTTTTTGAGTCGCATCTTCGTTATGCCCTTCCATTCTGGGGTACTTGCTGCGTGACAAAATTTGGTCGTATTTTCAAACTTCAAAAGAGAGCAGTTCGATACTTATTGGGACTAAACAGTAGAACTCACTGCCAGAATTTCTTTAAAAATTTCAAAATACTGACTCTTCCTTCCTTATTCATTTTTGAATCCGTTTGCTTAATCCGCAAGCAGATATTCTCTATTCCGGAAAGGCCTTCTCACAACTATCCACTTAGGAATGCGGAGCACGATATTTATCTGCCAACCCTGAGCTCAGAACTAGTTCAGGGCTCAATACTGTACAATGCCAAGAAAATGTACAATCATTTGCCTTCGAATATCAAGTCACTTTCATTCTTTCCCGCATTTCGCAAAGGTGAGAGAGCCTTGATTGAGCCCTAATATGCGGTAAACGACTTTTTTGTTGCTGTTTAATCATGAACAATTTTGAATTTTAAAATTTTGATGATCTCACACACTGGTTAAAGGTCTAGTATTTAATATTTAATATTTTATAACTCTTGATTTTATGATATATAACATGATTTTATCCATTTACAGTTTTCCTTTTATAAAATGTTCTAGATACGCCTTTGTTCTGCAATGTCCATATATGTTTTATTTGTAAATTTATGACGTAAATTTTTTGGAATTGATTTGTATTGTATGACATTTTTTTTTATTATTTATATATTTGTTTTTGTGCTTTTTTGTTTTGTGAATGCTTTGTCGATGAAGCTGTTTTGGCTTTTTGTACACCGACTTGCTCGCTGACTTTCTTCTAAATACTTTTTCCTTTTTCTATAAAAAGTTGTATAGTATTTATATACTTTTTTCCTATATATTTTCTTTTCGCTTTTCACAGTAAGTACCGCAGAAAAATACCAACCAATTGCTCTGTGACAGTACAGTACAGAATTTTTTGAGGTTAGGTGTAGATAGTTCCGCTTCCACAACAAAAATCGATATTATCGCGCTCGTCGCCGTAATCCAACGTAGTAATTGGTTATAATTTTGAAGTTGCTTTGGGTCGTTTAATGAAACGTTGTATTATGCTGTAGTTAGCATGTACTTACACTTGTAATTTAAAAGTACGTTGCACAACGTTGTACTACGTTTGTTATTCTGTATAATAAACATGCCTTCTGGCGACGTAATGACAACGGTATAAAACCCAACTTCTAACAGCGTTGTGCCTTACAACGTTTACCAACGTTGTTAAGGGTCAAAATGCACAACTTTTTAAGTGCAACGTCGCGTCGTAGCGACGTTTTGGCTACGTAATTTGAGGTTTGGGTATGCATAAGGTAGGGAAAAGTACCAATTTCAATGTTGCGCGTAGTCAAAACCTGCTAATTTCTTAATATCATGGTCCCACCTTTGGTTTCTTCTCCTTCTAGGTCTCTTAATTTCTCGTGGGTACCATGCTGTAATTTTTGTAGTCCATCTGTTGTTGTTACTGTGCAAATAAACTAACATAGAGATAAAGCAAAAACTTTAAAATGTCTTTATTTTTAAAGATGTTAAAACTTTTTCAGAAATTTACAAAACTTGTAAACCATCAATATCGAAAGTAAGTTTACCTCAAGTCTATATTTGTTGACTTGACACGTTACATATAAACTTTACGTGCGAATGCACTTAACTCAAAAGAAAAAGTAAATGTTCTTGGTGTAAAAGTTTTGTAATTTTTCCAATATCAAACCTTCGAGCGGGTTGAAGCCTTGGTGCTATATCAAAACTTAAAATTCCCCGGAACGTATGGATGGTAAAGTGTAGACAGTTGAGTCTTGCTCTATCTCTTTTTGACTCTTCTGTTTTTGTTCTTTTGCCGCATTTGTCTAAAGTTGCTCTTTTATCGTTAAACTATCGACTTTTCAAGTTGTTCATCAAAAGTTAAATTGTCTCGCACTTTAAATATACTTTGGAATAGATAAAAGTTGGAACAAGTTTGATCGTCCTCAGTTGACACTAGGAGGGTGGTGATAAATATAATGTATTGTCCGTTTGGGAGCATTTAACTCAAATTTTATTTGCCATATTTCGTACAAATAATATACTTTAGTTTGGAAGCTCCAGTGTTATACGAAAATATTAAATTTATTACGCAATATACAATATAAAAGAATATACAGGGTGGTCCGAATTGTATTCCGGAAACTTCGGCAGCGTGTTCTGCAGATAAAAATAGTTAAAATTTTTTTTATAAATGTATGTCCTAAAATGCTTCCTTTCAGAGATACAGGGTGTAGAAGTTTTATTTTTATTTTTTCTAAATAATTTCTGAAGTAACGTCAATATTTGGATGAAAATTGGTGCCTGGGAGTTTTTTGACATGAGAAATTTGATTTTGGTGTCAATATGACTCTTACTGGTAGAGGGCGCCACCTACATGTGTTTAAACTGTTTTGAAGCGTAATAACTTTTTGTCTGTACCTGTATAAAACTACCGAGTGAATAAATATACATCTCTGTGACTTTTTACGTAAAAAATATCTCTTTGTAAAAATCGCTACGAGCAACCGTTCTTAAGATATTTAGAATGGAAATAGACAATACATGTCATTATTGACAAAAAATAAACACGTTCGTTGAGAGGATAGTTATTTCACTAAAATAATAAATTTGGGAAATTTTTATTTTTTTAAATTAATCATAATTTTTTCTGCAAAAATGATGACAAAACAGTTTCTATTGAACTTTTAGCACAAAAACATTTCAAATTTATGATTTCAGTCTAATTACTATTTAGTCAACATGTTTAATTTATGTCAATGATGACAGGTATTGATAATTTCGATTCCAAATATCTCGAAAACCATTACTCGTAGCGATTTTTACCAAGAGACCTTTTTTAAGTAAAAAACGTCGCAAATGTATATTTTTCCACACACTAGTTGTATACAGGTACGGACGAAAAGTAATTAGTCTTCAAAACAGTTAAAACACATGTAGGTGGCGCCCTCTACTAGTAGGAGTCATATTGACATCAAAATCCAAATTTCTTATGTCAAAAAACTCCCAGACACCAATTTTCATCCAAATATTGACCTTACTTCAGAAATTATTTGGGAAAATTCGAAATAAAAATGAAACTTTTGGACATACATTTATACGAACTTTTTTACTTATTTTTATCTGCAGAATATGCTGCCGAAGTTTCCGGAATACAATTCGGATCACCCTGTATAAAAACAAAAATACAACTACATCTATATCTCTGACTACTACTAACTGCCACTAACCAACAATTTGTTTTGTGTAGTCTGTGGTCTGTTTTTGTTTAAATGTTTTGTTTATTATTCATATTAGGGATTTATTTTTTTGTTAGGCAACAAATATTTCTTTTGCATAGTCAAAATTGTCACGAACCTACCATAAAATTTACTTTAGGAGTAGAGAGAGGTAATCGTTTGCCATTTCTTGATGTTTTAGTGTCAAAGTTTTAAAATAAACTAGTTTTAGATGTTTACAGAAAACCCACAAATACAGATAGATACTTAAATTTCACATCTAATCACAGTATAACTGTAAAAAAAGGTGTTTTAAACAGTTTATTTGATAGGGCAAAAATAATATATTCAGACGACATTTCACTAAACAGAGATATAAATCGCATAAAAAATACATTAATAAAAAACGACTAACCACCACATTTTATTGACAAAACATTAAACAAAATACAAACCCCAAATCATAGAAACAATGTTAATAATACACAATATATATATATACAACTTACAATTCCTTACATACGAGGCATTACGGAAAAAATAAGAAGGATTCTTTCAACACACAAAATACACTTAAATCCATTTTATCACATACTAAAACAATGAATACAGAACAACCAACAAAAAATATAATATACAAAATACCATGTGAATGCGATAAATTTTACATTGGTGAAACATCTAGACCTTAAATGTTCGAACTAAAAAACATAAAGATTATTTAAGAAAGGGAGATTTTCACAAATCTAAGATTTGTCAGCATTTATGGGACACAGGGTACAGAATAAATTTTAATATCGTCAAAATTATAATGAAAGAAGCTATAGCCTCTAAAAGAAAAATAAAAAAGGCTTTTTTAATACAATCTAATAAAAATAAATGTATTGTTCATGCATCTGTAGATGTTAGCAATGTATGGCAATCGCTTCTTTGATTTTAAAGAACATAACATAAATAAACATAACATACGTAAAAATTAAAAATAATCATACAGAAAGTTTGGGGCTTTTTGGTTTTAGGGCAACGGCCCAGCTACGTCGAAACACCGGTTCCCATTAGAACACCGAAGTTAAGCGACGTAAGGCGATACTAGTGGATGGACGGGTGACCAGTTCGAAACTCTGTATCGTGCTGTTGTCCAAACAAAGGCAAAAGTGAAAAATCTATTGACACACACTGCTCATTCACGCCGGTTCGAGGCCGGATGAGATCGGATATCTCGCGAGTAAGAGTCGATTTAGACACTTTTTTTCGACCATGATATGGCCGAGAACCGCGGTTTGGATTCCGCGTAAACAAAATAGGCCCCGTCCAGATTAGACCTGGCAGCAAAAATGAGACTTTAACCAAAGAGTAGATAAGACAAGAGACGACAGTTCGCGCGGTACCTTTCATGTTTGAGTGGTGGGGAGAGTGACCTCGTCTCGCTTGTCCCTTTAAATTTTCGTAATTATTTCGCAGGAAATTTGAAATAGACTATTTTTAAAACTTGCCTGTATAGCTTATAAATAGTTACTGTATGGGTAAAGAAATAAATAGAAACGAAAAAAAAAATGAGTTTTCTAAATATTATATAAAATAAATTATAATTAGAAACATATTTGTCGGGGAATAAAAATAATAAAAGCAATATTTTGTATATCGTTGGTAAACAAAATAAAGTGACCAAGTCGATTTGTAAGAAATGTTTTATTTACGTGTATTTTTTTACATATATGGACTTGAACAAGTGTAAAATCACAATGTGGAGTTTATGTACAAAAAAATAGAGTTGCTCAATTTTTTTTGTAAAAATATATTACAAGCTTCTAACCATGTCTTCGATCTATGGATTACATTGAGTTTAATAACATAATTATATAGTATATTTCTATAAAAATTCTTTTCAGGATCCTTTGGAATAGAGTGAAATATTATGTTTGTTGAAGAATAAGACCTATTTTTGCAGTCTTTATAAGCACACACATTACCACCATCTCGTCTTTTCCTGCTACTCGTGTCCTGTTCAGTATTCATATTTAACACTATTTACAAATTAGTACGCAACAAAAACGATACTAAAATTAAACCTTAAAAACTCTCAAAACGATAATATATCGAAAAACTCTGAAAACACACTTTAAAAAGGCAAAAATGCAAGAAAACAACTAATCAGATTTGTTTATGTTTAAGCCTGGTTAGCACAGCTGATTAGCGTCCTAAAATCATAGGTTAGATTAGATAAAATACGCCGTTGTCAGATTTTGAGATTTTATTTGTTTATCTTTGAAATCGATCAACTTAGTCATTCTGTTTCTTTGATATTATCAGTACATTGCGAAAAAAGAACCTAAACCAACCTAAACTAAAAATTTACATTTCCGTATTAACATACGTTACTTATATCCTTCTTATATTATTAATTTATTTTCAGAAAATCTTGTTTATTTTTCAAAGAAATATACTTGGCAACAGACAAAATGGGACTTGATCGGACCTTTAAATTTTAATATATCTGCGTCTCTCTCGCGAAATTCGACTTCTTTGTTCACTGTCGTCTCTTGTCTTATCTACTCTTTGCTTTAACTGAAATATTTACTTTACTTTACTTTTTTTGGTTTTACCTTATTAAGTAATTGTCATCAGGTAGTAATTGTTAATTTTGAAGTTTAACTTGATATATAATGCAATTTTAACAGAACGTCAACGGTTTTTGTAGACGTATCTGTTTTAAAAAGCTAAAGTGTTCTCGAATAGTTGAATTTAAATATTTTAAATAGTTTTTTTTCTTTATTCTTTGTATTTTTTTGCTTCCGACGATGGAAAGAGATAAACTTTCCGAAACGTTAAGCATTTTTTGGTTCGTTAGGCAAATTTGTATATCTGTAAACCTAACTTTTGACAAGTAGTTTCCGTTTGGGTTAACGCAGAAGTGTTTACAAAAATAACTATTTTATTTTGTAGATTTTCTTGCAGTGGCAAAAATACGCATTTAGAACTTTTTGGAGAGGTAAATTTTTACTTTCAACGCGCGTAAAGATGCTTTAATAAAATTTAAATTAGTTTCTCTCTCAAAAAGGAAAATAATTATTGAAAAACGAGTACTGTTGACATTATTTGACATATATAAATATATCTTCTGCATTATTACCTTCTCGACCTGAAAAGATACCAACTAACAGTGTGGTGGAAATATTTTTGCGAAATCCCCCGACAGAAAGAGAAAACCATCGGAAAATTTCGGACAAAGCCCCATCTGACCCAGTTGGCTTGAACTTTGTCGCTGGATTTCCAGTTATCAGATGTTGTGTGAGCCGTTGCTGAGGCTTATCGCTGAGGTCGATCAATAGGGTCATTCTGCCCTTTTTCGGACAGAATGGGACACAATTTCTGGCCATGGAATCGTGTAATTGCTCCGATTCGGTGTTTTTATCTGGACTCCATAAGATTTTACATCCAAATTTAGGTAGATAAAAATAAATGCCTTATTGTTGAACCTGTATTAAAACTTCTGGTTTACAAATGAAATGAAAAAAATTCAGCAATCTTTAAACGCTTCTAAATATGTATAAATATATTATACTTATAAATATATTAAATTGCATTTAATATATTTTTGACTTTGCTATTATACAGCTTCAATTAAAGCTTTTGCGTTTCAACGAAATAAAAAAAGTCTCGCCAAGAGATAACTCATTTAAAATATGCTAAAGTATAACTTTTTCCTGGTTGCAGTAAAATTATACTGCGTACTAATAATTTTAATAGGTGCCCAGCCACAAGTAAACTCCAAGGAGTATTAAATTATCCACGTTTGTGAATAAATTGTTTAGATAAAATTTAAAAACGCAAAATTTCATTCCCCTGAGATGTTTTACATAATTGTATTGTTTACGATGCTCACTTTGTAATACATGACTTAAAAGATAAGGAAATAAATTAGAGACGTAAAATGTGCTGCTTTGTTTAAAACTAAAGTTTAAAATTTTGAAAAATTTACTTTTATGTTGAGGCAGATTTAATTTTAGGTAGATTTAGCAAAAAAAAATGATTTTCTTTCTGTTAAGTTACCGTGAAAATATCGTTCAGGACGATGAAAAAAAAAATATGGTAAAGTTTGAGCTGAATATTTAAAGATCTCAAAAGGTAATCTCAAAAAAATTGTTTAGCCTAAACGTCAAACTTAGTGATTACCACAGTCACTGTGACATAAAGAGAAGACATGTAGCTACCTATTTCAAAAATTAAATTGTTCGAATGTTATATAATATAGGCCGTAGCTGTCAAGACATTGAGCGATTAAAAAATTATCATAAACCATTTCTTTCAAATGGAACACTATTTTTTATTTCACTAGTAAAAAGGGTTTTCAATTCGTTACTTTTTTATTAGGTATACATGTTCCTATACCTAAAATTAATCGTTTTTAAGTTATGTAAGATTTAGTTTCAAAGCGTATATTTTTCTTGATTTTATCTAGCTTCCTTTGACATTAAATGTCAAAAAATCAGATAAATTCTTTCGTTCTGTCAAAAAACTAATTACTTGAATTTCATATATTATAAATACTGCCTGTTTAAGGCTTTATAAAGTGTATTTACAAAAATATATCTTATATTTTTGCTCCTTAGTGATATCTAATCAATGATTTTATTAATAATATACCGCAGGTTCGAAGGAAAACGGCGCAAAGTTGGTCTGGAAATGACAATCGACACTGATTCTGAAGTGTCACAATATGACCACATATGATTCTGAAGCGTGACATAACCAAATATATCGTTTTACATCATTTGACGTTTAAAGTCATAGGCTACCCGTATAACTAAACAGCATAATACCTCTATCGAGCCTATATTAAAATCTTTAGTTGATAAAGGCAGCCTTTATTCTTTTGGTACAGCGACGATACGTGCTTGAATACAGTCTAGCCTGTACTGAATAAAGTTTGCCTGTATTGATACTTTACCGCCACTATACATTCTGGATTTAGATTGAATAAAGTTAATTTGTCGGTTCGTTATCGTACCGATATACATGCTGACGGCGCGGCGTCCTTTACACAATATGTATTAAAATATATATCCTATAGAAAGTTTTTCTTGTTACCTGAATTAGAAAAGTTATGTTTAAGTAAATTCTTAAACATATACTTTGTAGTATTAATATTCCAAATATTAATATAAATATTCTAAAGGTATAAAATACTACGATATAAAAAGATAAGGCATAAAAAAATGATATGTTTAAGTATTTACTTAAACATAACTTTTCTAATTCAGGTAACACTTTTAAAAAGCAAAGAAAAATTTTCTAGATATATTTTAATACATATTTTGTAAAGGACGCCTATCAAATCTATAGGTTAGATAAGATTTATATTGGGGCGATTTAAGTAAAATTACTGAAAATTTGATTACTCTTTTATTATATTTTTACTTACAAATTCGTGTACACTACTGTTTTCATCAGTTTTAAAACTTTCATCAAGTCTTGTAACTTCATCAAGGGTGTTCATGGGAAAATTTCATCTTGCTACTTGTTACCAATGTGAACATGTGACCATCAGTACCGTTATTATAATTACCTCGCGGAAGTCTTCTATTGTTTAGATATATTAGGTACGACCTGCCCTTCAATAACTCAACTTGTGGAAAATAAACCGATTTCAAATTTTAGATTTTTCTTCCATTATATTATAGTAGAATGTTGAAGAAACACGGAGACGCACATTTGTATCTGGCATATTAAAATGATTATAACCCCAGAAATGATGCACCAGCGGAATATCATTAGAGATATATAAAATACATGAAATTGTAAAGGATCAGCATGTATTTTATTAAATTAAAATTATTGAATTACTAATATTGCTATTTGAATATAGCGGTTGATGGTAGAAGGGTGCTAAAAGAAAAAATTTAGGGTTGTATGTATTTTTTAATGCCAGATCATAAAAAAAATTAAAATAAAAATTTTAAGGTTCATCTTAAAATTTTTTATTTTTTTATCTTAAAATTTTAAGGTTCATCTTAAAATTTTTATTTTTATATAATATATCCAAAAATTAAAAAAAATTGGGGTGGGCCACCCTTATCACCTATGGGTATAAAAAATATATAACACCCTATTCTCAGACCTACTAATATTGCTATTTAAATATAGCGGTTGATGGTAGAAGGGTGCTAAAAGAAAAAATTTAGGGTTGTATGTATTTTTTAATGCCAGATCATAAAAAAAATAAAAATAAAAATTTTAAGGTTCATCTTAAAATTTTTATTTTTTCATCTTAAAATTTTAAGGTTCATCTTAAAATTTTTATTTTTATATAATAAATCCAAAAATTAAAAAAAAATTGGGGTGGGCCATCTTTTTCACCTAGGGGTATAAAAAATATATAACAACCTATTCTCAGACCTACTAATATTGCTATTTAAATATAGCGGTTGATGGTAGAAGGGTGCTAAAAGAAAAAATTTAGGGTTGTATTTATTTTTTAATGCCAGATCATAAAAAAAATTAAAATAAAAATTTTAAAGTTCATCTTAAAATTTTTATTTTTTTATCTTAAAATTTTAAGGTTCATCTTAAAATTTTTATTTTTATATAATAAATCCAAAAATTAAAAATAAATGGGGTGGGCCACCCTTATCACCTAAGGGTATAAAAAATTGATAACAACCTATCCTCAGACCTACTGAATATACATATAAAATGTCATCAAAATCGGTCAAGCCGTTTCGTAGGAGTATGGTAACAAAAACCGTGACAAAAGAATTTTATATATTAGTTAGAGATATATAAACGTAACGACGCGCTTGAGTGATGACATAAAGAGAATAGCTTAAGACATGAAAGAACACAGAAGAGGTCTATGTTCCGTAGTGACCAGTGACGGCAATGCGATGGTGATTTGTCTGAGCAATAACACCAACTATTATAGCAATTAATATGATATGGGCATGTGCAAAGAATGGAAGAACATCGAATCCCAAAGAAAATATTAAATTGGAACCCTCAAGGTAGAAGAAAAAGAGGAAGACCACGCAAGAGCTGGAGAAAGGGTATTGATAAAGAAGTGTTGTACAGAGGTTTGGAAGTAGATGAATCGGGAGATAGAGAGAGGTAGAGATTAGGAATAGGAAGACGGGAAAACGTTGGAATTTTATGCTTCGTTGTTCAAACTAGACACAACTCAAATAAAATTTCAAAACCTTTATCAGTACGTTGAAAAAATACCTTATTACCTTTTTAAACAAACTCCTTTTAAATAAATCTCAGATATTCGCAGTAAAATGCCGACATTATTCCCAGTAAGAGGACGCAAATTATGTCCCACGGAAAAATAAAGACGTGCATTTTTTGAATTTATACCGGTCGAAAGTTCGGGCCCGTCCTATCTCTTTTTCTTAGTATATAAATTTAAATTTCATGCAAGAGCGAAAGAAATATGGCGGCGGCACGGCGAGAGAGGGGGCATTTAAAAGAGTGAGGCAGTAAATCGCACTTTGAAATACATTAACAGGATAGGGGCAGTGCTTTTCGGTATAAATCTTGAAAAAGGCGGCTTAAAAAAGCTTATAGATTTTTAAAGCTTAAGTGTAATGCTGAGTTATTAAGGCAATTTTTGCGATGAAGAAAAATGTTTCGGTATGGTCGGTTGAATAAAATATGCAGGAGATTGGAAAGTTGGGCTAATTTAACAGAAAGTCATCAATTATTTTTGAATTAATAATTTAGATTTACGTACGCAATAAAGAGGTTTTTGGAAAGCGTAACGAGGTAATTTGTGAATGCGGTGAGTCGTATATTGGAAAGACTCTCTCTCTCTCTGTCTTTATTCCTACAAGAGGAATGTAGTGGTTAGGTGATGTGTGAGGTTCGTCTCCATAATTCCCTGTCTTGTGCTTCATGTACAAGCGTGTGCATTAGCTTGTGGGTGATCTTTGATAGCTGGTCTATCCATCGGGAGGGCGAGCGTCCTGTTGGTCTTCTTCCTAGAACCTTGCCCTGTATAATGAGTTTTTCCATACAGTCAGTATCCCTCCTCATAACGTGATCGAAATATTTAAGTATACGTGACTGTATAGAAATTGAGAGGCGTTCTGTGATGTTCAGTTCTTGGATTATGGATTCATTGGTTCGCCGGGCAGTCCAGGGAATTCTGAGCATTCGTCGCCAACAGTACATCTCAGTTGCGTCAATTTTTTTCATTTCTGACTGTCTCATCGTCCAGGACTCGGAGCCATACATTAATATAAGAAATATTAGGCAGTGAACAAGCCTTTTTTTAAGTGCTTAGATATGTTTTTGTACTTCTTTAAATTTATATAAAGGTGACCAACCGCGGCACCGTCGATTCCATATTTTCCATCCGTCAACTACAGGAAAAAGTAAAAGAGCAGCAGTCTAAACTTTATGTTGCATTCATCGATCTAACAAAAGCCTTCGACTCTGTGAACAGAGATGCGCTTTGGGCAATTATGGAAAAGTTCGGAGTACCCAACAAATTTCTTACAGTGTGTAAAAGCCTCCATAACAACAAGTCAAGAGTGTCACATCATGGATCACTGAGCGACCCATTCCTAACAAATACAGGAGTTAGGCAGGGATGTGTCTTAGCGCCTCTCCTATTCAACATATTCATGGCAGCGCTCTCCATTATAGTGGACAGCAAACTGCAGGAGAGAGGATTGGGCATTAGATACTGATATGACGGCGGTCTGTTCAACATAAAAAGACTCAGGGCAAAAACACGTACAAAATTTATCACAGAACTTCAATACGCTGACGACTGCACTCTAGTTGCAAACACGGTACAACAATTACAAGAAATGTTGAACACATATACCTGGGCATACGAGGCTTTGAGCCTTAAGCTAAACATCGACAAAACTAAAATCATGTGCACTCACCCGGAAGATCACAACAATGCTATAAAAATCGGAGAAGAACTATTGGAATATGTGGCGGAATTCAATTACCTTGGCAGTTTGATTTCGGAAAAGGCCAATATTGACTCTGAAATTCAGCACAGGATTAGTAGCGCCTCAAGGGCATTCTGGAAATTAAAAGACAGGGTTTTCTACAATCATGACTTGAGTACAAAAACAAAACTTGCAGTATACCGAGCAATTATAATCCCCACCATGATATATGGGAGCGAAACCTGGGTGCCTTACCGCCGACACATGAACGCATTGAACAAGTTGCAACAGAGACACCTTAGACAACTCTTAAGAGTCCGGTGGTTCCATCATGTCTCAAACGTATCGGTCCTTGAAAAATCTAACTGCGAGAGTATTGAAGTCATGGTCACAAAATCCCGCTTAAGATGGGCTGGTCACGTATGCAGAATGCAAGAAAACCGCATACCAAAATCTCTGCTTTACGGTGAGCTTGTGGACGGTAAGAGGAGGCCGGGTGGACAACTGAAAAGATACAAGGACATTTTCCACGAAAATTTAAAGGGAATTAACATGCAGAATGAGTGGGAAAAAGCAGCTCACAATAGAACTCAATGGAGAAGGGTTGTAAACTCAGTTAACAGCGGCAACCAAAAAGTAGAGAGGCAACAAAGCAATGAGATTTTTGAATGTCCGGAGTGCGGTAGGCAGATAACATCACGTATCGGGCTTTTCAGTCACAGAAAAGCTCATGAAAGAAAACGCCTTGCGTGACCATTTTCTTTATGTGTGTCGAATACTCGTCAGCGAGTAACGGCTGTATGTATGTATGTATGTGTAAAGGTGAAACAATAAAGTCAGCTATTGCGGACCACTGCGGCTAGGCTTAAAATTTTACTGAAAGTACATACTCTAGAGTCATTTGTGACAAAATATATTAACAATATCGTATTACTTCACTAAAACCAATAGTGGAGTGCTTTAAGCCCTTATAGGATACAAATCTCGGAATTCATTTACTGTGAACGAATTTTTATAAAACTTTTTGTATTGTATTGTTAATAAGATATATAACAAAATTTACCCATTTAAATTCGTTGCTTTTACTTTAGTATTTAAAAAAAAAACATATACCAATGCATACATACAAGATGGCTCCGTATTCCGCAAAAGCTCTGTATTAGGATTCATATTTGAGATTTTCACTCCAAACCTTTTACAAAATATGTGTTTATTGAAAGTTCACATTTCAAAAATATTTTTATAGATATACAGGGTGAGTGAATTTGCTATAAAATTCCGGTTCCAAAATCGGTTTTGAATTATGACCACGTCCATGAGGATGTCAATCTAGACGTCCAGGGACCTTCGTATGAGAACCTCTAATCGAGACGATCGACTTATTGTAAGTTAATCGCTAAGAAACCGCCGCTTGCCAGCTTTTCAAATTGATAATGAATTGCACATATAAGAAGAAGATTAAATGAAGCAAATCTTCTGTCAAAAATGCCTACTTCGGGACTAGAACTTACTAAATGTGTTGACTAGGCCCAAAAACAAAGGCATGGTCTTAATGTAAAAATTACGAAAAAATGTTAGTATCTTCTTCAAAAACGAATATTTCCAACAAAAGTAAAGCTAATGAGATGAACCAAAAAACAAACCATCGAAAAAGATGTATCTAGATGATAAAACGATTTTTAAATACCTTGCTGTTTTAACATATTCCACAGGGTGTTTGGTTGCAGTTTTCACCAAATTATCAACATTTTGTTTTCTCTCGTAAAATTAACAGATGGGGAGTTTCATTTTTAATTTAACAAAAGATACTAAAAATTCAAATAATTTGGCTACACACTGCTTAAAAAATCATCAAAATCGGTCCATCAAAACAAAATATATTAACTTTTTTAAAATACATCAAAGTTTTAAGGTGCCCATTTTTGGTGCAGGTGAATGTATTTCAAAAACTAAAATGTATAGTTTTTGAAATACATTTATTATATACTTTTCTAATGAAACAAACTTTTATTTTTTACTAGAATCCAAAAATCAATTAATATATAGGGTGTTCCATTACAAAAAACATAACTTGGATGTGTTCTACATAATTTTAGAAAATGCATTAAATTGACTTACTATTGGCTCAGAAAATTTTACTTCAATATAAACTTTTGTTCTCCTTGCAAAAACCGCGTCGTATATGACGCGCCACCCTGTATAATTCGATTTCAATCAAAATTGGAATGATTAGAATGTAAGCAGAATATGTATAGTTTATGCATTAGATTTATTTATTTCAATAAATTTACTTAGAAAAAGAATTAAAAAAATCAAAAAATTAGGAAGGTAATAATTAAGAATTTACTAAAATTACTAAAATAAAAAAATAAAAGCATCGAAAAAAAAAATGGGTAAGCTACAAAGGGGGAGGGCTTGAATAGATGCCTGTTAACTAAACTACACTCTCTAACTACAACAACTGACAAGAACTAATTATCTATTTATTCGGAGAGACATATTTTTTATATATTAGCGTTTAAAATCACGTCAAGTAAAACGTCAAAAACAAACAACTCTTTTAAAGGTTCGTAAATGAATCAACTCGCCATAAAATAAAACGCATTTAAAGCACTTTAATAGCTTCTTTTGAACGGCATAAAGCGAATAGCCATAAAGCCGAATTAATAACTCATTTATAATATAGAGCCACCAAAAATTAGTCCCGCTTCAACGCCAAACGCAACTTTAAATATTTTAAATTTTAATTCCGCAATACGCCGGCAAATTTTATATTAGTAATTTACTTGTTTATCTCGAAAGTCATGTTTTATAAAATGCCCCTCATGAACAATTGAATTATGTAAAATCGTACGACGTAGAATAAAATTTAATATTTTTAAATAACTATTTAAGTTTTATTAGAGATATATTTTATTTGTTTACGCATGGGTTTTAGAAAATAACACAACACTGGAAATACAATACTGGAATATATATATATATATATATATATATATATATATATATATATATATATATATATATATATATATATATATATATATATATATACAGTGTGTCCGTAAAGTAACGGATAAATTCATTTAAAATTCAACCGTTTTTTTTGAAAAACGCTCGGACACGTCAATCTTAATTTTTAGAGGCGCTACTTTTAAACTAATTTGCTGTTATACAGGGTGGCCCAAAAAAAAGATATCACGTGACACTTCAATTTTTTAAATGGAATGCCCCGTATATTTTAATGAATATCGATAGAGCTCATCGAGACGAATTCAACGATATAGGGGTTAATAGGTCTATCTTGAACCGTTTGTTTACAAAAAATAAAAAACTTTACAGCTGTTGCAACGCTCAGCAATTATGATTTATTTTAATGACAGTGCTAAGAAATGGTGATAAGGTAATAACTTATTATTTAATAAAGTGTTCGAATTGAAATCCCTCTTGAGCTTGACAGAAACCTAAGCGGTTAATGAATTCCTCTTGAACCCTGCTTATAGTTTCTCGAGAAATGTTATCGCATTCTCTTCGAATCCTGTTTTTTAGTTCTTCGAGATTATCAGGTTTAGTTTTGAATACGACGTTCTTCAGGTGACCCCAGAGGAAAAAATCAAGGGGTGTGAGGTCAGGTGACCTTGGCGGCCATTCGATACTTCCTCGCCTTCCAATCCACTTCCCTGGAAAAACTTGATCTAGGAAACGTCTCACATAAACTGCATAATGTGGCGGTGCGCCATCTTGTTGATACCACAAATTTTCGTGTGACATTTCAGGATTATTTCTATTTGGAAATAATCCCCTTAGTGTAGGTATAAGATAAGTCTGCAGAAATTGAAGATACCTGATCCCAGTTAGAGTGTCGTCAAAAAAATAAGGCCCAATAATACGATTCTCTACAATGCCCGCCCAAACGTTGATTTTCTGAGGATATTGGGTGTGGCTTTCTCTCATCCACCTAGGGTTTTCGTTGGACCAATATCGTACGTTTTGGCGATTGACTTCTCCGTTTAAAGTAAATGTAGATTCATCTGAGAAGATTATACGTTTTACGAATAATGGATCATTATTGCACCTATCCATCAATATTTGGCAAAACTGCATTCTACGATCTGGATCATCTTCGGATAACTCCTGTACTAACTTCATTTTGTATGGGTGCCACCTCTCCAGTCTTAGCAAGCTGTGAACACAGCTTTTCGAAACATTATATTCTCGACCAACCTGACGGACACTATTATGTGGATTTTCTTCGAAAGATAAAAAAATGTTCGTTTTGGCTTCCTCACTGACAGAAGGACGTCCGCTTTTTGACAAATTATCAACAGAACCGGTTTCTCGGAATTTATTTTCTATTCTACTTACTGTTGATTGAGATATGTTCATTTCAGGATATTTATTATTGAACAAAACGCATACTTCTTTCTGTGTGCGTACTCGGTCCCCATATCCAATCATCATTAAAACTTCAATTCTTTGTGTAAGTGATAACGGCATTGTACTTCAAGGCAAAGGAATGTTTAATTGATAACAAAATGCTCTGACACTCAAGTGACAAGGCTAACAATAAGACTTAGTCAAAAAAAAATATTAAGATGTTTTTTGATAGTGTAAAGTTTTTTTTATTTTTTGTAAACAAACGGTTCAAGATAGACCTATTAACCCATATATCGTTGAATTCGTCTCGATGAGCTCTATCGATATTCATCAATATATACGGGGCATTCCATTTAAAAAATTGAAGTGTCACGTGATATCTTTTTTTGGGCCACCCTGTATAACAGCAAATTAGTTTAAAAGTAGCGCCACTAAAAATTAAGATTGACGTGTCGAGCGTTTTTCAAAAAAAAAACGGTTGAATTTTAAATGAATTTATCCGTTACTTTACGGACACATTGTATATATATATATATATATATATATATATATATATATATATATATATATATATATATACACAACACTGGAATATATATATATATATATATATATATATATATATATATATATATATATATATATATATATATATATATATATATATATATATATATATATATATATATATATATATATATATATATATATATATATATATATATATATATATATATATATATATATATATGTATATATATATATTTGGGAATAACCAATGTACACCTCGAGATCTCGACTACCTTAAGTTAGCGTGGGGTTCTTATGGAAGAAACTCAATCATACTCAAACCTACAATGCCACTTTATCTAAAGAAAAAAGCATTTGACCAATGTGTACTACCAGTCATCATGGCCTATGCATATGAAACCTGGATACTGAACACAGATATTATGAGGAAACTGCAGGTCGCACAACACTCAATTGGACGAAATTTACTGGATATAACCCAGAGAGAGCGTAAAAGAATAGAGTGAATTCGACAAAAGACCCAGGTAATAGATGTCAACCACAGAATCAAATCCCCCAAGTGGCAATAGGCAGGAAACCTGGCAAGAAGGACAGACAAGACATGGACCACAAAAATTACAGCATGGTACCCACGAGGAATCAAGAGAACTAGAGAAAGACCAAACTTGAGATGGGACCATGATATTAGGAAATTAGCAGGGATAAATTGGGCTCGCATATTCAACAAGAATAGTCAACAATGGGCCCTACTACAAACAGAGTATCTAAATATGTCAGAGAAGCTACACCATAATATTAAATAGTTGAATAAGCTGATAATAATGATGATGATATTTTATTTGATTTATTTGTAATAAAATATCTTTAAGTCAATTGACCATCTTGTCGGAGATCTGACTCGGCTTCTGAGAGCATTCTGTCTTGGCCGCCATTCAAGTATTAGCTTGGTCCATCTATCGTCCGTTCTTCTGGCAATATCTGGCAGATATGTGGAAAAATGCCGTCCAGTTGATTAGGAAATGACGATCGATGATATTTCCGCGACTTGCCCGCGATTTGAAACATGGCATTTTTTTACATTTTATGTTTTTGATGGGATCTTTATTTCGGTCTACAAAAAAAATGTAAAATTTTATGTTTCAACTGTATAATAAAGAAGTCATAAATATCTTAAGAGCAATTAGTAATTTTCCGTCTGTTTCGAATCCCTTTCATTTTTTTTTTTAATTTAAATTTCATTTCTATTTGAATTGCATACAACGGCAGGAAAGTGGATTGAATGAAATGCTTTGGAATTATATGGTCTGGATTTTATTACCATATTTTAATACAGTTACCGTTCTTTAAATAAAGCTAAATCTTAAAAAAGTAGATTGAAAAAAAATTGAAATAATCATAAAATTAAACTGAAGTAAAAATTGTATATCTTTTACCTAATTACCTTTTATTACCTTTTATTACCTTTTATTACCTTTTATTACCTTTTATTACCTTTTAATACATTTTATTACCTTTTATTACCTTTTTACCTTTTATTACCTTTTATTACCTTTATTGTGTTTTATTGTCATTTATTGTTTTTATTACTTTTTACTAATTTTTATAACCTTTAAATGCCTTTTATTACCTTTACCTAAAAAAAATCTGCAAAACTTTTTATTTCAAAACATAAGTTAACATCACTGAACAAGAAAAAGCTAAACACCTTTATCGCATCCACAAATATTTTATGTACAGAGTGGTCGGAATTGGTCTGCTTTAACAGAGCAAATCTATTTCCTGACTAGACAGAGCAAAACCAACATAGATATCATGAGCTCGATTTCTGAGACATCTTTAATGGCCCGTATGGCCACACCTTTAATGGTCCGTATGGCTCCCGTATCTCAGTTGGCAGTGAAAATATCAACAGGCGGTTTATGCCATTAAACGTGTCGCAGAAACCGAGTCCATGACATCTACGTCGGTTTTGCTCTATCTAGTCAGGAAATAGGTTTTCTCTGTTAAAACAGACCAATTTCGACCACCCTGTACATAAAAATGTATTTTCTATTCAAACCAGTGGAAGTAGCGAAAGACACGTTTTTGCCAAAATAACAATTTTATTGAGAATTGTGGCCATAGACGAATATTTTTTAGATTTTGAGTTTGGTGTATAATTTTTTTTTTCTAAAAAGATCGCAGTGGAATAGGGCACCTCAAAAATCTGATATTTAGTTAAAATTAAATGGAATTTGAGCTTAACTATGAACTAATTTTATTACATCGCCGTTCAATAACGATCTAGAAAGGGACGTTAAACGAACCAAATTGAATGAAAACATATCGGTCTTCTGACTAAACCGATATCGCCCTCTATCGAGCGCATAGTTCGATAGAGCAACGCACGCTGCAGCCGCACACAGCTTTGGCCGTCTCTAAACCAATGTTTATCAGGGGAAAACGATAAATAATAGAGTTGCAAATGGTTGCAGTTTCCGGCCTGCACCTATCTATTAATATCAATAAAAATGGCTGGCCGTTGTGGCGGCGTGTATCTGTGTGTGTGGATGCATGTGCGTGTACGGTGGCAATATATTTGCATGGGGCAAATTCATAAATGATATTACGGATGCGAAGCATCGAAAGAGGTGAGAGGGTTTACGTGGATAAAGATAAAAAAATGGAAAATTAAAATGTTTTTTAGAATTAATTTTTTAACATTCTTAAACTAAACACACTGACTAAATTACTAAATTATAAGACATTTTATATGGTCTTGTGATTTTTAAAAAAGTATACCGGCGGTATACTATTTTAAAAATCAGAAATACCGCCCGTATTTCAACAAATCGTATGGATTATTGTTTCTTTACGTAAATAAAGATGAAAAAAATGGAAAATTAAAATTTTATTTAGAATTGATTTTTAAAAAATTCTTAAACTAAACAAACTGACTAAATTACTAAATTATAAGACATTTTATATGTATTTGTGATTTTTAAAAAAGTATACCGGCGGTATAATATTTTAAAAATCAGAAATACCGCCCGTATTTTAACAAATCTTATGGGTTATTGTTTCTTTACGTAGATAAATATAAAAAAAGGAAAATTAAAATTTTATTTAGAATTAATTTTGGGAAAATTCTTAAACTAAACAAACTGATCTGACCAAATTACTAAATTATAAGCCATTTTATATGTACTTCTGATTTTTTTAAAAGTATACCGACGGTATACTATTTTAAAAATCGGAAATACCGCCCGTAATTTAACAAATCTTATGGGTTATGTTTCTTTACGTAGACAAGCATGAAAAAATGGAAAATTAAAATTTTATTTAGCTAATTTTGAAAAATTCTTAAACTAAACAAACTGACCAAATTACTAAATTATAAGCCATTTTATATGTATTTCTGATTTTTTAAAAAGTATACCGTCGGTATACTATTATAAAAATCAGAAATACCACCCGTATTTTAACATATCTTAAGGGTTGTTGTTTCTTTACGTAGATAAGGATGAAAAAAAATTAAAATTTTATTTAGAATTAATTTTGGAAAAAATTTTTCACTAAAGAAACTGACTAAATTACTAAATTATAAGACATTTTATATGTATTTGTGATTTTTAAAATAGTATACCGGCGGTATACTATTTAAAAAAAAAGGAATACCGCCCGTGTTTTCACAAATCTTATGGGTTAGTTCTTCACTTAGGTAAGGATGAAAAAATGGAAAAATAAAATTTTATTTAGAATTAATTTTGGAAAAATTCTTAAACTAAACAAACTGATTAAATCACTAAATTATAAGACATTTTATATGTATTTGTGATTTTTAAAATAGTATACCGGCGGTATACTATTTAAAAAACGTATTTTCACAAATCTTATGGGTTAGTTCTTTACTTAGGTAAGGATGAAAAAATGGAAAAATGATATTTTATTTAGAATTAATTTTGGAAAAATTCTTAAACTAAACAAACTGATTAAATTACTAAATTATAAGACATTTTATATGTATTTGTGATTTTTAAAAAAGTATACCGGCGGTATACTATTTTAAAAATCAGAAATCCCGCCCGTATTTTAACAAATTTTATGGGTTATTGTTTCTTTACGTAGATAAGGATGAAAAAATGGAAATTTAAAATTTTGTTTAGAATTAATTTTGTTAAAATTCTTAAACTAAACAAACTGACTAAATTATAAGACATTTTATATATATATATATTTGTAATTTTTAAAAAAGTATACAGGCGGTATACTATTTTAAAAATCAGGAATACCGCCCGTATTTTAACAAATCTTATGGGTTATAGCTTCTTCCAAAGTAGTTCCGCTATTAGGTACCGTTGTCAATATAAATCTATATTATATTGCATACAAAAATAAGCGTTTTAATAGAGGGCCTGTTAGATGCAAAATAATACAGGGTGGCCCGAACTCTATTCTGGAAACTTCGGCAGCATATTCTGCAGATAAAAATAAGTAAAAAAATTCGTATAAATGTATGTCCAAAAGTGCTTAGTTTCGGAAAGTTTCTTTATATTGTAAACTCTAATTAAAATTGAAAATTTAAATTTTAGATTAACAAATTTTATGGGTTATTCTTTCTTTACATAGATAAGGATGAAAAAAATGGAAAATTAAACTATTTTGTTTAGAATTAATTTTGGAAAAATTCTTAAATTAAACAAACTTCTTTCTTCCAATCCTTTTTGTTGTTCAATACTATAGTGAGGTGTTTTTCAAAGCTGTACATTCTTAGTATGTCATCCACTGGGAGTTAGAGTGGAATTTTCCTTTTGAGGGTGTTCCAAGTTCCTAATCTAACATACTCCCAGTACTGTTTCCGTCAATGACCATTCTAATAATTGTCGCATTAGCATACACAAACATACTAACATGCTAAGTTAAGTAAAAGCTTGTAATAACTGCAAAACGAACTTCTGATTTGCCCCGCATTGATTAAACAAATTTTCCATTGCTGCACAATGAGCCAAAGGACGTATTTTACGGCCTTTTGTTACACCAGCGTCAACTAAATACACACGTAGCTACATGATTTATTCATCTGTTTCGGTGGGTACGACACTGGGTTCGGTTTAATTATTATGCACTACGTCTGTGTACCGACATTAATAATATATTCCTAGTAAATTTAATTAAATACTAGAGCTGTTACCAGATTCGTGTCCTATTAATCGCTACGGATTAAGGCTTGGAATTTGCGCGTTAACAATACATTTAATGTAACAACCTAATTATTACTAAATTATATATCAGCACAATGGAATAACTTCAATAATCAATAAATGTAGATGCGTTAAAAAATACGCTAATTACAATCTATACTAATATATAAAATCCTTAAGTGACTGAAACTACTCAACGTAAGAAGGTCAATTTTGGCATACAGGTTGATTCAAGGGGGTGAAACTACCCCTCAAATATTACAATATTTTTTATTTAAAAACGGTCAAGTTTCCGAAAAAACGCTTAAACACGTATATTTTATTTTGTTTTGTTACATATTTTAAGATTTTTTAAAAATGTATACAGGGTATTTCGAAAAATCTGGTCATTGATTAATCATGATCCTGCTTAAAGCGCTTGACGTAAAAAGCTGATTTTTGAAAAACGGATTGACTTTAGGGTGTAGAGGTTCGATAAGAAGGGATTTTTCGAAACTCGAATTGTAAGGGGGCGAAACCACCCCTCAAATATTAGAATATTTTTTAATTAAAAACCGCTGAGTTTTTCGGAAAAACTCTTAAACACGTATATTTTATTTTGTTGTTTTACCTATTTTAAGATTTTTAAAAATTTATACAGGGTGTTTTATAAAATATGACCATTGAGTAATCACGATTCTGCTTAAACTGCTGGATGTTTAAAGCTGATTTTTGGCAAACGGATTGACTGTGGGGTGTAGAGGTTCGATAAGGAGGGGTTTCTCGAATCTCAAATTTCAAGAGGGTGAAAATGCCCCTCAAATATTACAATATTTGTTATTTAAAAAACGGTTAGTCTTTCAATCAAAAAACGTTCTAAATCAAAAAACTCCCAGACATCAATTTTCATCCAAATATTGACGTTACTTCAGAAATTATTTTGAAAAAATTGAAAAAAAAATGAAATTTCAACACCCTGTATCTCCGAAACTAAGCATTTTAGGACATACATTTATACGATTTTTTTTTACTTATTTTTATCTGCAGAATATGCTGCCGAAGTTTCCGGAATACAGTTCGGACCACCCTGTATACAGGGTGTCCCAGAAATAAGTGCAAGTATTTTAAGGGATGGTAGATCTGGCCAAAAGAAACGTTTTTTCCTTTTACCGTTTTTCAAGTAAGTCCAAAATAACCAAGTAATTTTACTTGAAAATTTTCAAAAAAATGATTTTTTGCTAAAATTTTGAGAACCACTAGAACTTTTATGTATTTTCTTTCATGTAAATTTAAGCTACTACCTATGTTGCCATATTATCAAGAAATTAAATTTTTAACTTAAAACTAAAAAAATTTCCAAAATTTTTTCGTAAAATTCCAAATTTAAAAAAAAAAATACCTCATAAGCGTATTTCTGAGGTCAAAATATACTACCAGTTAAAATACTCGCTCTTATTTCTGAAACACCCTGTATAACCTAATCGACTTAACCGATCTTTGACGTGTTTTTTAACTTAATTCTTGGCTTTATCAACATTATCTTCGTCTGTAAAAACCCAGGGAAAACTTGTTACGACTATAATTTCGCGACACCCACTCTGAATTTAACAGCAAACCGCGCACGATTATTCAGACAAATTAGCAACTTACCTCCACAGCGCGCCTCGGTGAATATCAAAACGAAACACAGCGATGGCGCTCGTAATTACCTGCCTCTGCACTTCGTTTATGACTATTTAAACTTACCTCAGCCGTATTATAGAAACAACTAATTAGGATGTTTATTGCTCGCGTTAAAATTCGAAACGATATTAATCTTTCGGGTGACTGCAGATTGGCCAATTGGTAAGTTTAAATGTCTGTGAATTTAAAATGATTGAGAAAAAATAGTTTTTAAATATTTTTGTGACGATTTGTGTTAAAGCAATTTAAAGGTAAAAAATAGTTTTTTTTCTACAAACGTCAGTAAAAATGTCATTTTTAACGCCTGCTGTCAGTGCCTAAAATGTGACGTTATATTAGTAATGGTAAGTCATTTACTTTTAGCACAGTGCAATCATAGATAAATGAAACAATTTTAGATTGGAAAGTGCCCATGAGGACAATGTAAACACTATTTGGCGCTATTCTTGCAACGGTCGCGACCCAAAACTTTTGAAAATTTCGAAGCGGTTTGGCTTTTTCCGGAATTATATCGCCAAATATTGTTTATTCAAATTTATTATTATTTTCGTTTAATTTTATAAATAAAATACAGTGTTGCATATAAGGAACTTTATTTTATATAAGGACGCATGTATGAAATACCTATGAAACATTGGAAACCGACGGCGACGTTATGCCACGATCCACGATGGTTTTTTGCAGTTCACAGTTCACAGCACAGCTTTTTAAGTTTTTAATGCCACTTTTTCACAATTATCACCGGTTGGAGTAAATAAAACTTGAATTAAACTCACAAGATAGCAATAATTACTTTGAAAATGGACGCTATAAACACTTTTCGGAATTTCTTTAATGAGAGCGGTTTAGATTTTGAAAGATTATTATGATTTTTGAAGATTCTGACTTTGACAAGAGAAAATTATTTCTGTTTTTGTTAGCCGTTATTGTTAGCCATAGACAAACAAATAAAAAGTGACTGGCAAATTAAATGGCAAAGAGAGGGACAACGTTTCCGTAGCGCAACTCAGAACGCAAAATTTCGTTCTATTTATGTTGATCTGCGCATTGCGTCTATTGGGCCCACTATCTCATTCTAATATAACAAGATAGAAAGAAGCAGCCATATAAAACGTAATTTCTAAATAGAAATTAGAACAATCGCCTTTCGTTTTCGTCATCATGACAACCAAGATGACAACATCATGACAATTCGTCATGTTTGTTAATTTTTCTTTTGGTGATTTACCTTTTTTTCTAAACTCTCCATTTTATTGACTTATGAATATGGATAGGGAACAAATTCCTTTGTTCCATATAGGTATGTATATTTTGTTACTTATAATTTTAGGTTATACTATTTGTTATTTTATTTGCTGCAGGAGCCAGTATCATCTATTTTCTATATGTATCGCTGCCCCCTTTCTCTGATAGATATGTTAAAGACACCCGGCAAAATAAAAGTAAGTAGTTATATTTATCATCTTATTAAGAAAAAAGTAGAAGTAGTAGTGTCAAAAATATTTCGAATCTCTCTTAACATAACAAATTAATAAAATTATTTTTTTTCATTTTATGGGTAGGTAGTTTATAGCTGGTTTATAGTAACCAGAAACATTATTAATATACCTATTTTACTTTTGCTTTAGGATTAAAACTGGACTTGAAAATGGTTCAGGATCATGATTCTCGTAAAGTCTTCTTTGCTTGGATATTCACTTTGTTATTGCAATTAAGTAGGCAGTTTTTTCGAAAATGAGATTTTTAATGCCCTTTAAAAAAATTGGCCGATCGTTTCCTGCAACAGTCAGTTCTTCTGCATTTAAAATTGGTAGGTGGGTGGAATAAACACTGTTATTTTTGTTATTATATTATAAAAAGTTTATTTATTTTTATGTATAAATAAATATGTCTATAAAACAGTACAATTTTTGCATTTTTTATAATTTCCCTTATAATAGTAGTATTCTTTCGTTATGAAAGAAACTGCAAATTTTCACTTAAACTGATTTATTCCCTACACCACGTTCCCTTTACGTGGTATAGGGAATAAATCAGTTTAAGTGAAAATTTTCAGTTTCAGAATGAAAGAATACTACTAATAATGGCTAATTTAAATTTTCCGCCAGCCAGAATGTGCGATAATGTCTTACGATACGTTTTATACGTATCTGTTTCTTTTTCATATAAAGCACACATAATAAAGAAAGTTAGCAATAAAGACGTACGTCCTGCCATGGTCCTGCTAATTGGTTTCAAAATTGTTATTCTGAGTTGCGCTACGGGAACACGGTCCCAATCTTTACCATCAGATTTGTCAGTCTCTTTTTATTTCTTTGTCTATGTTCTTAGAGACCGCTATAGCAGCGCCAGATCGCGTATAACGGTCGCGACCCAAAATAATTTCTCGACCTAAAATTTTTACGGGTTTTCCAATCTAAACTTGCTGCCTTTATCTATGAGTGCAATTTTGTTTGATAACGAAAAATCTTCTCGAACCAAATTATATTTTAAGCGTCACATGAATGAATCCTTAGCCTTAAAGCCTTTACCAAATTTTTTTTTTCCTTTAAAACACAAAACCAAAATAAAAAAGACAGTAAACCAAAACCACCCCAAAACATTCCAAACAGATCCGTACCATTCCAAACCATTTAATTTAACCGCTCGTTTAGCACAGAAAGAGGAACTCTGGCAACTTTTCTTTTAAATTATAAACCACTTTTAAGGCCATTTAACCTCCCCGAGGGTACGGAATTGACCCCTGCCGGCCTCAGAGACCGGAAAATAAAAAAATCGTAAATTCCTCGGTCGTAACTTTCCGCTGGGCGACCTCAAGGGCCGTTGCCGCGCGCTTGAATTTACATTTTGGGAATTATTTATGCATACAGGTACGGCTTGGCGGCGGTCAGGGTCGAGTGCGGTCCTGACGTATTAATAATAGGACAGAGGGCAGGGGCGTTGTGAAGAAATCGTTTTAAATAATTTATGTTTGTTAAGCTTTTTGGTTAATTTATTGTTTTTGCTGTCGGTGTGTGGTTTGGTGTTAAAAATTATTGTTGTGTTTGTGTGATTAAAATTTGTGTAAGTAATTTTATGTGGCTTCTGAAATGGAATGCGTTAAGTGAAGTAATAGAACGGTATACTTTTATTACAGATTATTACATCCATATTCTTATAATTTTGTGGATATTTTAAGCAAAACTTTTGCACATACCGGGTGTTGCATCGTCGGACGGGACATAGGAAATCCCATGTAAATTTTAATAGTGTCAATTATTGGCTTCCCTAATTATTTTAGAGAATAATTCTATTTAGGTTTATTGAAGAGCACTAAAACCCACATTCAAAAGAACAAATTTAGATATTTTTGATTAACTCGTTTACGAGTTATCGCCGATTTCTTTTTAAATATTTTTCCTTTCTTATGGCCCTGTATTTACTTATGAGCACCAGCCAAGGTAAAAAATAACTGTCAAATGAAGTTGTCATTTTCAGAAATTTACCTATTTAGTGCTTTATTATTATTGAAAACTCATTCCTACATCGGAAATCTTAAAGATGTATTTATAAATACAAATTAATATGAATTAAAGTAAAATAAAGTAATCAATTACAAGGCTAATTATAATAGTATTATTACAATATTCAATAACTTATTAATTTAGGTACTATTAAATTGTTAGAACTTTAGGATTTAAGAAGATGTTCAAATATTGCTCCATCGACTGCTAGACAATAACCCAGGCGATCATAAAATTTTCTTCTTACATTCGTTAGTTGGTAAACTGAAATTCTATTGCATTCGGCAGAAATAGCATTTTTTAACTCGTCTAGATTTGGGTATTTTTTATCCTTGTATATCATGTTTTTTAAATGGCCCCAGAGAAAGAAATCATTTCGCGAAATATCAGGAGACCTTGCTGGCCAATTTACTGTATGATTTAGGCCAATTCCGTTAAAACTATTGTCTAAATATTTCCGAACAGCCAGGGTACTATGAGCCGGTCAGCCATCCATTTGGTACCAAACTTCCTGATTTTCCCTAGCGGCATCATGAAAAGCAGGTAAAATATGATTTTCGAGTAGTTCCAAATAATATTCTGCATTTAAATTTCGCGTAAGAAATAATGGCCGGATAATATTATGTCCGAATAGCCCTGCCCAAACATTCACTTTCTGTGGATATTGCGTCCTTGTTTCGACAAACCTGTATTGGTTTTCTTTATTCCAATATCGATAATTTTGAACATTGCGTTCATTATTTAAGGTAAACGTGCATTCATCAGTGAAACATATGTTTTTTTTTAAATTCCCTATCCGTGTTTGCTGTTTCCATCATATCAAAACAAAAGGCCTGCCGCCGTATTTCGTCCCCATCTCGTAGCTCTTGGTGCTTTTCATATTTGAAGGAATAGTATTTATGTCGTTTCAAAATTCGAAACGCTGTAGTGTGATCTATTCCTATTTCATCCTCAAGTCCTTTCAGTTTAAAATACATGATGAAGAGATTTTACAAAAAGCTTGTTATTTTAACACTGTTTACAATATATTCAAACTTGTGAACAAACAATTTCACTAATTTTGAACAAATTAATACGAACGGACACAAAAATAAAGTAAAACGCATCTTTTAGGAATTTTTGACAACAGAAATATAACTTGGCTAAGAAACCCATAGAAATTAAAAACATATATTTTATGATTTTACCGTATTACTAAAAGTACGAACAACTGAAATGTGAAGCTAAAGTATTAAACATAAATTATTTTCAACAAAACTGCAAACCTTGAATGTACATAACTTATTCAAATATAATTCATGTTAATATAGTATCTGCATTTGCCGCACATGGATCGTGCACATTTGATTCATGAGATTTTTGTTTTTTGCCATTTCTTCATTGACATATGGTTGCCATATACCACATCTCTTTCTTTTCTGGTATTGATTATTCAATTTTCTCTCTTCTATAAGTAAAAAAAACAACGCTTTATTGTACAAAAAGCCAAAACAGCTTCATCGACAAAGCATTCACAAAACAAAAAAGCACAAAAACAAATATACAAATAATAAAAAAAATGTCATACAATACAAATCAATTCAATAAAAAGTAAGTCATAAAATTACAAATAAAACATATATGGACATTGCAGAACACAGGCGTATCTAGAAAATTTTACAAAAGGAAAACTGTAAATGGATAAAATCATGTTATATATCATAAAATCAAGAGTTATAAAATATTAAATACTAGACCTTTAACCAGTGTGTGAGATGATCAAAATTTTAAAATTCAAAATTGTTCATGATTAAACATCAACAAAAAAGTCGTTTACCGCATATAGGGCTCTCTTCAGTAAGTATGATTTCAGAGCTTTGCGAAATGCGGGATAGAATGAAAGTGACTTGATATTCGAAGGCAAATGACTGTACATTTTCTTGGCATTGTACAGTATTGAGCCCTTAACTAGTTCTGAGCTCGGGGTTGGCAGATAAATATCGTGCTCCGCATTCCTAAGTGGATAGTTGTGAGAAGGCCTTTCCGGAATAGAGAATATGTGCTTGCGGATTAAGCAAACGGATTCAAAAATGAATAAGGAAGGAAGAGTCAGTATTTTCAAATTTTTAAAGAAATTCTGGCAGTGAGTTCTACTGTTTAGTCCCAATACATATCGAACTGCTCTCTTTTGAAGTTTGAAAATACGATCAAATTTTGTCGCGCAGCAAGTACCCCAGAATGGAAGGGCATAACGAAGATGCGACTCAAAAAGGGTATAATAGACCATTCTAGAGGTTGATGAGTTAAGTTCCTTAGAAACTGATCTTAGCGCAAAACAGGCAGAGCTTAGTTTCTTTGATAAGGCTTCGATGTGCAAGTCCCATTTTAACGAGTTGTCTACAACAAGTCCTAAGAATCTCACAGAGTCCACGACGTCAATAGTGGTGTTATTAAGTACAAAAGGTTGTATAGTACTTTTATATGACAAAACTGTAGTTTTTGAAAGGTTGAGGCATAGGAGATTAGAATCGCACCGAGATTTAATGGTGCGTAAGTCACTGGAAAAAAACAAAATTAATAGATGTCGTTAAAAGAGTGGCAAGTCTGAAGTGGCAATGGATAGGACATGTGGCAAGACAGGATCCAGACCGATGGCCCCAAGAAGTCGGAAAAAAAATGGAGACCTAGGGGAACAACAAGAAGTGTGGGCCGACCAAAAAAGAGATGGGTCGATGACGTCAGGGCAGTGGCGGGAAGACAATGGATAAGATTGGCTAGAGATCGCGAAGCATGGAAAAACCTAGAAGAGGCCTATATCCAACACTGGATGGAACCAGGCCGAGAAAGAGAAAGAAGTCACTGGATATAGTATTATATAGTGCCGTAACATCTGGGCCGCTCCAAGTGAAACTAGTATCGTCCGCAAAAAGACAGATTTTACCGCTAATGTCTAGATTTGCAATGTCATTGATAAACACCAGAAATAAAATAGGGCCAAGTAAGAGATTCAGAATCGGAGCTATGGTTACTCTTCGGTTTGATGGTCTTCATCTGACTTAAGCCTCTTTAAGTTGATCAAACCACTTAATTAATGCTTCCTCAAAATTAGCGTCCCAGTGAGGCACACTTTTTAGACTACCCACCATCTTAATAATGAAACATTTTTGGCGTGGTGGTGCCACAGAGATCCCAATAAAACTTTAGTCCCCGCTGGTAGGAACAATACTTGATAAAATCAAGTGCGCCTTTAACAGTTGCATATTGGTATCCTAACTTAAAGGTAAATGGTGCGGCGAGGCCTAATTCTTAAACGTAAACATTTTATAGAGGTTTAAATAGTGCTTGGGGTCCGCTGGACCCCACCACGCCAATTGAGGGTTAAATAAGAAAAATACTGTTATACAATCTTCCCAAATTCTCTATTATATACCTGACAGGTTATTTTCTTCCTAGATTTTAATTATTTAAGCGACTATTTAAGACACCGGACAAGAACAAGGGTCCCGGCTCAAAGACGCTGCCGTAATATTGTCCGAAAAGGACGGTTTGTGGGCTCGTTGTCACGTCGTACTGTCTGCTGACGCCAAGGATTCAATATACATTAGCCTAAGACGTTTCTCCTTTGCTCTGTCCTTAGTTCTTCGGCCCATTCAATTCGGATCGTTCATCATACGGGGGGATTACGATATTGTTAACTTGGTCGATATCCAGGTCTTTGTTGTACGTGATAAATTATATTAAAGGAATTTGAAAATTTTTGTATTAGTACCTATTACTATAATAATAGTTAGAGAAAAATGGCGAGATAAAAAATTTTAACCATAGAGTAGGGAAACTAAAATATAATTTTTTAAAGATGAACGTATACCGGGTGTTTTTAAAAAATCGGCTCAATCCTATAATTTGTAACTTCCTTGCTCTTTTAACATATTCCACAGGTTGTTTCAAACTTTCACCAAAATATCAACATTCTGTTTTCCCAAGTATAATTTGCAGATGGGAACTTTTATTTTTAATTCAGAAAGAGATAGTAAAAAGTAAATAATTTAACTACATATTGCTTAAAAAAATCACATAATTTGGAAATTTAAATTAAGTCAAAATTTTAAGCTGTCCGTTTTTTGTGACGATGCGGTGAGTGTATACACTTGAAACTGGGATATGTTTATTTTAATTATCGTCCTAATTACAGCAGTCAGCAGTTATAATTAAAGCAAAGATATTAATTCTAATTAAAACAGTTCTATTAAATCAGTATGCACGGGAGCAGCGCAAACTAAGCCATTTACAACTACGTACGTATTATCCAGCTATATATAACGATTTCACTGCTAGTCTTTTTTGAAGAGAACCAACGAGCTAAGTAAACCTTCAGCCGAAAAAGGGGCAAATTTACATGGAACCGTTTCCAACCATTAAATTATGCAAGGCGAATGCCTACAGAAGGCAAACTATTTTCCTCTCTCATGAATAAGTTATTTATAAAATCTTACATACACTGTTTTAGCTCAAAGCGGGGTTTAAACGTTGCGCAATGATTTAAGCGGAAAATGCCAAACCTTTTTCTCTTTCACTTTTAGGTATATGCAAAGGAAAAGACTTTTTATACACGAGTACAATAGAATTTAAACCTTGACATTTACGAAAATAACATATGTAATAGTATAAGAAGAACGAAAAACAGAAAAGTTTATACAGTTAAAGTTAGATACAAACTTATTGTTGTACGTTACATTAGGCAAAGGAAATAAAGTCCTCCAGTGCCAGCTCACCACTTACTGAAATTACTAAAATTACTAAAATTACTAAAATTACTAAAATTACTAAAATTACTAAAATTACTAAAATTACTAAAATTACTAAAATTACTAAAATTACTAAAATTACTAAAATTACTAAAATTACTAAAATTACTAAAATTACTAAAATTACTAAAATTACTAAAATTACTAAAATTACTAAAATTACTAAAATTACTAAAATTACTAAAATTACTAAAATTACTAAAATTACTAAAATTACTAAAATTACTAAAATTACTAAAATTACTAAAATTACTAAAATTACTAAAATTACTAAAATTACTAAAAGTACTAAAAGTACTAAAAGTACTAAAAGTACTATATAACTTTAGTAATATAGGATAACTTAGGGCTGCATAGCCAACAATAGACAACAATGGGCCCAACTACAAAGAGAGTATGTGCGGGAGACTACACTATAATTTTAAATGGTTGAATAAGCTGAAAATGATGATGATACGTATAAATAAACATAAAAATTTCGCTCTATCATATCCGTGACAAAATTCGTCAATTTTATAAATAACTAAATAGAGTTAGATATCGCATCTAATAGATAAATTATTTTCGAAATACGCTCTAAGAGATATAGATTTATCTATAGTAAACATAAATTAAAACATCATCAATAAAGTAACGAAACATCAAGATATACAAATTGCAAATTATTTTTCTCGAGAGTCTTCATTTAAATCGTTCCGAATAAGTTTCGTTTGCCTGTAAAATCGGAACAAATTGAATTTATGTCAAAACAGTAAAAAATATTGCCGCACGATACGGTTTCATGAGTCTCTACTAAAAGCTGTAGTTCTGACGTTGACTTGAAGACGTACAATAAACTTGCAACGGCGAATCGGATTAAATATTCAAAGCAACGTAATAGCAATAATAAAAGTAGAAGAAATAAGATTGATAAGTAAGGAAAGAGTGATTGAGGTTATGAAGAAAGAGCATGAAAGGGGATATTTGTGAGTTTGTTTACTTATGGAAAGGAGTAACGAACTTGTTATATGAAGATTAAGTTACTATCAAGTTTATTGAGATATATTTTTATTCTACTGCAATATTTTTCTAGGGATAAATATTACACGTCCATATATGGATATTTTTTTTGTTTTTTAAGCATCTGATTGATTATCATCTCATTAAAAATTAAATTTTAAATTCTTCACACTTCTTTTATACTCTGTATAACGTCATATAACCGAATTATTTTGAATTTTATTTCAATATTATAGCAATAAAAATTTATTTATATAGATTTAGTATTGTTTTTAATCAAGTTTCGGTATAAATAAACATAAAAATTTCGCTCCATTAACTCCGTGGCAAAATTCATCGATTTTATAAATAAGTTAACAAACCGAATCGGGCTGAATATACTGAATTTTTCATTTTCGAGGGTCGGTTAGTCGAATTCGGAATATTTTGTTTGAAGAACGCGCTCCGGTGGGCTTTAACAATTATTCTAAATGGTAATTCGAACGGGCGGAGATTTATTTTATATAATTTTTGCCGCTCGTCATCTCGATTTACCGATTTATTATACGGCTAATTGGAGTAATAAATTAAACAACGTTTACAGGGTGAGTTAATAAAAATAAACTGGCTAAATTAGCGCCCGCCGTATAGGAAATTGACGAAAGAAACACCACCGTTCAACGGTTTTTACATATTTATATGATTACCGCCGAGCAGGAGATTCAATTTTTCAAGTACGGCGGTTGTTGCAAAATATTTAAAAAAATACTGCCGATATACTTCTTAAAAAACAGAAATAACGCCCTTATTCTACAAAATTTTGTGTTGAGTTAATAAATACAACCTGACTAAATAACCGCTGGCGGTATAGACAACTGACGAAAGAAAGACCGCCGTTAGACGGCCTTACTTATTTACAAGCACAAATACCGCCAAAAAGCAAAGTAAATTTTTTAATTAGAATACCGCCGGTATACTTTTTTTAAACATATATACCGCCCTTATTTTACTACATTTTATGCGTTGAGTGAATAAATGCAAACTGGCTAAATTATCGCGGTTGTTACAAAAAATTGACAAAAAAAAGACCGCGGTTAGACGGTTTTACATATTTATTAAAAGCGAGGTAAGTCTTTCAAGTATGGCGGTTGTTGCCAAATATATAAAAATACCGCCGGTACCGTTTTTTCAAAAGACAGAAATACCGCTTTTACTTTACCTATGTGTTAATAAGTACTGGCTAAATAACCGCTGGCGGTATAAACAACTGACGGAAGAGAGACCGCCGTTAGACGGTTTTACATGTTTCTTAACATAAATATCCCTGAAAAGCGAGGTAAATTTTTCAATTATAATGATTATTATATTTTTTATTATCGCCTAATATATAAAGAATACCGCCGGTATACTCGTTTTAGAAGCAGAAATACCGCCCTTATTTTACCAACTTTTATGTGTTGAATTATTAAATACAAACTGGATAAATTACCGCTGGCGGTATAGATAACTGACGGAAAAAATACCACCTTTAGACGGTTTTACATATTTGCTTACGTGAATATCGCCGAAAAGCAAAGTAAATTTTTCAAGTACGGCGGTTGTTCCAAATATATAAAGAATACCGCCGGTATACTTTTTTTACAAACAGAAATACCGCCCTTATTTTACCAAAATGTGTTGGGTTAATAAATGGAAACTGGCTAAATTACCACCGGCGGTATAAACAATTGACAAAAGAAAGATCGCCATTAGACGGTTTAATATATTTATTAATATAAATACCGCTGAACAGCAAGGTAAATTTTTCAAGTACGGCGGTTGTTCCAAATATATAAAGAATACCGCCGGTATACTTTTTTTACAAACAGAAATACCGTCCTTATTTTACCAAATTTTATGTGTTGGGTTAATCAATGCAAACTGGCTAAATTACCACCGGCGGTATAAACAATTGACAAAAGAAAGACCGCCATTAGACGGTTTAATATATTTACTAATATAAATACCGCTGAACAGCAAGGTAAATTTTTCAAGTACGGCTGTTGTTGCCGAATATATAAAGAATACCGCCGGTATATTTTTTAAATATATATACCAACGAACAGCGATGTCATTTTTTCAAGTATGGTGTTTGATTCCAAATATATAAAGAATACCGCCAGTATACTTTAAAAAACAGAAGTACCGTCCTTATTTTACTAAATTTTATGTGCTTAACTCAGCACAAAAAATAAATACAAACTGGCTAAATAACCGATGGCGGTATACACAACTGACAAAAGAAAGACTTCCGCGTCGAATACCACCGAAGGTAAATTTTTCAAATACGGCGGTTGTTGCCAAGTATATAAAAAAATACCAAGTATATTTAAAAATATAAAGTATAATAAGCTAAAGTGTTCTTGAATAGTAGAATTTAGATGTTTTAAATAGTTTTTTTCTTAGTTCTTTCTGTTTTTTTTTTGTTTCTGATGACGGGAAGAGATATACTTCCGAAACGTTAAGCATGTTTTGTCCGTTAGGGAAATTTGTTATATTAGAAAAATACCGCCGGTAAGTTGGTTTACGTTGGATTAACGCAGCGGTGTTTACAAAAAATAATTATTTTATTTTGTAAATTTTTTTACAGAGCAAGTGGCGAAATAACCGGAGGACATTTCTGAAGAAAGGTTATTTATTTCAACCGTATTGTACAGGGTGAATCTTAAATAAATGGAAATATTTTATGGGTGGTATATTGCGACCCCAGAAACACACCTGTGTTTCACCAATTTTTTTTTCGCATAAAAAATGAAAATTTGGAATTCTTTGTAAAACCATAATATCTTCATAACATGGCCGCGTAGGTAGTAGATTAAATTTACAAGAAAGAAAGCACTTCTCAAAATGGAGGCGAAAAATCATTCTTTTTAATTTACAAAGTAAAATATCTCGGTTATTTTGGACTTATTTAAAAAATGGTAAAGAGAAAACATGTTTCTTTTATCAAGATCTACCAGCTCTAGGCTATTTGCACTTATTTAAGACACACCCTGTATAATGTACCTATTCAAAAATGCAAGAAGCGATAATCCGGATTTTTTATTAACCCTAGCTTTAATTTATCCCAGTTATTGTGTCACTACTGTACTTTAAAATTATGACGATTATTCCTAACAGTCTCCTTAATACTCTTTCTTTTTTTTACAGTTTCCGAGAAATACTTCGAGCTGAAACGCTTGAAAGCCGACGAGGGCTTCATCAGAGTTCAGTGCCGCGCAGACGGCATCTACCCCGCGCCCCTCATCAGCCTCCACTCCCAACAGAGGTAATTTTAATAGAGAACAAAGAGACAACCTAAAGGGTCTAATAAACACCTTATGTTGCACCTTATTGCTTTTATCGACCTCCCAGGAATAATAGTGTAGCCTAGCAGGATGAGTATGCCTGTGTGTGTAGTGCACACCGAGGAAAGACCGTTAGCTTTTATGTCGGCTGAAAATTAATTTAAGTTCGGTGTATGGTTTTCGTTTTGGGCGTTTGTTGAATTTAATGGTTTTGCATTTTAGTCTAATAAAGCTAGTTAATATAGTACGAAAAACAGACTACTTAAAATTTTAGTGTATTTGAAAGTTTAATATATTTTGAACTCGCCCACCGATTTAGGTGATTTTTAAATTAATTTGTAGCTAAATTATTTGACTTTCGAGCCTCATTTTTCAAATTAAAAATTAAAGAACCTATCCGTCTATTATACGAAGAAAAACAAAGTGTTTATGTTTTGGCGACAGTTTAACACACTTTGTGGAATGATTTTAACAAAGTAAGAAGTATAAAATCTACTGGGGGGTGCCAAAAAGAAGCATCTTCTTTCGATAGCTTATTTTTTCATTTAGAAATACCGCCATTATTTTACGGCGGTATAAAAAAACTGACTAAAAAACCACCGCCGTTAGACGGTTTTACATGTTTCTTAACATGAATACCGCTGATAAGCGAGGTAAATTTTTCAAGTATAGCGATTGTTAATATATTAAGAATACCGCCAGTATATTTTCTTAAAGAACAGAAATACCGCCCATATTAATTTAAATTTTATGTGTTGAGTTAATAAATACGAACTGGCTAAATAACCGCTGGCGGTATAGACAACTGACGAATAAAAAACAGCCGTTAAACGGTTTTATATACTTATTAATATGAATACCGATTTTGATTATATATTATATTTAAAGGAATTTGTAGCTAAATTATTTGACTTTCGAGCCTCATTTTTCAAATTAAAAATTAAAGAACCTATCTGTCTATTATACGAGGAAAAACAAAATGTTCATGTTTTGGCGACAGTTTAAAACACTTTTTGGAATGATTTTAACAAAGTAAGAAGTATAAAAACTACTGGTGCCAAAAAGAAGCATCTTCTTTCGATAGCTTATTTTTTCATTTAGAAATACCGCCATTATTTTACGGCGGTATAAAAAACTGACTAAAAAACCACCGCCGTTAGACGGTTTTACATGTTTCTTAACATGAATACCGCTGAAAAGCGAGGTAAATTTTTCAAGTATAGCGCTAAATCTGCTATACCTAAATCGTGCTAAATCGCAGTCTTCTTTGACAAGACAGATGTCACTTGTCTTGTCATTATTCAATTCATTATTCCAATTCTCAGAATTTTGTTAACAAAAGTTTCGTCTTAAAATAAAATTTTAATCAATCACAATTGTTTATCTCCATCATATACCAGATTTATAATACAGGTTGGTGGTAATAATTAAAGTTGATACAGTATTAAGTTTATTATAGTGATTTTCTTAGCCGCGTATTACACAGATCGTTACCCAGTGTTGCCACAAGCTTTTTTTTATCTGGGTAAATTATTACGAGTAGCGGCGTTAAATTGTTTGACAAAGGCGTAGATCTGCCCCGAACGGGGTAGGTGTGGTATCACTGCCGCGCTATCACTTTTCTATTAATTATTCCTTAAATTTTTACCCCCAACTCGCGTAAAGAAGCTTAACATTCGATTGCAATGTAAAACAAAAATAGACATAAATTAAAGAAAGTTTGAAACATTCTGTAGAATGGTTGAACAAAGTAAGGAATTGCATCTTTTTTTAATAGTTTGTGTTTTCAAAGTCAACAAAGAAATAGTTTTAATTGTTACAGTCTCTTTCAGAAGCAAATATCTCAAACAAAAAAAAACTATTGAGATGAAACAAGAAACAAATTATGGAAAAAAATACAAAATCATGATAAATTGGCTTTGAATTTTTTACTTTGTTAACCCATTTTACTAAAAAATCAAATAACCCAGCTGCAAATTAATAAAAAAAAATTACCAAAATGGACCCACTAGAACAAACTATTTTAGTTATTATTAAGTTTTGACACAGTTGTAACTGATTAAAATTAATATATTTCTTAATTACGAATTAAATTTTAAACGTCATTATGATAATTAAAAAACATAATTGAAAATCTAAAGTTAAACGTTTATTATTAGAAAAATTATATTAAAAACAAATAAAAATGTAATAATTCACATTACAATTTTCGTTATACGAAACGGTAAAAAACAGAACGATTTTTTGCCTTTTTAACTATAGTAAATTGTACAAAATTACAAATATAAAAACACGGAGTTCATATCTTTCTCTAATACTTTTTTACGTTTGTTTCTAGTATAGAACTGTACTCCTCGTTTTCCACTAGCAATTATTGCAATGTAAAATTATAATAGTTCTGTATAATGGCAAGAGCAATCAAATTAAGCACATCATGGAAAATGAAAATGAGCTGGCGTTACTGAAGCGTAGAGAAATTAATTCTTGCAAGCATTCCTATAATTGAAATTCCTTTAATTTAAAAGCAAAATTACATTTTTTTGTCTTTATATTTTTATATAGATTGTTTTCTATTTAGAATTTTGATTATATATCGCATACTAAGGTATCATAAATTATTTTTATTAAAAAATATTTGTAAGAAGGTATCCAATATACAGTATATCCCCGGATTCTCTTTACATGATGAAAAACTTTTTTATTATTTATATTTTGTGAAATATACACTCTTCATAAAAAGTTTTGCTTGTTCTAAAATGGTTAGTCCTATTTAAACTTTCCCACTGTTTTTCCCATACTGTTTTAGAGAAAATTAAGAAAAACATGGAAATATTGTTGAATTTTTTTGAAATCCTAAAAATTATTAAAGTCGTTTCTGTGATAATATCATTTTAATTTTTTTCTTTAGTAGATATTAATTTTAATTATCGTCATATTTTTCGCTGTTGTTAATCATTACATTATGACGTTACTTAAAATTCTATCAATAACAATCTATCAAAGAATAAAAACTAAATTATTTTACCATAGAAACAAAATTCTGTTTTGATTTTTAGGAAAAAAATCAACTATATTTTTAGTTTTTTTTTATTTTCTCTATAAAGGTATGGAAATTTGAAAGAGTATAAACGGGATTAACTATTTTAGAACAAGCTTTATGAAGAATGCATTTTTCTCAAAAGATCAATAATAAAAAAGTTTTTCTTTGTAAAAACAATCCGTGGATATACTTTATAATGAAATACATATGAAATTATTAGTAAGAATTTCAACATTTTGTTATAAATTTATAACTTTACGATTTAATTACGTCCTTTGACACTTTATTTGTTTATTTATTAACGAGTCGTTGTAATTTTCCCTATAGTATGTAAATTTTTAAGTGCAAGTTTAGAAACACTTGCATTTTTGGTAAAAATGAGTGAGTTGTTGTTCGACAGTGGTCGCGCTATTAGAACTCTAAATTCAAAAATCGATATCTCGAAATCCATTAGAAATAATTCGTTGTAGTTTTTTTCAAAAACTTTCTTAATATTTCTACTATATTTTCTTTGCAGACAGTATTTGAAAATCTGTACAAATAAAAAAATTACACGATTGCTGAAAATTGCTATGCACTAAAGTTAAAAGTAAATGGACGGGTTCAAAATTTTTGAAGGAAAAAAATACAGCCTTAAAATTTTTTCTCATTCAAACATCTTATAAAAGATCCGAACTTTAAAATAAAAAAAGAAGTTTCAATATCTAATGTGGTTCTTGAGTTATCGCGTGCTATATTTAAAAAAGAGTTTTTAAATTATAGCGGTTACTGACGTTCTGTCGCTATAAAAAATATGGTACCCTAACAATCTATACTCTATACTAATATATAAAATCCTTAAGTGACTGACATACTGATTAATCACGATCCTGCTCAAACCACTCAACGTAAGAAGCTCAATTTTGGCATACAGGTTGATTCTAGAGTGTAGAGGTTCGATATGAAGGGATTTTTCGAAATTCCAGTTCCAAGAGGGTGAAACCACCCCTCAAATATTACAATATTTTTTTATTTAAGAAACGGTCAAGTTTCCGAAAAAACCCTTAAACACGTATATTGTATTTTGTTTTTTTACAAATTTAGGATTTTTTAAAAATGTATACAGGGTGTTTCGGAAAATCTGGTCATTGATTAATCACGATCCTGCTTAAAGCGCTTGACGTAAAAAGCTGATTTTTGGAAAACAGAATGACTTTAGGGTGTAGAGGTTCGATAAGAAGAGATTTTTCGAAACTCGAATTCTAAGGGAGTGAATTTTTTATTTAAAAACCGGTGAGTTTTTCGGAAAAACTCTTAAACACGTGTATTTTAATTTGTTGTTTTACATATTTTAAGATTTTTTAAAAATTTATACAGGGTGTTTCATAAAACATGACCATTGAGGAATCACGATTCTGCTTAAACTGCTTGACGTTTAAAGCTGATTTTTGCCAAACGGATTGACTGAGGAGTGTAGAGGTTCGATAAGGGGGAGTTTCTCGAAACTCAAATTCCAAGAGGGTGAAAACGCCCCTCAAATATTACAATATTTGTTATTTTGAAAAACGGTTAGTCTTTCGGGAAAACGCTTGGACAAGCATAATTTATTTGTTTTTTTTACATATTTTGAAATTTGTTAAAAAATCAAACAGGGTGTTCCAAAAAGTTGGGTAATTTCTTAACCACGATTCTGCTTAAACTGCTTGACGTAAAAAGCTTATTTTTGGCAAACGGATTTTTCGAAAGTCAAATTCCAACGAGATGAAACTACCCCTCAAATATTACCAAGTTATATAATAATATCGCCATATTGTTTTTTCTCATGCTGATATAAATGTGAAAAAATTTTATCCAGTTTATGGAAATTCTTGCTTTGCTTTATCATCACCATTACAAATGATTAATTCGACGCGAACGAAGTCGCTGGTACACGCTAGTATCTTATAATTTTCGTCGCATTTCTCTCACTCCGACTTAATAAGATCCCTATGCGATTTATTTCCACACATGTAAATACCGACCTAAAAGTAAGAGTTGCCAGCACGGTATAACTATACGTTTCTGATATTTATTTATCTTAGCGTATTTTAATCCTAAAATACCCTGAGAATACGTATTGCCAACAATTTAAATCATTACTGATTGCTCCGTATATTATCCAACATCCTTTTATTTAAACAAAAACGTAAATAAACAAATAGATTTTTTATTAACTTTAAAGTAAATGTTTTTAATAATTATTTTATCATTCATTTTTAATTCAAGGTTCTTTACGAAACAAAGTTAATATCGTAAATCCAACGAATTATCCTCTCGCCTAATTGGACGACAAGCAAAACACCTCTGAATTTATTTAAATAGCTCGATTTTCTTATTAAATCCGGAAAGAACGCGGCAACACGGCTCTAATTTCGCCCCCAGACCGTCTAATAAGTTCCCATTAAAGCCACATATATCGGCCATTAATTACTTAATTGGCTTCCTTCGCTCGCATTGTACGCTGCGTTGCCGCCGACGCTGGAGTTTCGGAAGAAATTAAAGACTTCCTGCCAAGGAAGTGGGCGGATCTGCGTCGTAAATTTGGCCGCGTTTACATATATACGGTCCTGGATCACGTGAACGGCAACGAGGCAATAAATATCTTTCAAAAATCGGGATGTTCTATCTTTTAACAGATATACAGGATGATTCACGGCCATGGCACTTTCGACGTTTATGGAGAACCTGAAAACTGGGATTTTTGCATAAAGGCACCTGCTCCATCTGTCTAAAATATTTTCATAGTTACAATGTTGCCATATCATTTAAAAAGTGGTAGCATCTTTGTTATTTTAAATGGAACACCCTTATGGATATCTCATTATTGTTATATTATAATAACCTATACCTAGCTCGGATAGTTTTCGAGATAAAAAATAAAAAATGTGTAAAATTGACAAAAACATGATTTTGAAAAATCATTAGTTAAATAATAAATTCGGCATATTGGAAGCTGAAATTTGGTTTACAGGTTAAGGAAAGTCGGTATATCCAATTTATCTAAATCAACTGATTGGATATCAAACAGGGAGATAAAAAAAAACTATTATTTTCGTTTGCTATAAATACTGAAAATAAATTACTCAAATCTTGTTATTTTAAATTCAACCCTATGAATATTATTTAAAAAATCAAAACCCAAATAAAATTGCTTTTCAACGATATATCATGTTTCTATACCTAACTTTCTGGTTTCTTCAGTAAATACCATTTAAAAGATAATAATTCTATTATAATTATTTTGTTTAAAGAAAATCGTTGCCATGATAAATATTCAAACTTATAGGAGTCACTGTTTGATAATGATATGATGATAATAATGATGATAATTTTCCAAGCTGAGCTATATGCTAATGAAACCTGTGTGCAACTACTGGTAGAACAGCAATACACCGGGAAAACATAGTCAAGCCGCGCTGAAAGCACTTGAGGCAACGAAAAGCACGTCTATGACGATTCTTCATTGTAAGAAACTACTCAATACATTAGGAGATAGGAACAACGTGTCGCTAATATGGATACCGGGACATGTCGGCCTAGAGGGAAATGAACGTGCTGATTCCCTCGGCAAATTGAGGCAGACACGCCGTTTGTGAGCACAGAACTTACACTTAGCGTTCCTAAAAATCTCGCAAGCGACATGCTCTGTGAATGGGTTAGGGGTACGACGTTCCGGGACTGGAATGACAGTCCCGGAATGGAACATACCAAAAAAATCCTAGCAGGGCCATCCAAACATAGAACAGGAGAACTCCTAAAGACTGGTAGGAATAGAACGCGTACACTCACTGCAGTGTACACGGGCCACTGCCGGCTGAGATCACACCTACAGAGGATGGGACTGGTGGAAGACGCCGAATGCCGACTCTGTATGGAAGATGACGAAACAAATAAGCACGTTATGTGTACCTGCTCCGCTGGGGGCAGGACCAGGTTTGAGATGTTTGGCAAACCCATGCTAGACCTATCAGACCTAAGAGACATATCACCCTCGGACATAACGGCCTATGTTAAAAGGCTGGGTCTTGAGGGTGAACTTTAACGCTCTTTGTATATTAAAGAGCTTGTAGAAACTGAGCCACAATAGGCGCTCGCGGCCGCAGTGGAGGGTCCCACGGGACCCACTCTTGGTCAATACAATACACTGTTTGATCAAGCTCGAAACAACAATGTAGCAATTATTTTTAGTATTTAGTATTAACATTAAAATGCAATCGATTTTGAAAATATGAGCCTTCAGAAAACTCTTGCATGTTTTTTCACCGGCTTTTGGACTATACCTTCTATTTGGTAGTATAGTTCAACCCTAGAAACACGCCTGTTTTTTTCTAAAAACACGCCGCGAGTTTTTTTTTTGAAAATTCAAAATTTTTTGATTTTTTTTGGAATTTTTTTTAGTTTTATGTTAAAAAAAACATAATTTCTTGATAATATGGCAACATAGGTATTAGATTAAATATACAAGAAAGAAAATCCAGAAAAGATCCGGCGGTTCTCAAAATTTTAGCAAAAAATCACATTTTTGGAAATTTTCAAAGTAAAATAACTCCGTTATTTTGGACTTATTTGAAAAACTATAAGGGGAAAATATGTTTCTTTTATCGAGATAAACCCCTTAAAATACATGCACTTATTTCTGGGACACCCTGTATAAAAAGTTAAAAGAGCAAAAATGTCCAAGCATATACACAAAAACACTGATAGGAATAAACATATTTCATATATTCATCCTATCCCATATTGCCAAACTCTGATAATGTTGATAAACTAACCGGACTTCAACATTCATTTTCGCACGTTTAATAACGACCCTCCCTTAATAGCGTAACTTTCCAGATAAAATCTGAAACCCTAAATCGTGCGGGTTACAGAAAGAAACCGAGTATAAAGTACGAGAAGGAAGTAAACATGGAGAACGAAACAAACGGAGTGAGAAAGGGCTGGAGGAGGGAGGTTAGAGGGTGGCAGAGGTCAGATTTATGCTCTTTTGTAGCGGGCCGAACCCGTCTCGTCGGTTAATTGCGGAAAATAGAGACGGTGGCGGCGACTTTGAATCGGGCTGAGCGTTTTAAAAGCACGTAAGAATTTTTTTGCGTTTCTTTATCGATCGGGTTTGTTTTTGTTTGCTTAACACTTTTTTTTTTGGTTTTTGTTGGCTTGGAAATAGACGTTAAAATTGAAAATTTCAAGGTAATTGACCAAAATCAAATAAAATATTTTTTTTGTAATTTAAAAAACGTAAATTTTTACCAATTAACAAAAAATATTTTAAATTAACTAAAAAAAGTCGACTTGCTCTAACCTCGAACATATTTTTTACTTCACTTCTATCCTCTGCCAACCCATACTCTACCCCTGTTTACTTTCCCCTTTCCTTTCTCTATCCCTTCTACGATTTAGGACCTCAGATTATATCTAAAAAGTTACGGTATTAAGCGACTGAGCTCGTAAAATGAGCCGAAATGAAGCTAGCCGCTCGCTAAATCAGCATTATCAGTTTAAAGCGATTCCCGATCCCGGATAGAAATGAATAACTGGGCGAGTTTATTTATGATTACCGGTGTTTTTGAATATTTACTCGGGTTTAAAGTAGTTATAATTCGTTTCTTACAAAGGAGAAACTTATTGTGGCAAAGACGTCACAAATCAAACAGTTTGATATCATAGTTTTGCTAGTTATGAGTAGAAATATGCAAATTTGTGTTTCACGTTGGTAAACTAAAGGATATGCTGATTTCAAAAGTTTTCTACCGCAGCGCTGTATACGGCAGAAATCAGTAATTTTCACTATGTATTTTACGCCCTCCCGTTTACAGTTCATGTTGATTGCATTAAAATAATATTGAAATCGTGGTTTTGTCATAATATTTAAGTATTATACTTTCTGCTGGTGCAGTTTTTAAGACTATAAAACACGTAGGTACGAGATTTGTGTGATGTAACGCTAAATTAAAAGGGTAAAATATCGTTATTTATTCCGTCACGAAAATTCTAATTAATTATTAAAAAGAAGTATAAAAAACACTCAAAGTTTCGGTCTCAACGTTTATATTAAGTTAAACAGTGACACGTGTTTCAGTGACAAGTCATGATTGTAGAAAACTTCCGAAATCAAACTGCCGAGGTAATAATTGAATTCCGCCACATATTCCAATAGTTCTCCGATTTTTATAGCATTGTTGTGATCTTCTGGGGGAGTGCACATGATTTTGGTTTTGTTGATGTTTAGCTTAAGGCACAAAGCCTCGTATACCCATGTATATGTTTTCAACATTTCTTGAATTGTTGTAACGTGTTTTCAACTAGAGCGCAGTCATCAGCGTATTGAAGTTCTGTGATGAATTTTGTACGTGTTTTTGCCTTGAGTCTTTTTATGTTGAACAGACCGCCGTCGTATCTGTATCTAATGCCCATTCCTCTCATCTGCAGTTTGCTGTCCACTATAATGGAGGCGCTGCCATGAATATGTTGAATAGGAGAGGCGCTAAGACACATCCCTGCCTAACTCCTGTATTTGTCAGGAAGGGATCGCTCAGTGATCCATGATGTGACACTCTTGACTTGTTGTTATGGAGGCTTTTACACACTGTAATAATAATAATAATAATAATAATAACGTTTATTAAACATTTTCTCTTGAAATTAAAACAGATATAAAATAGTACAGTACAATACAACATAATATGCTACTATATCTAATGCACATTATCTAAGTACAATTTAACTAAGACTATATTTAAATTTTAAGAATCAAAATAAACGTTAAAAGAATTACCACAAAGTAATAGAATTACTTGTATGTGGAAAGGAATACAATTTAATTATGACAATATATAATGTTCACTGGCACTTATGAAAATTTATTTTGTATATTTTAAGTTAACTAGGTCATTAAATATATCTCTACCTCGATCAACCATCCATTTGCATACCCCTTTTTTAAAACCAGAGTAACTTTTAACATCCTTTAGGAAGGTTGGTAAGATGTTATATAATCGAGGTGCAAAAAACTTTGAAGATCTTTGTCCAACAGTTTTAGAGCATAAACTAGGATAAAACGCCTTATGTCTAGTTTCATATTCATGGTCAACATGTTCAATAGATATTTTCCCCTGATAAATGAATTTTAAAACATCTAGGCAGTATAGCTGACGTATATCCAGTAGATGCGCCTGCTTAAAGAGAACGTTTGAAGAGAAAGTTTTCTTTTTATTGTAAATAATTTTTATGAACCATTTTTGAACAGAATACAAGCTCTTTAAATGACATTCAGCCGCACCACCCCACCCTAGAATTCCATATGTCAAATGAGATTGTACAAGGGATGAGTACAGGATTCTAAGCTGTTTGACGTCCAAAAAACTTTTCAAATAATTAAATTTCGGCAACAATCCTCGCAATTTTTTAGTTACATTATTAATATGAATATTCCATTTAAGATGTTTGTCGATTGTAACCCCTAAATATTTTATAAAATCACATTCCGGTATTACATTATTATTGGTTATTTGTAATCTGTCCCAATCTGGTTCATTATTTTTATAAATAGAGAAGGATATATATTTGGTTTTGTCATAGTTTAATGTTAATTTGTTTTTGATAAACCAAGTATTAATTGTCTGAAAGTCTTCCTCTGCTAATCTTTTCAAATTCGACCAAGAGTTAGATTTATAAAATATCGCTGTATCGTCTGCGTAGCTAAAAATTTCTGCTTTTGTATTAATTGTAAGTAGATCGTTAATATAAATAACAAATAATAACGGATTTATATATACAGGGTGTCCCAGAAATGAGTGCAGATATTTTAAGAGGTGGTAGATCTGGTCAAAATAAACATATTTTATCTTTACCATTTTTAAAATAAATTGAAAATAACTGAGTTATTTAACTTTGAAAATTTAAAAAAATAATCGCAACATTTTGAGAACCGCCGGCAGATATTGCCAACTACATCCAATTACCCGGATCAAGCCCGGATTTCAGTTAATTCGACGCACTGTGTTGCCATATGGACAAGAAAGTATATGTTTACAAGTAAGTCATAAAATCACAACACCTGAGGAGTTTGCAGAGATGCATTACATTTTTAAGATTGTGATATTATTACATAAAATAAATTAAAAGTTAAATGTTTAAAAGTTAAATTAAAAAACTTACCCAACATTAAAAAGATACTTATGACAGATCGATGTAACTGCGACAGTTCTCTTTTTCGATACACACTTAACTAAATACACTTCATTGTGCTGCTTTACTTGTACGTGCTATTATAAAAACTGCTAAAATAACAGTCCCCATTTTTAACTTAACACATTATTTTCGTATAGGCTTCATCACAATTTGAACCACTGATTTACAAAACACCTTGAAAAGCACACATTACACATTACCTTGAATATCTTTCTGAATGAATAAATGTTGAGAATTATTGTCTCTTACCGCCACTTTACGAACTCCTTTCAATCTAAGAAAATACATGTTTCACTCAACAATTTTAAATACGTATTTTGCTTTTTCGCTATTTTTTCGATGTATTTCGACAATTCCGTCAACAGCCCAACCATCCGTCGGCCTAGACAGCCACGCATCACTGGTTGGTAACTGCTCACTGCTTCTTTGTCGCGCCGGCGTGTCGAGCTTGCGTCATGCGAGGTTGCCGTAGTTTCAACAATTTCAAATTCAAGACACTCGAAGCAATCAAATTCTTATTAAATTTTAAAAATAAAACAGAAAAACATGAAAGGAAACAAACAAAACACAAATGAATTGATAATTGATAAGGTCACAAAAAAGAAATTTCTAAATTGTTTATCGTAATTCAGAATTCAATATATCGAAAACAGCCCGACGAATAATCAATTCATTTTCGTTTTGTTTGTTTCCTTTCATGTTTCTCTGTTTTATTTTTAAAATTTAATACAAATTTGATTGCTTCAAATCTCTTGAATTTGAAATTGTTGTAACTACGGCAACGTTGCTTAACATCGTCGTCTGACGCAAGCCTGCCACGACGGCGCGGCTCAAAGGACCAGTTCACACGTGGCACTCTTGGTCGACGCGCGACGGTCGGGCTGTCAAAATACATCGAAAAAACAAAATACGTATTTAAAATTGTTGAATGAAACATGTCTTAAATTGAAAGTAGTTCGTAAAGTGGCGTTAAGAGACGGTATTCAAAGTAATGTGCGCTTTTCAAGGTGTTTTGTAAATCAGTGGTTCAAATAAAACAGAGAAACATGAAAGAAAACAAATATTGAATTCTAAATTACAATAAACATTTTAGGAATTTCTTTTTTGTGGCCTGGTTGTGAATAATATGAAGAATCATTTTCGTAAACGTCATAAACGTAATGTTTTAGTTAATTTTCGGTGGTTTTTGTTAAGTTTTCATTGAAAGGGTAAGTACTAAAAATAATTAATGTGTTTTTTTTCTATAATAATTATTAATAATGAGCACTGATGAAAATTTAACATTCTTAATTTTTGAGTAGAAATTTTTCTATGAATTTATAAATGTAGAACTATGTAGAATGTGGATAACATAGGAGGTTACAACACTGCATGGTTTAGATACACCGTAGAGAAATCTCAGGTGAATAAACAAGTGGCACTAAAAAGTTTTTTCAAATTTCCCGGAAAATGTCAAGAAAAATTTTAAATTTTCAACATTTTTTTTTCGCAAAAAAAACCTCATAGGCGTGTTTCTGGGGTTGAACTATACTACCAGTTAAAATATCTGCACTTATTTCTGGGACACCCTGTATATATATATAATAACGGATATATAGATATAATAATATGATACTTATAGACTGGTAAATTATAATAGATAATAGGATCACAATTTTAGAATTTACAATTATCCAACATATGATACGCAATTTCTAGATTAAAAACTATTACTATTTTATTTTTCCAGACCAGACGAACGAAATACTTGTCTTATTACATTTTTATTTCTTTCTTTTGTTCTATTCTCCCAGACCGAAATTTAATCATAATCTTGACAGGATCTATTTTCTCGTTATTAGTGCTATGTCGCTGGCGGTCGCTCGGCCAAGACTAAAAGCATTTCTTTGGCCCGACCACTTTTCTCCGAAAATAGAACAAACCGACAGACACACATACAATTTCTAGGAAGTATTTTTCGGACGCTGTCCCCATACATCACCTCCTTATTCCGTTTTGTCGTTGGCCGCTCCCGTCGAATTATGGCCGCCGCAGCCGGACGGCGGACGCTTTTAGTGGCCGCAGGGCGCGCTCTTATCTTTTCACACACCGCTGAATCGAACTGTTATTATGGAACGAACGGAATCCGTCCGTTACGTCTGGGTTTTTTGACGGTTTCGGAAAGAAATGTTGTCGCTGGCAATTTATTATGGGAGACGACTATTTTGCATTTTGACAGAGTGCAGTTTGACGAAATAGGATTGGCAAATACTAATTGATAACATTAGTTTGTAGATTGTATGGGAAGAGGGTTAGTTAATCACCGCGACCCTATACAGTGTTGTTCACCACATACGACACGGAATATTGTAGCTAAACGATTAGATTTTTACAAATTGTAAGTTTTGAGTTCATTGAAGGACTATTAAAGCTACGATTTAAAAATAACTTTACAAGATATAGAGTGTCTGAAATAAATATCAAAGTTGTATTTTTTTAAATGGAACCTTTATATTATTACATTTTTAGTTACTACGATTAAAATAAAGGTAAATTTGATTAAGGTTTACCCCATTTTAAACTTACCGTTTTTGAAATATTTAGGTTTTTGTCGATATACAATAATAATTTTAATGCTTCATTTTTCTAGGCGTATTTAAGTTTTTAAAACCAAATATTGTATAGAAGTATTTCTATTTACAAAATTTTTTGTTGCAATAATAAAAAGTATAACTCTTTATACAGAGTGTCTAAAAATGTATATTAAATAATTACTAGCTTTAAACGGCAATAACTTGATTAATTTAATTAGATAGAAAACCCTGTATATTTTACTGAATTAGATGCACAATTTAATTGTCTATCAAATTGTATTATACCATTTTTTACGTATCTCTTCAAGTTATCGTAGAAAATGCATTTTCTTATAATTTAGACCCCATTTATCAATATATCCACGGAATATTGACATTTTAGATTATTTCTAATGATATACCAAAAAGTACAGATACTAATATTGTTAAAATAGTTTGTTTATTTTATTAAAAAAAACTGTTTAAATATTTGTTAAAAAAAATTAGTATGATTCCAGTATTCAAACTACATTAACTGACTGTTTGCGTTGATTAATAATAATTGCTCCAAATACTAAAATAACCAAGTCATAACTTATTTTTATATTGATTACCGATTCAAATCCACATTTATTTAGAATAATTTAATAACTATCACAATTTTTGTATGTAATTAATTAATATTTTGGCAGAAATAATGGTGGTATATTTAATTAATGGTATACTCTTTTATAAAGATTTAAATTCTTTTCTTTTTTTTATGCAAATGGACTAGTTTTTAGCACCTGTACATTTTGTTGCTCTAAAAACAATCTAAAATGTCAATATTCCATGTGTATATTGATAAATCAGGTCTAAATTATAAGAAAATGCATTTTCTACGAAAACTTGAAGGGATGGGTAAAAACTGGTATAATACAATTTGATAGAAAATTAAATTGTGCATCTGATTCTCCTAAAATATATAGGGTGTTCCATTTAAATTAAACATTATTTATTTTCATTTAAATCTAGACATTATTTAAAATAAATTTTTAGACACTCTGTATGAGGTAGTATTATTTTTATTATTGCAACACAATAACTGATCAATAAATAAACTTCGATAAAAACAAACTTCAGTAAATATTTAGTATTAAAAACTATGATACCCTTGGAGAAATGAAGCCTTAAAAATTTTCCTACAATTTCACAAAATTGAAAATATTTCAAAAACGGTAAGGTTTAAGTGTCATAAACCTTAATGAAATTTACCTTTATTTTAATCGTAGAAACTAAAAATGTAATAATATATAGGGTGTTCCATTTAAAATAATACTTTGATATTTTTTATTTATTTGGGACACAACTAATTTATACAACACTTAGAATTTGTAAAAATCTAATTGTTTAGCTCTTTGAATAAGAAAACTAAGGAAGGAGCATAATGCTATCCATGTATTCATGCATGGTGGGCGGAAAAAGCACTCTAGGGTGGGGATCCTTGACAGTTCTGTTTGACGATTCATTTGACACATTTGAATTTGATTTGAAATTTTGTGGATTTGTCAGTCTTTACGGAGCGCATTTTATGTTATTTAATATTTATTCTACTACTGATAGTTGTATAGAGGTAGTAAATCTAGTTGGAAATTGTGGCAGAACTTAAATTAACCGTGACACTATCGCGATTTATCGAAAAAGACTCTAAAATAGTTGGTTGTGTAGCGTGCTGTAGATCTCGGCAAAAATCGAGTGAAATAATAGAACAACTTTCCGCTATAGTCTATAAAATGAAAAACTTTGAATTTTGACCGTTATTTTTTACCAACATGGCAAATATAAAATCCCCCTCTCAAAAAAGTTACTGATATTCTTTAAATTGAGTGCCTGAACGAATCAGATGGGTAACTCTTTTTACTTTCGTGAAATAGAAAAGGAAAATAATAAAACAAGTGACAGTTCTTCCTCTTCTTGCAAAAATCAACACAAAATGTCATAACTGACAAAAGTAAAATGTCATCAGCTTTTGACATTTCTAAATATTAGACCAATGCCGTCTCTAATAGAACAGCCACGGAGCGAGATTTATTATGTCACGCTAGTTAGATACAACGGATTAATAAATATGTTGTAGAATACATTGAAAACATAATTATTCCTCGTATTTTTGGTTTGTATTTTAAAAATGATATAGTTTACATAAAATATACATAATATATAGTTAATAAATACAATATAATATATACCTATTTATAGTAATAAATACTTTGGCAAATAAACTATGAACCATACAAATGCAGCAAATGTTTTACAATATACAAATAATGAATAGGTGGTACATAAGATAATGGGTAAAATGTAAAATATATTTTAAATTTTGGGGTTTGAAAATCGATCTAATTTAACAAAAAACATTCAATATCTATTAATAGTGATGTATTATTATTTACATTCACAAAATTTATTTATATATTATAATGTTTACTGCAATTAATAAACTAATACAAACTTGTCAAAAGTCGACCACATATTTTTAAAAAATTATTATTCTTAACACAAAAACTATCTACAGTGACTATGGAGTACGATTTCAGCCATATTGTAAAACATTTGCTGCATTTGTATGGTTCATAATTTATCTGCCAAAATATTTATTACTATAAATAGGTATATTATTGTATTTATTAACTATATATTATGTATATTTCATGTAAACTATATCATTTTTAAAATACAAACCTAAAATACGAGGAATAATTATGTTTTCCATGTATTCTACAACATATTTATTAATCCGTAGTATCTAACTAGCGTGACGTCATAAATCTCGCTTTGAGGCTGTTCTATTATAGACGGCATTGCGTCAGCATGGCCGCAAGTTGCTAACCTAATAAAATTAACACTAGAAAAGCCCGCGGGAACTGCCAAATTCAAAGTTATTAGTTTTACAGACTATAGTAAGTGACTATATAATATACATACGTGTAGTAAACCGATCATTTATGAAATTCACTTAAATTAACTAAATTATATATTTTTCTTGCATTTTAGCTTTTATTTATTACTTGTCAAAGATTAGATATCAAAAAATTTAGATACGTTAATTTGACTTACCTGTTTCAGTAGCGTACCGGATGTTTGTGTTAATAAATACTTATTATAACTTATCTATTTGTATTAGAATTATATATTTTTATAACAATTTTAATAACTACCAACATTTATTCACAACGTAAAATAAAACAACAAATTATTGAGTCTACCCCACCTCAACCCTACATCATAGTATTACATTTTTTAAATAAAATTAGAACGACACTGATAAACCGGAATTTAAGTCGGCCATATTTGAGGCCCATCGCGGTGTACCTAAGATTTTTGACATGCTCCTTCCTTAGTCTTCTTATTCAAAGGTTTAGCTACAATAATCCTTGTCGTATGTGGTGAACAATCCTGTATTTAATAGATACATTTATATTTTTTGATATATGTCATAAAGATCATTAATATTATTTATATCAAATTTTAACACAGAAATATTATTACCAAATCACACTTAAGAAAACTTTCTTAATTTTTCTGACACAGTGACCTCTAAAACAACTGATAATCTCCTGTCACTGACCCAACCTTTCCCGTAATCCCTCGTCTAAAACGAAACAAGGTTACAAAAATGTCATGAAAGTCGTTCGGCTCGGCGCGGCCCTATCCCTGTTGCCTATCAAGGAAACAATAGAGTCCCTGCACCTTTAAATGTCCCTCGACTTCATCGTTTTCTCCCTGTCTTTCTTTGAAGGTCTCTCTGTCGTCCTTTGAAGGTCTGGCGGAAGTTGTTTAGGGCCGGCGTCGTTGCCTATAGGTGTTGCTGGTGCACCACCTCAAGGACCTCTCGACATTCTTTAATAATTACGCGGTTTTCTGTTTTAGGAAGTGACTATGTATGGAATTTTTGAGTCATATATTTTAGAGGTTTTTTGAAGATATTTGTGAGATTTAGGAATTTACCGAGTGGTTAATTTTAACAGTGAATAACATTTGAAGGAGTAGGTTTATCAAAAAATTCACAGTCCTTTACAAAGATGCAACCGGGGGGGCATTGAAAGTGATGAATAAAAAACGTAAAAATATGATTAGTGTTAATATGAGTGTATTACATACATATGTTTAGATAACGAACTTAACAAAAAACAACAGATTTAAACATTCACTGAAAAAGTGTAGTAGTAAAGAAAAGTAGTTTAGAACTCGACCTAACCTAACCAAAGTCGAGATTTTGCAAAATTTCAAAAAAGATCTCTCGAAAATAATAAATAGTGAAATGACATTTACCCTCTATGGATAAAACCCTACCTATGGTCCCATATAAACTGTATTACTAAAATAAATAGCTTTTACATATAAAGTTTTTAATTGTCGCTTTTCTTGATATACTGCCCTGATTTTATTTTATTTTTCCAGAGCACTAATACTCTCTTTATATGTTATTTTTTATTCCTAGAAGGATGATTTGAAGAAGAAATATTTCGTTCATATTATCGATGTCACTATAAATAAACCCTTGTATAATATGTTATACTTCTAGATGTTATAGTAATGCATTTTCGTATAGCAAACTTACATACCCTATTCTACTCCCTAAGGGTATGAATTTCATAAATTCCTATGTCCAAATAATTAACTCATGTCTTTTAAATGATCCTTTGTGCAAAATTTTATGTGTATAATCCAGAGGTCACGAAGGTTTATATAATTTTTTACTAACTTTACCCTTTTGGTTGATGAATTTCAAAAATCTTTTCTTATTCTTTCTGTAGAATTTCATTCTTCTAGACCAGATAGTAAATGATTTTCATACAACAAATCGTTCGACATAATTTTACACTCTAAGAGGATGAATTTTCTAAAATCGCTTTGCATAACTAATTCACTAATCACTAATGTTCTTTGAACGAACCTTTGTGCTAATATTGATGTATCTAAAGCTGGTGGTATGAACTGACCCCTAAAATATCTAAAAACTTGATATATAATCTCTATAATCTAACTGACACACCACTGACAATGACAAATAATTTATTTCTAGAGGTATTTTGTGTAGGTGTTTTTCAGGTATGTTTTAATATTTATTCGTTTTACATAAAGAAATACCGATTAAACGATATAATAATACTTCATAACAAATCTAGACATATATACCTTTCATTTAAAAAAAGAATCATCAAGATTGGTGAGGCAGTTTCGGCGGGATGGATGTAACAAAAAAACCCTTTGAGCTTTTGTATATGTATCCCACTTCGGTGTCCAAAGCTGAATTTTTCAGGGAAGGAAGTACAAGTACATAATATGGGGACCCTTATTCCAAAAGTAGTACAAAATTAGACCCGGAAAAAGGGCACTATCATCAAAAATCGATATATTAATACCACCGTATAGAGAAAACAAATACTTATTTTTTGATCCAGTACAAAATAAAGCCTTCGTAGGGAGTAATTTTTTATAATTATTTACAAAAAAACATTTCCATTGGCGCTTATGACCGAAAAAAACTTTAAACATGAATAACTCATTTCAATCATGCGAAAATTTGGTTTAAAAATTAACTTTTTTAAATATAACTTTCATTTAACGAAAAACGAAGGCCTAAATAAAAAAAAAGAAACAATTTATCAGTTTCGCTTATGTCTTGACAAGGTAACAAAGCAAACCCCATATTTTTTGCTTTTAAACTAATAAATATATATCAATAAACAATTAGCGATGTCCGACTGCCGCCGCCGCGCCGAGATTTCCTATACGTGTGATGACGTCATGGTGTGGCAAATGTAGCATTTTAATTCGATTTGGGCTCCCTTATATAGGATAACAGAAACATTTTAAATGTTAAAATTGTAAGATACCTTTTTTGTAGAGAGTTCAATTCTGTATCAGAATATGTAATTTCATGGCTATGAGAGAACAAAATCGAGAGAAAAAAAATTATTTGCAAAAAGTAGCAAAATCCCATGTAATTTAAATGGGAAATCGTCTTTGAGGTAAGGTTTATTGTGAATATTAAGGGTTTACAATATTTTTTAGACATTAAACTAAAAATTTAAAGGGCGTCGTGGGAGAAATAATCAACTTCGTAAATAACGGACACCCTAATAGTCAGTGATATTGACAATAAATATTTTTTTATTTTCTAGATTTCTTTTTCAATGCGAAAAACATTTAAATTTCTTTTATAAAAAAAATTGTTTTTGTTTTTAATAATCTTGATTTTCTTTTTCAGAGAGATTCCCGAAGCAGCCGTCGAATCCCGAAAACTAAACCACCTCTACGAGATCTCGGCTCAGGTTACCATGCCCGAATTAGAGAGGCCGGAAGAGTTCTCCTGCAAGCTTCATATTCCGCAGGCGAATTACACGACGCGCAGAGAAACAGTCTTTTATCCAGGTGGGTTCTAGGGTGACTGACGAATGGGTTGGCTACGAAAATAGAGAGAATAATTAGTAATTAGGCTCCGATTTCTCGCAAACTAACTTTCGAGAGCAGCGTAAAAATAATTATATAGTTTTTGGGGGGCGTGTTTGAAAGATGCAGTGTAGTAAAATCTGGCGAGTTTCTTTGCGATGATTAAAATTATACAGTAAAGTTTTAAGTTATACGCTTTATAATTTATACTTTAATAATTGGGCTAATTATTTCAAATGTTTTTAGAAAAGCTAAAAATTGTGTTCAAACCAACTACTATTACTTTATAAAGCGAGTATTTTAAATAATAAACAACACCCATATATTTTATAGAGTTTTCATCTAAAACATCTAAAGTTTGAAATTACAAAAATTTTTGATAAAAATAATTTTATTATAATTTTTTGACTATGATCCTCATTTTATTACATCTTTTCAATCTTATTTCTTTTTCTTTTTTATAGATAATTTTTTACAAATAAACCTTCTAAACCCCCACTTTTAGTTATTACCTCATTCCATGGGTTAGGACAAAACTATTTTATGCAAACTAAAAATAAGCAAATAATAATGAAGGCTTAGCGTTCATAATAATATATTACCGGATTTTGCAGGAGGTTAACCCCGACCAAACTTTTTTACAACCTCCATATCTGAAAGACCAGTAAGATAAAGGAACTTTTCTATTATCCGGAAATAGTTTCCCTTGCAATGTTCTTAAGATAAGCTACAAGACATTGAAAGTAGAAAGTTAATGAAAAAGATCAATGATGAGATTTTATATATTTTAAATTTATCTGGAATATATTAAGAGCTTGCTTTAGAGATAAAACTAAATTTCAACAAGATTTAACTAAATACAAAACAAAAAATATAGAGAAACTCTAAAGAGATGTTTTAGAGCAGAAAATATATCAGTTCTAATATACACGGTGGTCCGAACTGTATTTCTTAATCTTCGGCAGCACATTCTGCAGATAAAAATAAGTTAAAAAGTTCGTATAAATGTGTGTCCTAAAATGCTTAATTTCGGAGATACTGGGTTTAGAAATTTCATTTTTATTTCGATTTTTTTCAAATAATTTCTGAATTAATGTCAATATTTGGAAGAAAATTGGGGTCTGGAGGTTTTTTGGCAAGGGAAATTTGATTTTGATGTCAATATGACTCCTATTTGTAGGGGGCGCCACCTACATGTGCTTTAACTGTTTGAAGAGTAATAACTTTTTGTCTGTACCTGTATAAAAGTACTAAGTAAAAAAATATACATTTTCATGATTTTCTACGTAAAAAATGTCTCTTGGTAAAAATCGCTACAAGCAACCATTCCCAAGATATTTAGAATGGAAATAGTCAATACATTATTGACAATAATAAATATTTTAAGTAGATAGTTATTTCACTAAAATGATTAATTTGTGAACTTTTTGTTTTTTTAAATTAATTGTAAATTTTTCTTCGAAAAAATGACGATAAAACAGTTTCTGTTGAACTTTTGGCACAAAACATTTCAAATGTATAATTTCAATCTAATAACTATTTAGTCAAGATGCTTAATGTATATCAATAACAGGTATTAATAATTTTGATTTAAAATATCTTGAGAACCATTACTCGTAGCGATTTTTACCAAGAGACCTTTTTCAAATAAAAAACGTCTTAAATGTATATTTTTTTACTCAGTACTTTTATAGAGATACAGGCAAAAAGTTATTACTTTTCAAACTAGTTAAAAAATATGTAGGTGGCGCCCTCTACAAGTAGAAGTCATATTGACATCAAAATCAAATTTGTCATGTCAAAAAACTTCCAGTCACTAATTTTCATCCAAATATCGATGTTAGTTCAGAAATTATTTGAAAGAAATCGAAATAAAAATGAAACTTCTACACCCTGTATCTACGAAACTAAATATTTTAGGACACACATTTACACGACCATTTTTTTACTTCTTTTTATCTGTAGAATAGTTGTCGAAGTTTTCGGAATACAGTTCGGACAACCCTTCTTCTCTATCTATAGCGATTTACCGCGCCATAAAGATTTTTACCAGGAAATAATAGAAAAGAAACAAGAACAATCAAGTCCGCGTACTCCATTTTCAAATCTAATAATCCTCCTTTATTTATTTTTCCCTTTTTTCGGTCCCGAGGCTGTTCCTCTCCCGCACACAATCTCACGTCACACGAGACGTATCCTCGGTCCAATCTGGCCCGGCCAGTTGCTCCATCCAATTTCTTCCTAGTCCGGCGCTACGTTCGCAAACACCAGAAGACTTTAATCACAATAAAGCTCGGCGCTGGGGGCAGCCTTGCCGGCCAAAGCTGACGCGTTTCTCCCTCTCTGTCTTTTTCTTGCTTTCTACCGCACTTCAATGTTGCTGTCTCATGACCTCGTGTATCACATTTCGCAGAAATGAAACTTTAAACTGGAGAGTGATTCACTGGGGAGTGTAATGGGAGTAAGGAAAGAAGGACAAATAAAGGGAAATAAGGGTGCAAATGAACAGAGGCCTGCGGGGAAAGAAAAAAAGGGTTATTTTTAATGTGGTTTAAAAAATCACAAAGGGCAATTTGGTGTCTAAAATTTAGGTCACGGATTTTAAGTGAAACAAAATTATGTTACGTCAAAAAGGTTCAAAAAGTTGTTTTTTTTTGTAGAATTCGGGTGAAATAATTCAGATTTTTAGTTTAGTAACATGTCATAAAGTTTTGTGAAATACTTTGGCAAGACAATATCATAATAGAATAGTGCTTTGAAAAATAATATATTTGTCGAAACGTTAACTTCATTCTAAACTAAAAACTTGAGTTTTATTTGAACCATATCCAAAAAAAATGTAACTCGTTTATTTTTTCATTACGATCTTTATTTTATGTTATTCTCCGTTTTTTTATAGTAGTATTATTTTAAAAAGTCTTGATTTAAATTTTCTTAAGTCTCAAATTAAAAAAAATCCAACCAGAAAATGTTTATCATAATTTTTCTGGCTACGATAAACATTTTTATATCCTTTTGATTTCCTTTCATTTACTGTTCTAATAGACCAATTTTTTACAGGATTTTACAAATAAACCTTCTTAAATCCACTTTTAGTTATTACTACAAGCCATCAGTTAGGACAAAACTATTTTAAAAGATAAGAAAATAATAATGAAGGCTTAGCGTTCATAATAATATATTACCGGATTTCGCAGGAGCTTAACTCCGACCAAACTTTTTTACAACCTCCATATCTAAAAGACCCGCAAGATAAAGGAACTTTTCTATTATCCGGGAATAGTTTCCATTACAATGTGACTTGTTTTTATACAATGTTTTAAGATAAGGCTACAGGACATAGAAAGCTGAAAGTTAATGAAAAAGATCTAGGAAAAGATTTTCTGTCGTTTAAATTTAGATGAAACGTATTTTTAGCTTAGTTTAAAGATAAAATTTAGGTTAGGCAAGATTAAACTACATAAATATAGACAAGTAGTAAATAAATATTTGAAAGATAGCTTAGTAGTAAATTATATCAGTTCTAAGAAAAATTTAAGTAGAAATAAAACAAGATATTTTTAATCACATCAATCGCTTCTATACTAATAAGTATGTAACAAGTTAAATAAATTTTCTTTTTTTGTAATAATACAATAAATGAAACTTCTTTACTCCCATAACACTACATGACCTTGACCATGCCTTGACACATAAACTAGCCAGAAGAAAAATGGTAAGGTTCGCGCAAACACCAAAAACATTTGATTTAAAGCTATGAAAAACATAATAAACTTGATACTGTACCTGGGTACCAATATCCTCTGGTTGTGATCTAGGAAGTACATTTTCATGCATATTTTCATCGATAGGTTTTTAGCTTTTGAATAACGGTCTAGGTAAAGCATTTAGCTCATTTACGAGCTCAGAATTAGAGTTATCAGAGTTAAGCAATTGGCATTTTCATTGGAGGACATCATCGTATTTATTTCAAACCAATAATCAACGAGAATATTCGTATAATTTAACAAAATTACTGTAAACTACTATAAATCAGACTTGGGCCGAATACTGAAATCCGGTATTCGAATATGAATCCTGAATACTGTATTCTAAATTGTATTCGAATACTCAAGATTCGAATATAAAGAAAAAAATTATTCGAATACCACTGTATTTGAATACCTGGATTCATTTACATACGAATACTTTTTAAATATTCCAACAAAAAAAACATATCCGTACTTTGAACTTGATTTTTATTTACGTGCTTAAGTTATAAAAATATGGAACACAATAAGGTAACAAAAAATAACTGTACATATAGCAAAAAAAGCTTATCTTAAAAAAATCTTAAATAATAAATAAAACTTAAAACAAAAATATTTTAATTTTAATTAAAAAAAACTCTTAACGGCGCATTGGTACTTTACTTACATAGATATAAACAGGCAAAGCACAGAGACAGTCTTGTCTCTGCGAAGAACATCAATAATTAACAAGTTTAAACAAGTAACGTGTTTAACGTTAATTAACGTGTTTTAACAAGCTTAAGTTGCGTAAAGCGTAACGCAATCTTCATAAACAAAATCAAACAGGATTCGAGTACGGGATTTCAATACAGTATTCGAATACATACCGGGATTCCATTACAGGATTCGAATACCGGGATTCGAATACAGGATTTGAATACTGGGATTCAAAAACGGTATTCAGAATCCAGAATACTCATTACTGACCAAAAAAGTATTCAGTCGAATATCAAATACCAAATACACAAATGTATTCGAATAGTATTCGAATACCAGTCAAAAGTATTCTGAATAGGATTCAGAATACCGAGTATTCGAATACTACCCAAGTCTGCTATAAATACGAATTGTTGGTTAGGTTCACAATTTCTTCTCTTCTTAAATAAATTTAAGCGTTAACATTGTAGCATTTTTTATTTCCTTTAATAAAATTGAATTTAAAATTCTATTTTTATCTAAATTTCTTAGTATTGGCGCCATCTATTTGCTAGATGCCAAAGATACCAAACTCCATTTGTTACAGGTCACTTGTTTCGATATTTAATTTTTATTAGCGCATCTATTCGCTAGATATCAAACTTCATTTCTTACAGTTTACTTGTCTTGTTTATTAGCGCCATCTATTCGCTATATGCCAAACTTCCTTAATTGCATTTCACTTGTCCCAATCTCACGTCGCTGTGGTTTGCGATTTTCTGTTCTAATGATTTCGATCATATGATATCACTTTTTTCTTTCACTTGTCTGTGGTGAAAAGGGTTTTTTGTTTTCGTTTCTGAAACGGAGAAGAAGATCTTTTTTTTCTGGGAATTTGGATCTGAAGAAGACGCGTTTCGGCGTCCGACAAATTTTCCAGTGAAAAGCACTCTGAATCCACTTTTCGATTTCGATTGCATGGGTATCCGATTTGGAGATTTGAAAACCTTGTAAAGTATGCAATTCAGAGTATAGATCGTATTTGTTTGGTTTCTTCTTGGAATGATAACCGTAAGTTTATCCGCCATTTTATATAGCCCTATCTAACTAAATTTTATTTCAGTTATTTCCGTTTTTTACTTCGTTTATTTGAGTATTTAATTACTGGTTTGGATCGGCATATGGTTTGAATATATTTATGTGAAGCTGATTTTCAGACCGTAAGTTGTTTCTTTTATTGAGTATCTGTCCTGAGAACTATTTTTTATTTATAGAGTAACTATCACATGGTACTCAGTAACTACCACATGGTACTCAGTAACTACCACCTGGTACTCAGTAACTACCATATGGTATGCAGTAATAATGCAGTAATTATTGTATGTTTCACCCACTTTCATTTTGTATGGACCTATGCAGACCTTAAGATAGTGTTCCTGATATTACAATCGTTCTTTTGGCTGATATCGAGGACTTCTCCTGCCATAGTCATCTGCATCCACTTCTGTTAGTCTGGAGAATACCTAACTACCTGTTTACATCATAAGAAACTATATACAGATAAGTCTTAAGTTTGATACACAAGGTACGCCTTTATTTTATAATTTTTGAGACAACAGATTTAATAACCTGGTAAATTATCACTATTTATCCCACATATTGTAGTCAAAATTATTTTTTATTTAACGTTATAAGTTATAATTTGATTCGTACAGTACACTCTTACTTAGTTATGATATTTTATATGAAAATTATTAACACGTATTCATTTTAAAGGTTTTTGTACACGACATGTTTCGAAACATCATCGTATTGAGACATACATAAATTTCACCTGTTTTTATCAAGTAGCTTACTTAGTTCAAAGAATACAGTTACTAAATTCGAATCTCGATTCGAATCTATTTAAAATAATTTGCGGTTTTATTGGGATCACTGTGACAAATTGATGATACTTGTGTTCGTTTTCAATAAATGTTTAATGTAGGATAGTTATTTCTGACTTTTATTCCTGATAAACATAATAGACCCTTAATGCTGTCGATTACTTTATTTTAGCTATGTTGTGATATCGTATTTTTCTTTTTGGTTTCTTACTTTACCACTCTCATAAACAAAGTAAGTGGCGCCCTTTTCACTGTCTTTGACCATACCTATTTGAATTCTTAACATCAATATTAAAATCTCTGCAGCCTATATATTATCATTTTTTATTTTAATATTTAACAACATTAGAAAGTCACTGTGAGTCAGAAGCCTTACCTACGAACCCAGCTTTCCTCTAACCCTGAGCAACGGATTCTTTTTTCATTCTATTTGGGTAACGACAGAAAAGTCGTCACACATAGAAGAATAAAGTATATTAGGCATTTGCATGAAAGTGTGTATTTTGGGTGGTATTTCACCAAATTTGCAGGCTACTGAGGAAACAAAAAATGTGCAGATTAGACAAATAAATTGAAAATAATATTTATATTAAAACAGTATTATATGTCACGTTTTCAAACATGTCCTTCCAATCCTCCAGTTTAATAGCTGTCAGAAAGAAGTTTCACTTCAGATATGCGCAACTATATTTTATATAACAATCCATACAAGGTAGTAACTCCCAACAGAGACAAATTAGCGAAAAAGCATTAGTATCAAAGCCGTCCTAGATTTGTTACCGGTCCCGAATAGTTTAATATAATCATCGCACGACACATCTTCCTTCTCTGTCTAGCCCGCGCGCTTCCGCGCTAGATAATCTCCTTTTATGTTTCCTTTACGTGTCGATATCTACGTAAACTAAATTAATATTCATAAGTAACAGTGGGGGAAGCGCGTCTCATCTGGATATATCTGCACTCTAATGTGGATTATTATGTTGAAGGTAAATTTGGAGGAAGACAAAGGAGAAGTAATATGTTTGTTGAATTAAAATAAGGTCCAATGTTTGTAGAAAATTTCTCTAATTTAATTTAAACCCTTTCTCGTTGATAGTTTTTTTTATTACTTCTTTTAAATGTATTGTAAATAACGAGAATTAAATTATCGTCATTATCATGTCCAGTTTATTCAACCATTTTTAATTATAGTGGAGCCTCCATTACATATTTAGATACTCCCTCTGCAGTTGAACTCATTGCTGTCTACTGTTGGCTATGCGGGTTCAAGTTATCCCTGCTTATTTCCTAATAGTCTCAAGTTTAGCCTTCTTCTGGGTCTTTTTAATTCCCCATGGATACCATGCTGTACTTTTTGTGGTCAATCTGTTGTCCATCCTTTTTGTCAGGTGTCCTGTCCAGTGTCACTTCTATAAATGACATTTATTACCTTGCTTTTTTGTCGTATCCGCTCTATTTTTTAGAGTCTCTTTGTTATTCCCAGCATACTTAGTACTATCAAGCGTTGTGCGATCTGCTTTTCGTTCTAATGTTTTTTATCCAGGTTTCGCATGCATAGGTCGTGACTACTAACAGAAAACAGTATATACAAAACTATATATTTATTCTTACAAAATTCTAAGAATATAATAAATACTTTAAAATTAAAATTAAAAATCGAAACAGCTGTTTTGTGTAAATGTCACTGTATTCAGAATTTACAGAGACAGATTCACAGTAGTTCTTTATTTTTACACAAATATGCCTAACCAATGAAAGACTCTTAAATTTTCAAAAAAATATTAGATCTTACTCTGTCATTCAAAGCAAAAATTCTTTAAACACAGTTATCTACTTAACCAATCGTATTCTCAATAGATTTTTTTATTATCTTTTTTGAAAAAAATGTATTTTTCATAAAAAATTTTGTTTCTTTTAAAATAGATAGATTCGTTTATATTTTTTCAAATTTCCATATCGTTACAAGTTGTAATAGATTCATTTTTCTCACTACACCCATCTCCAATCTGGAGGAACTAGTATCACCTTTTTCTTGGTAATCAAAGTAAATAATTTTTGTGCTTTTTTTAAATTTTAAAACAGCAAAGAAATATGATGTTAATCCTAAATTATTAATGATCATCAAAGAATCAAAACTAAATAATACTAAAAGCGCGTTTTAACAATTAGGTGCGTCTCAAAAGTGGCTCACCCCCTATAACTTTTTTATTTTTTCATATAAAAAAATGAGATTTGGTATATTAGTATATCACTTACATTAGGATTGATAGACATAATAAATTATTTTTGGTCACTTCCTGTTTCATCAGAAATGAATACAACTTTTGATTTTTAAATGACACCCTCGGTATATTTTACTTTATTCGATAGAAATTGACATTGTGAATAAAATGACATATCATAGGTCAAATTTTGAAATTTTGGTTCATTTGAAATTGTTTATTGATATTTGAAAAATATTGAATTTTGAAAAAAATGGTTAATTGAAATTGTAACATGCGGTTCACAACGACAATTTGACTGAAAATACCAAGTATGTGGTACCAAATTATTCGTAAGAAATATTTTTCTAAATATGCTAATGATTTATCTAGAAAATCTAGTAAATTGTACGAAGTATTAAGACACTATTTAACTACCAATAAACTGTAAGAACTTAATAAATATTAATATTTAGTTAAAGTTTCAAATATAAATCTTTAATACGAGTCAATTTTTAAGCAAAGAATATCAGGTTATTTTTGTAGCAAAAGCAAAAACACATCGACCCAGATATCCCTAAAAAATCCCGCCCTTATTAAAATTCTTCAGATAAACTAAACCCCTCTAACTCCCTCATCCCTTCGTTATTTCACTCCCTTTTCCTCACTCTTCCACCACAAAAAGCTGAAAATTATTTTAGAATTCCTTTCCCGAACGTCTTTTTACCCCCTATTTAACCTCCCCCTTGTTTTTATTTCCCCACCGCCGTTTCCTTCTCCATCTATACTCTCCAGTCCCTTTAGGGAATTCCCCCCTTTAGGGAAATATCTCGGTCATTTTGCGATGATTAATATTTGGGTCGCATTACTCGCAGTGACCTATTACGGTCATTATTTTGGCCAGTTAAGGTGGGACAGTGAGCGGGGGGGGGTGTTAGCGGGGTGAAAGGAAGAGGAATTAGAGGGGTAGTATTAATTTGGGGATCTGAATAAATGAAATAGTTCGAAATTTGTTCCGGTCCAATGGGAGAATGGAATGTTTACCTGAATTTTATCGTTTAAGATATTTATGTCATTATGTGTTATTAATAGGTTCAGTTTAATTTGATTTTCTGGATTGTTGTACAAAAATTTTTGTGATAATTTATGTTGGAAAATAAATTATTAAACAAATAAAAAAATCATAAAAAGAAAATATTTCATTTAATTTGTTACATACTTATCAGTAGAGAACTATTTGCAGATTAAATTTTATTTTTTTTGTCTCCAATAAAGTCCTATGGGTATTAAGCCACTGTAAGAAAATCTACAAAATAAAATAGTTATTTTTTGTAAACACTGCTGCGTTAATCCAACAGAGACTAATTGTCAGCAGTGGTTCACTAAAAATCTAATTTGCCTAACGGACGAAAAAATGCTTAACGTTTCGGAAAGTTTATCTCTTTTCGTCGTCCGTCGGAAGCAAAAAAATACAAAAAACAAAAAAAAATATTTGAAATATTTAAACGCAACTATTCGAGAACACTTTAGTATTTTTTTAAACAGATACGTCTACAAAAAACGTTGACGTTCTGTTAAAATGACATTATGTCAAGTTAAACTTCAAAATTAACAATTAACTACCTGATAACAATTACTTACATTGTTTTTAATTTTTACGTATGATATAGAAATAAAAAAAAATCCTAGTTTATTTTCAATATCAAATATCTTACTAACTAAAACTCGTATAAAAAAATTATTTGGTATTTCGAATTGTTTTTCAATGCTCTTTTACTTTAATGTTTCAAAAAAGTCTGATCGAGAATTTTAAATTTTTCATATCTCCAATTTTACATTTGGTCTTCTTAAAATTTATATTTCGCAACTTCAATCATATTTAAATAAATAACAAGCAAAAAAAGTTACAAAGAATGACTTTTTTTCGAAAAATCGAAAATAAACAAGTTTACAGGTATAGTTAAGACAATCCGTGGACATACTGTATATTGTGTATTGGTTATCATTGTGTGTATTCTGTCTATCATTTGGGGTTGGTATTTCGGTTAATGTTTTGTCAATAAAAGATGATGGGTAGGTTTAGTGAATTGTCGTCTGAACATATTATTTTTGCCCTATCATATAAACTTTTTATATCCCTTTTTTTACACTAATAGATTAGATGTGAAATTTAAGTATCTGTCTGTATTAGTGGGTTTTCTGTAAACATCTACATTTTTTTGGATTGAAAGGATTTAAAAAAATAAATAAGTTAAGCTCCTGCAAAATCCAGTGATATATTATTATGAACCCCAAGCCTTTATTATTATGTTCTTACCTTTTAAAATAGGTTTATTCTAACCGATAGCAAAGAGGCTTGGAACACCTTCAAAAAGAAAATTCCACTTCTCCAACTCCCAGTGGATGGCATACCAAGAATTTACAACTTTGAGAAACACCTCACTGCAGTATTGAGTAATAAAAAGGATTGGAAGGAAGAAACGCTTACTCAGCATATAAAAGACCATACCATAACGTGGTATACTGATGCTTCCAAAACCAAAGCAGGGACAGGGATAGGAGTATTTGGGCCGAAAACCAAATACTCCGAACCAATGGGCACCTACCCCAGTATCCTTCAGGCAGAAATTTACGCTATCGAAAGATGTGTACAATTTATCTTAGATAGGAACTATCAAAAACAGGAAATTGCCATCATATCCGATAGTCATGCAGCACTAAACGCGATCAACTCAGTAACCATCAATTCGAAGTTGGTCAAAGAATGCCTAGAGAAGCTCAACAAATTAGGCAAAGAAAATAAAGTCCTCCTACTCTGGGTGCCTGCTCACCAAGGGATAGAAGGCAATGAAAAAGCAAATTATCTAGCTAGGAAAGGAGCGAACACTTCACTAACTGGACCAGAACCGTTCTGTTTTCCAAGCGGAAACCAACTGAAAGCGGAACTGAAAAATCTGGAAGACTCCAACCGCAACTTGGAATGGGTGTCCTCCAACGGTCTAAGACACTGGAAAAAGTTTCTCAGAACCTACGACCAAGAAAAATCAAAGGTTTTCATTGATTTAAGTAAAAACAATCTTCGGATTGTCACGGGGTTTCTAACAGGACACTGTCTCTTCAACGAATACTTCAGTAGGCTGAAGCTGAGAAACAACGGCGAATGCAGATTCTGTGGGGAATATGGGAAAACACCAGAACACCTCATCATCACTGAGTGCGCCGAGACGACGACCATTCGGGCCATGAACTTTGATACGGCTGATGTCAAGGATGGAGAGCTGGCCTCTGTGGAGCCGTCTCAGATACTGGCTTTTGTTAAAGCCATGAGACTGTATGATGAGTTATAACTCGTTATAACTCAAGAAAGCGGAACACACAATAGATCTTTAATGTCGCGGTGACTAACTCCCCTCCTAAACATTCTACATTCTACAACCGAAGAAGTAATAAGTCTAAAAATGCAGTTAATAAGGTTAATTTGTTAAATCGGAAAAGAATTTGGTCTCTTAAGACACTAAATAAATGAAAATAGAAAAAATATATATAAAAGGTTATTCATATCCAGAAAAATTATGATAAAATTATTTTAGTTTGGAATTTTAAATTATTCAGGTCAGTACATTTTAAATAATACCGCTATGAAAAAAAAATAGGGGAAAAATAAAAAAACTACTGTATAATAAAAAAAACGGCGTCAACTAGGCTAGAAATAACGATTGATGATATTAACTATATAATTGTATATAGTACTCTTTTCTTTTGAAACTTATTATGTCTTTATGAAAACAGATTTTTAAAATATTATAATGGAAACTTATTGTGCTTATTTAAATAAGGTTTTATACAATGTTAGTATGGTTTAATATATAAAATACTAGAAATCTTGTATATAGAGAAAAACCTTAAAAAAATATTTTTTGATGCAAAAATATAGTACAAAAAATCCAGTGCATGATTTATTCAAAAACTGTAGTAATTTTTATAGTTCCTCGAGAAATAAAACCTAAACCGCACACTCCTAACTAATAGATAAGCACGGGCGTATAAAGGATTCCTTTATTACTTCAAATAGGAATTCTTAACGAGGTGCTTCCTTGACTTGCGGTTTATTCCCAGACAGTACTTCTACAATATTTATAATCCCAGTTTACCCACCAGACATGCTCTGTGTTAAAATTTTCATAGTTGCTTTTAATGTAAATTTATTAGTAGATGTTTTGAGGAAATAGAGAATATTTTTATACATTGTCGCAACATCGCATTTTATAAAAGACTCTCTTTATTTATTTTCTTAAGAAAGTCATCATTATTTTCAGATTATTCAACCATTTTCAATTATGGGGTAGCCTCCCTCGCATATTTAGATATTCTCTTTACAGATGGGCCCATTATTGTCTTTTTTTTTGGTGATGAGGGAAAAAATCTTGCATAAGACACCCACAGTTGGGTAGTGCCGGATTCTTACCGGCTAAAAAACCCTCCTCCAACTACCGCTTTACACTGGAATCCGCTCTCGCATTGCTTCAGTGCAAAAGGTGTCTAGAGATTTATGATGCTCGTTGTCTCTCTTCCATCTCTTTAGAACTTATTATATTTCGGACTATCTGATAGAAAGAAAGAAAGAAATTGCTTTATTGTCATAAAAAAATTAAACAATTTTGTTGACAAAGCTTAAAAAAAAGAATATAAAAAACATACAAAACTTCACTTAACAATAAAAAAAAAACATATAAAACTAACAGCAAACATACAAAACTAAAACAATACTTTATACAATTATAGAAATTGTACATTGTCAAAAATTTATTTAATTAAATATAAATAAAATATAAACATACATAAACAACTGTATATAATGTCAATACTAAATTTAAATGGATAGAAAACAAAATCATTTCTTAAATTTAGTGAATGTGTGTTAAAATTTAGTGAATGTGTGTTAAAAATGATATACTAGCTTCCATTCTAGTTCCCCTTTAACTAGGTACATCCTAAAGGCAGGTAAGTCAAAGTCTCTGTCGGTTTCTATACGGAATTGTTCCCTACGGACCTGCCATCGTTCACACGCAAATAGTGTATGCTGAACATCATCATCTTGACCACAGTAGATGCATGATGCATTATCAACCCTACGACGATCGTATAAATATTTTCTAAAACACCCATGGACAATGCTTGACTCATGAAGTAATCGATTTCTCCATATTGTCTGTTTAACGATAGTTGTTTGTAGGGTATTAACCTGTTAGTCCATCTGCCATATATTCCGTTATTCCATTTCTCTTGCTTCTGTTGGAGAAGTTTGGTCCTGGCTAGATTTTTATCCATCCCATGGTATCTATCATATCGTTCCTGTATGGGCAGATCAATAGGCGCTGTTTCAGCTATAACTCCTATAGCCTCTCCAGATATAGTTTTGTATGTGCTGTATACCCTAATATAATAGACATAATGCGTTGTATTCTGCGTAGTCTTTGCATTAGCTTGCGATTGTTAGTGACTTTATGCCATACCGGTGCAGCATACAACTGCTGTGAGTGTACAACACTAGCAAATACTCTTCTTTTGGACGCTCTAGCACATCCTACATTTGGCATGAGTAAGGCTAAAGCGGTGACAGTTTTCTCGGCCTTGGTGATGGTTTTAGTAATATGGTCCGCAAAATTCAATTTGGTATCCAGCCACACTCCTAGTATTTAAAACTGCACCGGGGATATTTTTTTTTCTGGTCAGTAATAACAGATTATTCTCCATCCAGTTTAATCTGTTAACTATATTATTGGCCCATTATTGTCTACTGTTGGCTATGCGAGCCCAAGTTATCCTTGATAATTTTCTGATATCATGGTCCCATCTCAAGTTTGGTCTTCCTCCACGTCTCTTGATTCCTTGTAGGTACTATGATGTGATTTTTGTGTTCCATGCGATATCCTCGGTAACAACGTTATATAACACTATATCATCACTAGAGTACTCTTCCATAATCTGGATGCCACAGCATGAAACACATAAAAATAAGTTTTTTCAAATTGAGTTTTTAAAATATATGAATTTCTTTCTTTGTAAAAATAACATTCTGTAGAATGTGATTGAGACTTTATGGTATCTAAACTTCCAAAAGTTGGAGCTTAGATGGGATTGTCTAGCTGTATGTTTTTGATTATTATTGATTCATTATCGATAGTATTGATATTTATGTGCCAACCCCGAGCTCAGAACTAGTTAAGGGCTCAATACTGTACAATGCCAGGAAAATGTACAATCATTTGCCTTCGAATATCAAGTCACTTTCATTCTTTCCCGCATTTCGCAAAGCTTTGAAATCACACTTACTGGAGAGAGCCCTATATGCGGTAAACGACTTTTTTGTTGTTGTTTAATCATGAACAATTTTGAATTTTAAAATTTTGATCATATCACACACTGGTTAAAGGTCTAGTATTTAATATTTAATATTTTATAACTCTTGATTTAATGATATATAACATGATTTTATCCATTTACAGTTTTCCTTTTGTAAAATTTTCTAGATACACCTGTGTTCTGCAATGTCCATATATGTTTTATTTGTAATTTTATGACGTAAATTTTTTTGAATTGATTTTTATTGTATGACATTATTTTTATTATGTGTATATTTGTTTTTGTGCTTTTTTGTTTTGTGAATGCTTTGTCGATGAAGCTGTTTTGGCTTTTTATACAATAAAGCGTTGTTTTCACGCTTGTCACCAGATTGTTTGACAAATCTATTTTTGTCTCTTTGTTTGGCAGACTTTCACATTTCTCGACATTTTTTGAGGTCACAATCGTTGCTACACTTAAGATCAACATGTTATGCACAAAATTGCCTTGCAAATAGAATTTCCAAAAGTGTGAATGGGATTTTTTTTGTAATTCCTTAGGTATATTTAAGTTGTCCTAAAAATGTAATTGTTTTCTAAAATGAATTGTAGAACGTGCTTGGCCTTTTTTATTTTTTTAATATTTTTTTTAGTTTGTGGAATCTATTATTTATGTATTTTATATTATTTTTATATTATCTATTATATATTGTATACAGTTGTTTTTGCTTCCATCCATGTTGACCCTACTTGTTGAAGCTCATCCAGTATGGAACGTCTCCATGTTTGAGCAGGTCGTCCTTGCTTTCTTTTTCCTTGGGGATTCCACTCCAACGCTGATTTCGCTATATTACTATCAGGTTTCCGCAAAGTGTGACCTATCCAACCCCATTTTCTTTTGCGGATTTCAATGCCTACTTCTTGTTGGTTTGTAAGATGAAGCAGGTCGGTGTTACGTATAGTGTATGACCAAAAGATTTTAAGTATTTTCCGCGAGCAGCGATTGATAAACACCTGTGGACGATTAATGGATATTTTTGTCACTCTCCATGTCTCGCAGCTATATAATAAAACTGGTATGACGTTGGAATTGAATATTCTTAATTTTGTTTGTATGGAGAGTTGACGGGAGGTCCAAACTGATTTCAGTTGGCCAAAGGCTCGCTGCGCCTTTCTGATCCTGCTGATAATATCCGCGTCTGCGCCACCGTTTGCTGTTACAATACTTTCCAGGTAAGTAAACTCTGTTACATTCTCGACATGTTTGATTTGTTTGATTGAGTTGATACTTTATTGCTGGCTGTATTTAGTTCGTTAATTTGTGTTTGTAGTTCTTCGGGGCTATTGGCTATTAGGACTATGTTAACAGCGAATCTTAGATGGTTAAGATATTCTCTATCTATTTTTAATCCTTTGTTGGTCCAGTTTAATTGACGAAAGATTTCTTCTAGTGTTGCTGTAAACAGCTTTGGGGATATTGCGTTTCTCTGTCGTACCTTTGCCAGTTGGTAATTCCGGGGTTGTTTGATTATTATATATACTTTTGAAGCCAAATCATTACTCTTGCTTTGGCTTCTTTGTATTTATTGGCGAGAGTTTCTATATAAGACCTGTCAATACCTTGATTCGCTAGGGCTTCCATTATTGCCTTAGGATATATGGAGTCAAAAGCTTTCTCAAAGTCTCTAAAGGCTACGGTTAGTGGAAGTTCATATTCTTTTGTTTGGCTGATAGTTTCTCTTAGCGTAGGGAAAGACACCACCTACCTGCTGAGCCTTATCCAGGGTCAGAACTTTAATGTAAGGACATCGAGTTGACGAGTCATCAACTCGAGTTAGGAGGGTCATGGTCAGGTCCTCACAATAGGAATTAACCTCAAATCCAAGGAGGCAATAGAGAAAGAGGGACATATCCTCTATTATAGATACGGGACAACACCGCGGTATGAGGTCTAAGGAGAGACCAAGTTAAAGGGGTGGAGAAAATGGAGACAGATCCTCCAGCCTCCACCTTACGGGTTCCTCAGTCGGAGGCTAGCTCTTCGACTGTGAAAGCCGGCACGGAGGGCCAAACTCCAACCGTGAAAGGGTGTGTACCCTCGGAGGAAGAACTGTGGTCAGAGGAGGATGGGAAATACCATGTCCCCTCTACAACAGGGGTATGATGAGTTATAGACTGTGTGATGACTCAAGGAAGGGGTGCACAATAGATCTTTAAGGTCGTAGTGATTAACCCCCCCCCTCTTACTCATTCTACATTCATTCTCTTAGCGTATATGTATGTGATCAATCGTGCTGAAGCCGCTTTTAAAGCCTGGTTGTTTTCGTGGTTGTGCCACGTCTAGTGTGTTTTGTATTCTGTTGTTTATTATTTTTATGAATATCTTGTATGCTACGGTAGTAGGCTTCTTCTTTGCTGCCTTTCTTACGATTATCAACTCTAATATAATCTCGAAATTCATCATTTTATTTTGGCTGATTTTTTACGAAGGTTTGCGTGATGAATTGTACTACTCAACAAATTCCAAGTTCACAGGAATAATTTAGGAATTAAATTCCCGATGTATCTGCTCTATCCAGTTTTTCCCAACTTGCCCTCTCATCAAGCGTCAATTTTCCAGGGGGAACAAATGAAAAGCCAACCGACTGTCAATTTGTTAACTGGAAAGAGACGGAGACACAGAGAGCGAGACTGAAATAGAAAAAAAACACGACAAACGTGACGAAATTGTTTCGCAAAGCGAAAACAATTGCATTAGTCGGTCTTTCATTGGTGATTTGACGTTCTCTTCTTTCAGCGTTGCCTGTAATGGGTGTCGGGTGTGTGTTTTAACTGTTCCCAGTGTTCGGTGTCCATTAATCGAATCAAACGTTTTCCGATAAAACAGGCGAGAATTTCGTGCTGCTCTATGCAAAAGGTTTTTTTATTTCTTTCAATTACGTTAGTTGTAATCAAACGGAGAGAGTGTAAATGGGACTAAAACATACGTAGTGAACAAAATAATTTAATGGTATGTTTTTAACAGTACATCTAGAAGTTTGTAGTTTTTTAAATATTTATTATAGATTTTTTCTTTTTTTTTCTTTATACAGGGTAACTTAACTTAACTGTATTCCGGAAACTTCGGCAGCCTATTTTGCAAATAAATATAATTAAAAAAGTTCGTATAAATGTATGTCCTAAAATGCTTAGTTTCGGAGATACAGGGTGTAGAAGTTTCATTTTTATTTCGAATTTTTCCAAATAATTTCTAAAGTAACGTCAATATTTAGATGAAAATTGGTGTCTGGGAGTTTTTTGACATGAGAAATTTTATTTTGATGTCAATATGGCTCCTACTTGTAGTGGGCACCACCTACATGTGTTTAAACTGTTTTGGAGAGTAATAACTTTTCGCCCGTACCTGTATAAAACTACTTAGTAAAAAAATATACATTTCCGTGATTTTTTACCTAAAGAATATCTTTTGGTAAAAATCGCTACGAGCAACCATTTTCAAGATATTTAGAATGGAAATAGTCAATACATGTCATTTATTGACAAAAAATAAATGTGTCGAGTAGATAGTTATTTGACTGAAATGACAAAATTCGAAACTTTTTTTTAAAAGATTTTTTTTTTAATTAATTCTTCAAAAAATTATGATAAAACAGTTTCTGTTGAACTTTTGGCACAAAAACATTAAAAAATTTAATAATGCGCTTATAATTTACTTCGCAAAAACAAGGTTGTTACTATTGAAATTTCCAGCATTTTCTTACAAAGAAAACCTTTAATTAATGTTTTATTCCTATTTCAAAATAATGTAGTTCTCATCATTCATTAGCAAAAATTTTGGTATTGTTTAGTAGCGTGACTTATTAAATCATCTAAAACTTTGGCTAAACAGTCAAAACTTTTGAATTATGTTGCCACATACAGTGAACTATAATTATTTCCCTTATTCCAATAACAAGTGTCCACTCTACAAATTAGAAAATATACGAAGCAGAGAAATAAAAATGGATTTTCGTGAAGGAACACAATGATTCTGGTCGAGAGAAGACAGCGTCTATGATATATAGCGAAAACGTTTTAGAGATAATGAAAATAAAGACGCTATCTCTTTCACAGACGTATATAATATATTTTGGCAGTGTATTACAAAAAAATTGACGCTTTTATAGATTTTTTATAATAAAAAGAGATTCTAAAAACATAAAGACTTTTGTTGAAAATATGAAAAAATATACAAAAACCTATAAACAAAATAGATATTTTCATTAACTCAATAATTTTTGGGTATATCGTATTAATATCTTTTTAAATAGCGTATATATTTCTTTTATATTGAAATGAAATAGATAAATAAATATATTAAATATAAATAAACAACCTATACAAATAATGTGCATACAAATTATTTTAATATTTTTTCTTTGAATGGTATGATAAAATAACCGCAAAGCTAAAATGATAACTTGTTTAGATTATTGCTCTCCAAAATTAATCCTGCTTAAACAAATTTTGTATTATTTTAAATTTTATTTTTTATTGATTAGGCATAATTTATTTTTTTATTTGTAACTTGTTTGGTAGTTAAGTACTAGTAGTAAATAGTTAAAGCATAACCAAAGACATATTGACACAGCAATCTGTATTTTATTATTACTATACCTTGGGTGAAAGCTAAGACAACATATATATAATAATATAAAATATATAAAATTAAATATTTTGATCTTAGATTACCCGTGAGCATAATAAAGAAACATTAGAAATTCTATTTATTTTTAATGAGTTTAAATATTTTATGTATCTTTTGCTAAATTATAGCATACACACTATTTCTCTGAATAACGAGCATTTCTGTTATATTTTGGCGCCCCACGTTGGGCACCAGAATATAAGAAAAGGTTTAGAAGGCTAACCAAAACAGTGTTTTATACTATACTTAAGAGTGATGAACAAATTCAAGATGAAAACCAAGACTATCTTTGTCTTGATCTTGATCTTGCAGTTAATAAGTAGTTTTGGCCTTAGTCTTGGTCTTGCATAAGTATCGGACTAGTCGGTCTTGGTTTTCTGTATTTTATAGAACTGTTTTTTTTTGTTTAATTATCTGTAATTAGTGTTGGATCCGTCTTCAAAATAAGTCGAAATATTGAAGAATTCACATCAAGATTTGTCACAAAAATATAAATAATAAGTAAGCTTCGAGGTATTCTACGATACACCAACAATAACGTTTCAATCTATATAAACTCAAAAGAGCCCAAAAACAAAACGAACCTTTAGAAAAGCATCCGGAAAAGTCTGCAAACAAATCCTCCCTAATTTATTTGGACGTAAAAGCTTTTTAAAATCCAAAACTATCGCTTACGGAAGGAAAGCCGTGCTGCATTTGCCATTTAAATGCGGCTCCGATCGCTTTTTCGGTTGGCGTTTCGCATCTAATCCGGTCCCGATTTGCCGAATTAAAAAGCGCGGCCCGCTTCGACCCGGCTTTTGTTCGTCTGTTTGCCGACGTGTATGTTTACGATTTTCGACGCTGTCGGGATTATGTAGCTATCGCATTAGCAGCGCTAGTTTACGTTGTTGCTTTGCATGTAGATAGCGGGAACAACGGAAATACTAAAGTTATCATCAATACTCTATCGCTAGTTAAAAAGAGATTTTAAAATTAGGTAATGTTTCTTGAAAAAAGTCTGGGCTTTTTGATACTAGAAAAGTACTGCTTTGAATCTAGGCGGAAACCAACTTGTTAGTTGGTTTAACATGAAGTTACACAAGTATCTTCTCGAGTCTTTAGAAACAAAAAAAATACACAAAAAAAGAAGAAACTGTTTAAAATATCTAAATGCAACTACTCAAGAACGGTTTGGTTCTGGTGAAATAAAATTACATATAGTCAAACTTCAAATTAACAATAATTATCTGATAACAAATACCTAATGGAGTGAAAAGAAGAAGCTTAAACTTTTTGTTTGTTAATTGACCAGCATTTCAAACTTTTCTGTTCTATTTTAAACCCCACGTTGGGCGCCAAATTTAACAGAAAGTTTAACTAACAAAGAAGATTAACAAAAGTAGTTTTTTATACTTTTATTGCTATGACTATGTGTGGTCCAAGCAAGAAAGTGGTCTAAAGCTAAAAAGAAATACAAAAAAAATTGTATTCCTTTTCATAAGTTATTCGGAATTTAAATGGAAGTAGTTTGGATATGGTGTTTGTCACCTCAGCCTGAATATATGTTGGTAATTTACTTATTTCGTTTTGGGCCATTTCTGGCTCCAATTCAATCAGCAATCGACACGAAAGAAAATTTAAAAAATATTGACTCAAAACTGACAACTAAAGAGACAGCTTTATTTATTTGTCAAATTACATAGAAACCAACGCCAACCCAACCCAATTTTTTATACACGACGATAAAATACCATTTTATCGTTTTGTATAAAAATAATTATTATTGTAGACCATGCATGGTCCCAGCAACATAACAGAAAGTGGTCTAAAACTAAGGTTGTCAACTAGAAACCCATTGGAAAAAGAGCAGATTTAAATAAGCGATTTTTAAAGCAAACAATAATAACATCTTAAGCAGTCTAAGCATTAAATTATCTACAACAGTAGCAGTAACTTATGAAACGTATCAATACGGTTTTTTTAGTAAATAACACCACGCTTGACTGCACCCAAGTCCATCACAAATAAATGCCTCTCTCTAGTATATGTATAAGCTCAGTTGTTAAGGATATAGATTAGATCACATTTAATAAGGGCCAGTACTACATCTGACAGAAAGGATGTGTAAGTTAAATTAAAAAGACGATGAAAGTCCTTTCAGTATCAATACTGAATCATTTTCTTCCACATTCAAAATTTTATTTTCTAGATCTAATACTTCCCAGTGGCAATAATCAAACTGGTTTGGTTTAAAGAAGTGTATAATTTAAAAATTAAAATGGTTAAGAAATTCTCCATCTATTTCAACATCTCTAACACCATATAAAATTCGCAAATGACATAGTCCTAATAGCCAATAGCCCTGAAGAACTACAAACACATATTAACGAACTAAAGCAAGCAATAAAATAGCTCTCAAAATGAATTTAGCCAAAACTGCATTACTTCAGTTTTGGTTTGGTTTACAACGAACTAGTAGACAGAAAAGACATTCTATTAAATAAAATATAACTGGAAATAGTAGAAAAATACATATATTTGGAAGTAATTCACAGCTCGAGATTTCTACTACCAGAAATCAACCGAAGAATTAAGTTAGCATGGAGTACTTATGAAAGAAACTCTTCTTCTTCTTTCTCTGCCTATCCATTAATGGATGTTTGCGACCACACTTTCCATGGCTTCCCTATCTCCGGCTGTGTGGATGAACGTCTGTATGTTACTAAAACGAAGAAGAAACTCAGTCATATTCAAATCTAGAATTCCACTTTACCTAAAGAAGAGAACATTCGACAAATGTGTACTACCAGTCATGATTTAAGCATGCAAAACCTGGAATCTTAAAACGGACATTATAAGAAAACTGTGGGTCGCATAATCCTCAATGGAAGTAAATATGCTGGGAATATCCAAGAAAGACCTAAAAGAATAGAGTGGATGCGAAAAAAAATTAGCAGGGATAACCTGGGCCCGCATAGCTAACAATAGACAACAATGGGCCCAACTACAAAGAGAGTACCTAAATATGTGAGGGAAGCTACACCATAATTTTAAATGGTTGAATAAGCAAAGATTGATGATGATGATAATCTAAAAATTAAATAATCATATCAGTTTTCATTAAAAAATACAAAATCTACAAACTGGAAAAACTAATTAGAAAATAATCCATGTATTATTGTACTAATCACTCAATTTACCTGTTTTGCAATTTTTTGTCCAACGTCCAACGTCCGGGTTATCAATAATAGCCCTGATTAAACCATCATACGTTAACCGACACGATTTTTTATCCGCAGCACAAAAATCCAATTAATGTGGAATTAAAATGGCAAGTGGCCCGATCAAAAAGCCCTGTTTACCGATGCGTTCCAAACGAATGCCGGCCAAAGCCAGCCCGAGGCCGAATTTTATCTAGAATAGAAAAAAAAAACTTTGCGATGAAAAAACACGACGAAAATTAAAAAGAGTGGTGGCAAATAAAAAAGATACGGTTCGGAATCATCGTGGCGTGTCAATTTTTTGAAATTTGCCAGGCAAATTCATGAAACGATGCCGGATCACGCGAACGAGCCGCCGCGCAACGTATAACCGATTATGTTTGTTACTTTGTGAACTGAAATCGGTGGGTATTTGCAAATTACAACCGTTCGAATGGACGGAGCGTCGGTTTTTTAATGGCGCTTTTGGAATGGATCCATCCGTCATACTGCGAGTGAAAACGTGATTTAATTCTGGAAGAATATGTTTTTTAAATGTTACGTTTTGTTGCTATAATTTTAAGTTTAGTTTACAAACAAATTAGGTACATAAAATTACCAGGAAAATTAACTTTTGGCCACGAGACGACCGTGATGCGCGAGCTAGCGAGAGGAAAATTTATAGCGGCAGTGTTGCTATAACAGCTATAACATTCGGGGTAGATCTACCCCATTGTAAAACAATTTAACCCCGTTATCTCGTGATAATCTACCCCGATGAAAAATAAGCTTGTGGCAATACTGGGTAACGATCTATGCCATACGCGGCTAAGAAAATCACTATAAGTAAAAATATGTAAATTTTCATGCATATTTTCATCGATAGGTTTGTAGCTTTTGAATAACGGTCTAGGTAAAGCATCTAGCTCATTTACGAGCTCAGAATTAGAATTTGGAGTTAGTAACTCGGATTTTCATTGGAGAACACTCTGTCATATTTATTTCAAATCAATAATCAACGAGAATATTCGTATAATTTAACAAAATTACTGTAAATCACTATAAATAAAGAATTGTTTGTAACTGAACTGTAATTTCCACATATGTAAATTAAAATAAAAATTAATTTTCTACAATATATAAATTGAAATATAAATTAAAATTCTACATGTACAAATTAATAAAAATAAACATAATTCTGAACTTCCTCCTAACTAACATAACTAAAAAATTTATCCTACAAAATTAAATATCTACATATACAAATTGAAATAATCATAATTCTTAACTTACATGACTAATACAAAAAAACAAAAAAATTATCCCTCAAAATACATTTTACTAATGTTTAAGTAAATTTCTTTGAATTGTGCATTGTATGGTATGATTTGATTATTGCCTTGTTTGTTTATCTGTCAATTTATCTAATTATAGTGGATTATACGGCTCCCCTCATCTTATGATTTTAGTCTAGTTGTTTTTTAATTTTCAAATTAAGCTTACCATATTGTTATCTGTGATTGAACAATTATTGTGATAGATATAACCTTTAAACCTTTTAAAAAAATAACTTTTTAACTTGTTTTATGATCGTATTTTATAATTTTGACCTCTGTTTGACTATTGGAATTTTCTATTATTCTGATTGTAATTGCTTTAGCTTTCTAGGCCTGATGATGGGAATTGTTTAAGTCCTGAAACATGCCGCCCCCCCCCCTGCTTTTTTTGAAGCATTTAAATTTAAATAAACATCTTAAAGATTGTGAGTTATTTGTCCCCTTACCCGCCTTCAGAGGTTTTACTTTGTAATTTCTGTATTATTAATCCGGTAAATGATGGAGATAAACAATTATGATTGATTAAAATTTTATTTTATGGTGAAACTTTTGTTAACAACATTCTGAGAATTCGAATATTGAATTGAATAATGACAAGGCAAGTGACATCGGTCTAAAAAAGACAGAGATTTAGAGTGACAATTTGGTTAAGTAATATTTAGAGTAACAATTTTGATTATGCAAACGAAATACATATTTTATGAGTTTACTGGTTCCCTAGCGATTAACTTAAATTTAAAAATAAATCCCCAACATGAATAATGAACAAAATATTTAAGCTAAAAAAAAACCCAGACTACACAAAACAAATTGTTGGCTAGTAGCAGTTAGTAGTAGTCAGAGATATAGATGTACTAGTATTTTGGTTTAATAGCGATAGTTATCTGGCTGGGTAATAGAATTATCGTTTTTTAATAAAAATTAAAAAAACATAAAATTATAAAGCTAGGATACGGTTTTATATTAACTCTATTTTTTGAAATTTATAAAAAGCATTCATAAAAAATATATACCCTTCAAATCCTTCAACTTAATAACTGTCAGTAAGAAAATTCACTTCAAATATGTGCTCATAGTGCACACACATTTTTATTAAATCTAAAATATCGAGAGAATGTTATCCAAAATGATATTTTATTTTTGATATTGTTTGCAAACAACAAAATGTGTATCCTATACTTAAAGGTTATGAAAAAATTAAAATATCAAAATATGTTAAGAATGTAACGTTTTTAGTCCGTTACATGTATTTTTTATATATAATATATGATGTCTTGCCTATCATCACCGGATTCCGTATCGTTCAGGCTTGATAATTTATTTGGCACGCTTGGCGTAATTTTTACGTTCCCTAGTCGCCAACCCTGCTATCATTTCACTGTTCTGTGGAGGCTGTCAAGATCCTTGTTATATGTCAAGGCGCCTCTCTGCGTTTTAAACTCACTTTGGCTTTTAGCGCTCTGTAGCCTAACCTAACCATCCCGGCTTTTAGAAATGGTGATTATTTAAATCTTGCTGTATAATCTGAATCAGCTGCTATTTCAAAGCAACAGGTAAAGATGAAATATTATCCTTTTAGATTCGATATTATTACTGCATATTTTTAGGGTAGAGTTTTGGATGTCCCAGCTTAACTTGTATTTGTATTTTGCTGGCACGTTGGCGTCCCTTTTCTTTTGTCCTCCAGAATGTTACATGGAAGAAAGGACAGTTTCTTTGTTTATTATTGGGCCTTCGGAAGTAATTCGAGGTAGGTTTATTTTGTTTATTAGAACTCGTTTGGTTTTAAACAAGAGTTTCATATTAGTACGGGCATATGAGTACGGGCATTATATCCAAGGTCCTAGTGGTATCCAAGGTACGGGTAGTGTTCCCCTGTACCGTTGTCTTATGGACGGACTATTTGCAAGGTACGGGCATTATCCAAGGTCCTAGTAGTGTTCCAAGGTACGGGTAGTGTCCCCATATTGCCACAGTATGGATACAGCGTAAGCCCCATGCTGCTTCGCTCGCATTTCTAAGCCTAGTCAGTAGCTACGGCTGTATTGATTCATGGTGTCCTCATTCTGGCCCCTTTTGTTGTTTTGGCCAACAAGATCTCCGACAGACAGTATAGAGATATGAGCCTACCTCACGCTGCTACTCTTCGAAGCAAGATTACATAAAGAACAGCTAAGTGTAGATTTAAGTTCTAGTTTATTACATTTAACATCTAAAACATTTTCAGTCTTAAGCAATAACGTACATCTTAAGTAATATCGTACAGACTATGTTTAGTGGTTAGATTGTTAAGAACATTCATGTCGATTTAATATTTAAAATATGATTTAGATCTTAGGTTTCATTACATTACGTCTTGTAATGGTATTACTTTCATAGATATTTAGTACAATTCTTAACACCACTTTCGTTGACATATAACCACTATAATAATTATTAAAATTGTACAATGCTATTTGCCATCAGGATACATCATAAATGAATATAGTCACTAGTTTTAAGTAATAAACAACTGTATTTTCTTTCTCTGTACATGCCTGGCGCCCAATATATATATTTTTTTGTTTATTGTTATTGATTGGTTTTCTCTCTAGTGAAATACCTTATCCACGACAGCTCTCCGATAAAAAGCTGCCGTTCGCAGTGGTAGTTGTTTAAAAAACGCTACAAGAAACTTGCTGTTTTTAAAAACGGCAATATTATTTTTTTGTCATACAATATTCTTTTCTATGTTTAACAGTAATCTAGAAGCTTTCTCTGCTAAAAAGATAAGTTCAAGCGAGCAACACAAAGAGATGTAACCGAAACCTTGTCTGAATACACACAAAGTACAAATAATAATAATGTCAACGGAAGTCGACGATCCTGGAAACAGAATAATATTTTAACGCGTCGCCTAAACGACACCAGACAAGCACTTTACCTAAAACGGTTTTTAAAACTCTAGACGTTTGAGGTCGTGTTTCGCCCCTCTTTTTACTCTCACGTTACGTAGCACCTTCCAGTAGAATATTCACGAGCGTTATGTTTAATATACTCAAGTTGTCGACTTGAAAAAAAGCGAGAATAAAATAAAAATGTGTAACTTGGATTGTGTCGGGTATCGTTGCCGTTGCGTTAAAGGTTTCAGTTGATTTCAACAAATTCCGACCGCAGCGCTTCAAGGGAAAAATCAGAAATTATCAGTATTTATTTTACGCCACTATCATGTTGATCGCATTAAAATAATATTGAAATCGTGGTTTTGTCATAATATTCAAGTATTTTAGTTTTTTGCTAGTGCTGTTGTTGAGAATATAAGACACACAGGTACGAAGTTTGTGTGATGTAACGCTGTTTCGGGTAGTAAAAAAATAAGCGAAAATAAATTCGAATTAGACCTCGTGTTGTGTTGTGACAATTTCAAATTTTAATAAAATTGCCGAAAAATGTTAAAGCGTAAAGGAGAGAATAATTAGGGCGTTGTTGGGTGCAATAACATTCAATAACTCAACTTTCCCGGATATTCAACTCTCCCGAAACAACATTTTATAGCTTCATAGTTTCTCACACCGATTTGATCAAAAGCAAAATTGGATTCAAGCAGTTCGACGAAACTAGTGAGTAAACAAAGTGCTTGTTACATATTCAAAAAATTAATTAATTAGACATATACCATGAGAAGGTAAAATATAATTTGCAATATTAATGGTATACTTTTTTAATCAACTACTGATTAAATATTTTATGAACATCTTCTGACAATCCTGAGGTAATAATAGGCGGTTGAAGCGTAGTGCTAGCCACATTACCTTCCTTGTATACCGAACGGCTCTAGTATGGCAAGCTCTACCTTGCTACTCCCAAAGCGTCAAACGCTCTAAAATTATAATTATGTATTTTTAAAAATGTCGTTATAGCTCAAATAAAAAATATGCCTCACTAGCAAAACCGGTGATTAAAACTATGCTCGCTACCATAGTTGAACTCATCTAAAAAGTTTTTTTAGCAGGAATAATAAATTATAATACAAATTAGACCTTCTAAAGATATCAAAATATTTACTTTTTTATTTTTATTTTTAGAATTTTCACAAATTATACTTCCTAACACTTTTAGAATAATTAAATAATAAATTTATATTATTCTCGCTATTTAAACCAGTGTATTTGTAAGTACTAGTTGTTTACGATATTCTTCGATGGTGGCAGCACCGGGTTGAAATCATACTGGTTTCTCCGTTATTAGTAAAGATAGAAAAATTCGGTTTGCACAAACCTGTTCCACTTTTTTGTCAAACAGAAGATGCTGTAAACAAAATTTTCATAGCCCTTTTCGTTTCTGAGCTACAGGGTCTTTTCAAAAATTTTGCAATTTGCAACAAGGTTTGATTTGGTTTGATTTTTTCTTTCAGTGGCGAAATATTCAGGCTTTTTTAAATACAGATATTATTTTTGAACAACTGTTATCATAGAAAACAATAGACTCTGTATATGCACCACCCTTTCTTGTTTCTATATCTTTTTTCTACCTTTTTCGGCCAAAATAAAAAACTCATCGTAAATTCGGAACGTAGCCAAGGTATGTCTGAGGAATATTTAATTTCTCAAAATAAAGAAACACACGTCGCGTCCCCGGCGCCAGGGGCGTAATGTAAACTAAGTGGTTTTAAATTAAACTTCGAAATGTTTACCCGCACGGTGTGTAAAATGCATTAATATTAAAGGGTTGAGGGTGGCAGTAAAACGAAGGGTGGGGGCCTAACGACGTATGAAGTTGTAAATGGGATATTTAATAAACGACACAGTTTTAAAAGATTACAAATATATCATGTGTATTTCTTAATGATTGTAAAGTAGTTTAAGAAGTTATTTTATTTTCTACTTTTTTCTAGATTCAATGATTTGTTTGATCAGGACTTACGATTGAGAAAAATCAAAATTTTTTCTCGAGTTATGTATGAACAATAGTGATGGGTTGTTATTTAACTATCTGTTATTTTATAACAATTATTTATAAATAACATAACGCAACCGTTACTACTTCTAAAAATTAACAGATATAAAATAACGACACGTAGAGATCGGCCGCTCGTGAAACGAAAAACGAAGTCGGCGCTCTGCACCACCACGAAATTCTATGCTGCTCGAAGCAATTCCAAAAAACAACTAGTATGGATGGAAAACATGTTATTTCGTCAACCATCGATACAGGCGGCGAGACAACGGACAACGGAGTGGGGAAAGCGCTACGGCGAACGTAGCTGCTTCGGTCGATACCGTCGATGATCGTATTGGGTTTGCAACAGCTTAAAAATAATAGGATATAAAAGAAGCAGGTTTTTTGAAACAGTTGCGGGCATAACGCCTGGCGGTGGAGATAACAGGAGTGGGAAAGGAACGCTTCTGCATCGGTCGATTGTCGATGGAGGCTCGCAACGGGTTGGAGAAGCAGTCATTTTAGATATGTTGCTTTTCAACCTGTTACGAGCATAACAGGGCGGCGGTCGAGATAATCGGTGTGGGAAAGGAACGCTGCTGCATCGGTCGATTGTCGATGGAGGTTTGAAACAGGTTGGGGAATAACGCATCAGTTGTTTTAGATACATTCTGTTTCAACCTGTTACGAGCATAACAGGGCGGCGGTCGAGATAATCGGTGTGGGAAAGGAACGCTGCTGCATCGGTCGATTGTCGATGGAGGTTTGAAACAGGTTGGGGAATAACGCATCAGTTGTTTTAGATACATTCTGTTTCAACCTGTTACGAGCATAAAGGACGCAGGTCGAGATATTATGGCGCTGTATGTTTCAGTACTTACTTATTAAGTTTCAATATTTAGGTATTTATTTATTCTGAAAAATTTTCAGAATAATATTTTAAAAATGTATACAGGGTGTTTTGAAAAATCTGGTCATTGATTAATCACGATCTTGCTTAAAGATCTTGACGTAAAAAGCTGATTTTTGGAAAACCGATTGACTTTAGTGTGTAGAGGTTTGATAAGAAGGGATTTTTCGAAACTCGAGGAAGATTTTTTAAAAATATATACAGGGTGTTTCATAAAATATGACCATTGAGTAATCACTATTCTGCTTAAACTGCTGGACGTTTAAAGCTGATTTTTGGCGAACGGATTGACTGTGGGCTTGAGGTTCGATAAGGAGGGGTTTCTCGAATCTCAAATTCCAACAGGGTGAAAACGCCCCTCAAATATTACAATATTTGTTATTGAAAAAACGGTTAGTCTTTCGGAAAAACGCCTGGACACGCATAATTTATTTTGTTTTTTTTTACATATTTTGAAATTTTTTAAAAAATTATACAGGGTGTTCCAAAAAGTTGAGTAATTGATTAACCATGATTCTGCTTAAACTGCTCGACGTTAGAAAGCTTATTTTTGGCAAATGTGAGAAAATTTTATCCAGTTTGTATTATCATCACCATTAGAAATTATTAATTCGACGCGAACGAAGTCGCGGGTACACGCTAGTTTAAGTGTAAAATTAATTCGAACTCTAGTGTGTAGTTGGTTTACTTATGAAGAATATACTACACATTTTCTTATATTGCGATTTTTTTACCGCAAATGGTAAAATCAGAACTAAGAGCTTCTCGCCCGTCGAGTGAGATGCACCCTGTACACTGCTACGCCATTCAGGATCTACGCGGATCGAGGGGCAGGGCTACATTTTTAGCGTGCTCAGTGGGCAACGAGTGGGCATCGCAAGAGCCTACCTAGCCTACCGAGCGTAACAATTAAATTTCCGCAACTAGAGTAGTAGGAATAGGAGTAGGAAGAATAGAACTTTTGTCTCTATTCATACTATCTTTACATTTATTAATTATGATGCTGTCATATACATCTAATTGCCTGTAATTTGAAACTTGTTTAATTAATTTTAAATTATTAAGATCTATACAATATTCTTTATCAACAATATGTTCAGCAACTCAAGATTTATCCGGTCTACCATATCTTATCTGAGCTAAATGTTCTTTAAATCTAGTTAATACCTATTGATCTTCTAGTTTGCCCAACATATTTCTGATTACAATCTTGACAAGAAATTTCATAAATACCCGACCTTTCCAGTGGAGGTGTTTTATCCTTAGGAGTACATAATAACTGATAACTCTCTATCAAACGGTATCGAAATATATTTTCTTTCTCCACTTGAAAAGTCAAATTTTCAGAAATCAAAAATTTATACCTACGTTTTCTAATTATTTTATCAACTAACTAAGGAGAATATTCATTACACTCAGCTACATTTCTAATATAATCTCTTTCTCTGGTAAGTGGAAAAATAAATAATCTATGAACTAAGAAATTTAAACTAGCATCTTATGTTCAACACCCAACTGTAATATTCATATTAAACTTCAATATGATTTATTAAAATATATCCTACGTCGTATATAACGTAAAACTGCTATTCCCAATATAACGAATAACAATCAAGCGAGATATTAGATATAGCGTATTCGTTTCGGCGAGCAGACGGATCGCATAAACAACACATAAATATTTTATTGTAATTCGTTTTGTGTATCCGTCCGGACGGTTCGGTCTAACGTGTCACTTTCGAGTAAGCCGAACGCGAAGGAATATCGTAAAGTGTTTGCAAAGATAATGCAATATGGGCCCGTGGATCCGTATTGCCAGATAATGCGATAATGTTTGCGAACTTTTGAATATATACACGGATAAAATTCTGTTTACGACGGCGGGATAAATAGAATACAAATATATCGCTTTCTCTAGCTTAAATTGGAACAATATACAGGGTGAGTCTAAAGTAAGTGCAATTTTTTTATATTCCTACCCGAAAACGCGATTATGGTTCTTTCTTTTTTAGTTTTTAGTTAAAAAGCATAATATATATTCTTGATAATATGGCAACATAGGTAATAGATTAAATTTACAAGAGATCACAGAAAAGATCCAGTGGTTCTGAAAATGTAATCAATAATTTTTTTTTGGTATTTTTTAAAGCATAATAACTCGGTTATTTGGACTTATTTGAAAAACGGTAAAGAGAAAATATGTTTCTTTTATCGAGATTTACCAGTCCTGAAAATGGTTGCACTTATTTAAAACTCACCCTATATAAAATATATAACAGATATACATTTTAAATGTGTATTTATATACCAGGCTACTTGGCACTTACTAACTGAAGATGGATTCTCACGACTCGTGTACTTGGCAAGTATGTTATCTCTGTAAACAACATTTTTTTGCAACAAGCTTGGCGCTCACGCGGCGCAGCGATTGACAGATAATTGCATAAGAAATCCGCTCACACGACATGGCAAGTATATGCCAATAACCAATGTTTGTACAAGTACACGAGTCCGCCTTTATCACGATATCTCCAAAACTAAAGGCCGAGATTGAGACAAATGATATGGTGAAGTCAATTTTTATACTCGACATTCTCTTCCTCTTCCTCTTCCTCTTCCTCTTCCTCTTCCTCTTCCTCTTCCTCTTCCTCTTCCTCTTCCTCTTCCTCTTCCTCTTCCTCTTCCTCTTCCTCTTCCTCTTCCTCTTCCTCTTCCTCTTCCTCTTCCTCTTCCTCTTCCTCTTCCTCTTCCTCTCTTCCTCTTCCTCTTCCTCTTCCTCTTCCTCTTCCTCTTCCTCTTCCTCTTCCTCTTCCTCTTCCTCTTCCTCTTCCTCTTCCTCTTCCTCTTCCTCTTCCTCTTCCTCTTCCTCTTCCTCTTCTCTTCCTCTTCCTCTTCCTCTTCCTCTTCCTCTTCCTCTTCCTCTTCCTCTTCCTCTTCCTCTTCCTCTTCCTCTTCCTCTTCCTCTTCCTCTTCCTCTTCCTCTTCCTCTTCCTCTTCCTCTTCCTCTTCCTCTTCCTCTTCCTCTTCCTCTTCCTCTTCCTCTTCTCTTCCTCTTCCTCTTCCTCTTCCTCTTCCTCTTCCTCTTCTCTTCCTCTTCCTCTTCCTCTTCCTCTTCCTCTTCCTCTTCCTCTTCCTCTTCCTCTTCCTCTTCCTCTTCCTCTTCCTCTTCCTCTTCCTCTTCCTCTTCCTCTTCCTCTTCCTCTTCCTCTTCCTCTTCCTCTTCCTCTTCCTCTTCCTCTTCCTCTTCCTCTTCCTCTTCCTCTTCCTCTTCCTCTTCCTCTTCCTCTTCCTCTTCCTCTTCCTCTTCCTCTTCCTCTTCCTCTTCCTCTTCCTCTTCCTCTTCCTCTTCCTCTTCCTCTTCCTCTTCCTCTTCCTCTTCCTCTTCCTCTTCCTCTTCCTCTTCCTCTTCCTCTTCCTCTTCCTCTTCCTCTTCCTCTTCCTCTTCCTATTCCTCTTCCTCTTCCTCTTCCTCAACTATTCAAGAACAATTTTTTTTTCAACAGATACGCCTATAAAAACCGTTGACGTTAAAATGACATTATATCAAGTTACAACAATTAACTAACTACCCGATAACGATTACTTAATGAGGTTAAAACCAAAAAGCCTCAAACTTTCTGTATGATTATTTTTTTTAATTTGTTTTTAATTTTGACTTTTGTTCATTTAAATCAAAGAAGCGATAGCCATACACTACTAACCTCTACAAATTCCTGAGCAATACATTTATTTTTATTAGACTATATTAAAAAAGCCTGCTTTATTTTTCGTTTAGTCTATCGCTTCTTTCATAATAATTTTTGCGTTGTTAAAATCTACTCTGTACCCCGTGTCCTATGAATGTTGAGTAATCTTTGATTTGTGAAAATCGCTCTTTTTTTCATGGTATTTTATATTTTATTTTTCATGGTATTTTATATATTACATTTATTGTCTCTTGTCCAGTATTCATTGGTTCAGTGTGGGTTAAAATAGATTAAAATTGAAAGTGTATTTTATGTTTTTTTTTGTTGTTGTATACTACTTCGGTATATAATTATTAATTAAATTATCAGCAGGTTACTTTTCTTTAAAATTGAATATTAAAACTGCTGTATAAATATTTAAAATAGTTAATAATTTAATAATGACCATAATGCCACGTACTCCTACGTAAATTTTTCGTGCATGCTGTATTAATCTAAAATTAAAATAAAGTAATTTGATCATGAATACTCTAATTTAATTGAAAAAACTTTCCAGCTTGATTAATTAATTTCAAACAATAGTTTTGATTTTCACTGGTCAAATTTGATTGCTACGTCATATCAGCAAAACATCCAGAAAATCGACTGTAACTGGAAATGAGCGTTTGGCTTTCAAATTCTCATTTCTATTTGATGGTATTTAGAGGCATTCAAATACTAATTATTTGCAGGATGTGTAATTTGAGGCCGAATGTTTAGATAAAATGAATTCCCTTTTTATATATTCATGTAATGAGTTTAGTATAAAAGGCTTCTCTATTTTAACAGGGCAGGCTTAATCAACATATTATGTTGAATAGATATAACCATAGTTTAAAAGGCTGTATGTTTGGAAAAACAGGGAGATTACAAGTACCTAGCGTGTTTACAGTACAAGAGACTCAAAGAGAGTTTGATTGTAGATTGTAAATGTAGAGGGTGGCGTACTAAATGTAGAGGCATACGCCGCGCAAGCTTCAACGAGAACGGTAGTTTATATCGAAATTCAATTTTGGCAGCATAATATGTAGGTTCACTGAAAGCATTTTATAAAAATATATAGAATTATACAGCGTGTCCCCAAAAAAAGTTACACATCAAAGTTGTGTTTTTTCTAATAGAACACCCTATATATTAATTGATTTTCCGATTCAAGGAAAAAAATAAAGGTGAGTTTTATTAAAGAAGCATATACCTAAAATCTAAGGATTTTGGCATATTTCACATTTTGTGTAAATGCAGAGTAAATTTTAAATTTCGATAGCAGCTAAGTAATTTTTAGTTGACTTTTTTTTAGTTCAAACTAATAGAATCATATCAATTCTCTCTGATGTAGAATAAGTTTGCATTTTCGGTAAATTTCTAAGATTTTTTTTTTGTTTTAACTGACACAAAATGATAACTAGTTGTTAAAGTTGGACTAATTAGACAGCTATGTTGAAGTAACGTCAGACATATATCACAGTCGCCCTAGATTTTATCAAATAATAAAGATCTACTGAGATCAAATCATGTAAATGAAAATATCTAAGAAAATCTTTGTTTGAGGGGTAGGCAACCTTAATAGTATTTTAAAGAGACATGAATTCTGCATTGAATATCGGAATAATATACTGGGTGTTCCATTTAAAATAAAAGAGTAACGTGCTTTTAGAGGTGACCAATGTTCAATATTAATTTTGTCTCACCCTGTATAACTTTTTGAATCAAGTTTAAATTTGATTTAAAGTACAATAGTTAATTTAATTACATAATAGACTATACCGGGTAAATTCCAATTTAGGTAGCTTTTATTGTAATAAAGTTGTTCTTTATTTCTAGAAAATGTTAAATATGTCAAAAACCTTACATTTTAGTCATATACTTCTCTTATAGAATTCACCTTAATTTTTCTTCCAGAATCCAAAAATCAATTAATAAATAGGGTGTTCCATTACAAAAAAACACGACTTTGATATGTAACTTTTTTGGGGACAACCTGTAGAACTCTCTATATTTTTAAAAAGTGCTCTGTATTAACCTACATATGCTCACAAAATTTCATTTCAATACAAACTGTCGTTTTCTTTGGAGCCTCCGCGGCGTAAGAGAGGCGCCACCCTGTATAATAACTTCCTTGAGTTATAACTTAACATACAGTTAAGTTAGGTTTGGGAAAGAGTTTTAAGTGAAGAACAAACCTCCACGAAACCTCCGAAACCTCCACGGAGCAGAAATGAAATTAAAATTTGAAAGACTATTGGAAATGAAGTTTGTGAACTGCGACATTAAAATAAAAATGAACTCAAAAAAAAGTTATTAAAAAATAAAAAAAATATTTGTTTATAGTGTCATTGTTAGTGGTAATATTATTCTGTGAAATATGCTGTAAATACTTTTTAATAGACATTTAAGTAAGAATTTTAATTCTATCGTAGAAAATATGTTGTGTGCCCCATGTGCAAAAAGCATATTTGTTGCACTCAGCATGATATACAAAGATTTGCACTAGTTACACAAATAACTATTCTGTTATGTTTAATGTTCAATAATATGCTATTCGAAAACCGCCAACATTCAAGTTCTTTTCTCCAAAGAGTATTACTAACATAATTATCTCTCCAATATTACGTAACGTACATATAACTTCGATATTTGAATATTCAGCAACGTTTAATGGAAACTTACCACCTCAGATCATATTGTTTAACTTTGCACGGGCATTACGATTATGCAACTAAGCGCAGTGAAGCAGAACAACCTGTTTTAATAAATTTTCAATAATCTCCGGTTTCCCAGTTTCAAAATTACACGGAATATTAACTCCGAGTTTTTGGTACTTACAATATTAGTATTATAGTTTATAATACCCGTGTAATATCAACTTCTAAAATAGTTTCATAAAATTGGTAGTATAATTTACATGGAAGATGAATTAAGTGAAAAAACTTGGTTTAACATAATTTGTATATTTATGATTCACACTTTATAATAAAAACAGTATTTTGACGTTTTTCTTTTAAATTTATTTTTATTTGTACCATTGTATTCTGTTGTTTTCTTGTTTCAATCCATTCTATTTTTAGTTTTTTTTTTAAATTCTAATTATCTTAACTAACCACTTTACTGAGTAATATGCTGTGACAAATTAGTAGTTTTGTGATAATCCGTATGATGTACATAACGCTACAGGATAAAAATAAAATAATTAGAATCACATTTAACAATTTCAATTAAGAATCAAATCAACAATTTTTATCTAATGAATAAGTAACATGCATTTCTAGAGAAACTGAACAAATTAGGCAAAGAAAATAATCTCCTTCTACTCTGGGTACCCAAGTCCACCAAGAGATAAAAGGTAATGAAGAAGCAAACAATCTAGTTAGAAAAGGAGCGAACACTCCAGGATCTATACCAGAACCGTTGTGCTTTCCAAGTGGAAACCAACCTATAACAGAACTGAAGAACTTGGAAAACTCTATACGTTACCTGGAATGGGAATCCCCTAACGATTCTAAGACACTCGAAAAAATTTACCTACGATAATAGGACCTACGACCTAGAAAAATCTTCGGATTATCATGGAATTTTTAACATGACACTGTCTCCTCTATGAATATCTCAGTAGATTAAAACTAAAAAACAACGGCGAATTCAGAATATATGGAAAAAATGCAACTGCTCCACGAAGGACTTGCTCCAGAGGAAGTAAAAACAAAAACACTCCTCCGAAAAAGGGAGAGTAAAAAAACCAAGAAACAACCTGACTCATCTCCATCAAAGGGCAAGAGAGGGAGCGAGAACCTCTCACCTCTTCTCCGGCAGGGAGAGAAAAAAGCCAGGATGGAAAGTCGTCCAACACCGGGAGGCAAGCAGGGACGTATCACCAGCTTTGCCGCTATTGCTAGACAAGTGAAATGGCGGTGCTGCCAAAGGATTTCCCAGAAGTTGCTCTGACCACCGACCAGCAAACGTCTCTAGAAGAGGTTTTACTGGAGATGTAGTGGCGATCGGATCGCAACATAACGATCTACAAAATGTGGGTCAGGTGCGTTTTGCGGGGATACACTTTCGGGTGGGCATAATCTTGATAGATTGTGTATCTTAAGAATCGGCGAATTGGTTGGTGGAAATCGCACCTAAGTTTAAAAATTGGCAAGGGCCGGAACTGGTAGCAGTGAGGGAGAAAACATCCCTAAAAGGGCGGCCATAACGGTCTTTGTGCCGAAGAGCAAGTGGAAAGACACCACCTACCTGCTAACCCTTATCCAAGGTCAGAACTTCAATGTAAGGACATCGAGTTGGCGAGTCATCAACTCGAGGGAGGAGGGTCATGGTCAGGTCCTCACAATAGAAATTGACCTCAAATCCAAAGAGGCAATAGAGAAAGAGGGACATATCCTCTATTATAGATACGGGAAAACACCGGTATCAGGTCTAAGGAGAGACATTAAAGAGGTGGAGAAAATGGAGCCAGATCCTCCAGCCTAGACCTCACGGATACCTCAGCCGGAGGCAAGCTCCTCGACTGTGAAGGGCACGGAGGGCCAAACTCCAACCATGGAAGGATGTGTACCCTCATTCAAGGAAGAACACCTGTTGTCAGAGGAGGATGGGGAATAACCTGTCCCCTCCACAACAGGGGTATGATGGATTATAGACTGTGTAATGACTCAAGGAAGGGAAGCCCAATAAATATTTAAGGTCGCAGTAATTAACCCCCCCCTCTCATTCATTCTACATTCTACATTCTTCTATTGATTTTTATAAAATAATATAAGTAAACAATGAATCATAAATTAAAAATGTCAGTCAGGTAAATATTTATAATACATTAATGAAACGATATTAAATTTAAAGCGTTTTTGCTAGAAATCCAGAAAAAATGCGGAAATATACCAATTCCTGGCGAACTTATTTCATTTACCGCGTTATCCAGCCGCAGCCGCAACCACTATTTTGTCGTGTTTTTTTACCGCCCGCGGCTTCAGAATTAAATCGGCTCTCTGGCCGAAATAAATTAAAAGGTTTTTGCTAAAAAGCAATCGGCCACTGGCAAATACCTCCTGTAAAATTAAGGCTTGATCCATTCTTTATAACTAACTTTATTAGTTATTTATATTATGTATCTTTTTTCCATAGCGACTGTTAAAATTGCCTCGTATCTATCAAAAATAGTATATAAAATAGTATTTTAACCGCAAGGATAGATTAAATGATACTTTAACAGCGAGGATAGGTTAAGAACTTTATTTCTTCTCACACGTTGTTTAATTGCTTCCATTTTTGAAAAATATTGTATTCCTTTTTATAAGTTATTCGAGATTTAAATGGAAGTACTTTGGATATGGCGTTTGTCGCCTCAGCCTGAATATCTGTTCTGTTGGTAATTTACTTATTTCGTTTTGAGCCATTTCTGGCTCCAATTCAATCAGCAATCGACACGAAAGAAAATTAAAAAATATTGACTCAAAACTGACAACTAAAGAGACAGCTTTATTTATTTGTCAAATTACATAGAAACCAACGCCAACCCAGCACAATATTTTTTCTACTCGTAATAAATTCCTTGAAATAATAATTTCTGAATATTTTTTAAAACGTAACTCGCTATGGAATAAAAAATTGTTTTATACACGATGATAAAATTGCATTACCGTCTTCCGACGATAAAATATATAAAAAATAACTATTGTCTTAAAGTGAATAAAACTATTCACTTTAGGACATTCCTTCTCACAATAAAATACTATATTTCGCTTTCTCTTTGTAGATTTTACTCCAAAAATATATCACATCGACTTTATCGGCTTTCCGTAAATAAAAATTCACAGTCCTTTACAAAGATGCAACCGGGGGGGCATTGAAAATGATGAATAAAAACGTAAAAATATGATTAGTGTTAATATAAGTGTATTACATACATATGTTTAAATAACGAACTTAACAAAAAACAACTGATTTAAAGATTCACTGAAAAAGTAGTAGTGTTAACATTAAATAAAACATTATCAATAATAATTATGCGATCGCACCTATCCGTAAAACAAGCAAGCAAAAAAACCTCGAAAAAAACAAAATAACATACAAAACATCAGGTTAACATGATGACAGATCATGATCAATGACAGATAAAGAATTTTTACGGAAAGTTTTACTTAAGTTAAAGGCAAACCCCATTTAAACACAAAACTTTTTAATACCTACTACTGTATCTAAAAGACTTTTTTTAAATTACTAAATTCTTAACCACGTTTCTGTTTTTCTTGGCTGTTGTGCGTCACGTCACAGATTAACAGGCCCACGTTTGCACCACAAGGCGATGCTGCAGACCACTAGGTAGACCGGTCGTAGAAATTTATGGTATACAACTTGTAGTCAATCTACAGAAATATTATCAAAAACTTTTTTTCTTTTAAAATGTGTTCAGATTTTGTAAAAAGTATAAGTCAAAATCGCAAAACTTAAATTTGATATGAGTTTCTTAGTTTTTAACTGATATAGTGGCGAATTACAAAAATTCCTTTTCAATGAAAATGAATGAGCTAAATAAAATAATTTAATAAATTACTAGCTTTTTCTCGCGACTACGTTCGCGTTACACCTCGAATCGTTCATGCATTGATTTAAATGATTTTTTACTTTTTTATAGAGAGCTAGTGAGCATAGATGTTTTTATTTTTCATCTTTTTTTTTTTATTTATTAAGAGCACTAATACTCTCTTTATAGGTTATTTTATTCTTTGAAGGATAATTGAGGAAGATATATTTCGTTATGATGTCACTAAATAAACCCTTGTATAAAATTTTATACTGTCTGGTTTATAATGTTATAGTATTGCATTTTCGTACAGCAAACTTTCATTCCCTATTCTACTCCCTAAGGGTATAAATTTCATAAATTCGCTTTACCTTTGTGCCAATTTTTATGTATGTGTTATAACATAATATAGCCATTACTATTATACTATTATTATTAAAATAATATGTGTGTAACATATTTCTTTAACGAATTAACCTGTAACAGACATTTATATGCCCAGTATATTTTTGTTTAACAAACCAATCAGGAAAAATCCAAAACCTACCGTTATAGGAGGTATAAAATGATTAAACTTATATAATGACAACTACTTATCGGATAACAAATTAATTACTACTGTCAGCTAGTTCAGCTACTATCTAGGTTGAATATACCTAGAGTACCTACACCTAAGTATGATGTAGGTAGATTAAAGCTTATTTTGACGTTACCTCTCACTTCGGTGTCACAAGCTGAATTTTTCAGGGATGGAAGTACAGTACATGATATGGGGACCCTTATTCCGAAAGTAGTACAAAACTAGACCGGGTAAAAGGGCACTATCATCAAAAATCGATATATTAATACCACCGTATAGAAAACAAATACTTATTTTTGATCCAGTACACAATAAGTCTTCGTAGGGAGTAATTTTTTATAATTATTTACAAAAAACATTTCCATTAGCGCTTATGACCAAAAAAAAACTTTAAACATGAATAATCATTTCAATCATGCGAAAATTTGGTTTAAAAATAGATTTTTTTAATATAACTTTCATTTAACGAAAAACGAAGGCCTAAATGAAAAAAGAAACAATTTAAAAGTTTCGCGTATGTCTTGACAAGGTATCAAAGCAAACATATATCAATAAACAATTAGCGATGTAATGGTTTTTGCGCGCGCGCTGGCCGACTGCCGCCGCTGCGCCGAGATTTCCTATACCCTTGTATATATGACGTCATGGTGTGGCAAATGTAGCATTTTAATTCGATTTGGGCTCCCTTATATAGGATAACAGAAACATTTTCAATGTTAAAAAAGAGGGAGAGAAAATCTTTTTCGGTCGACGATATAATGAATCGTCTTGTATAAAAAATAACTATTTTACATGAAAATAGTTGTAGATTGTAACTTGTATAGTAAAGGATAATTTAATTACCGTGACCTTATAGATCTATCATGTTCCTCTTTCTTGAGGTATAATTCATCGTACATACTTTCCATAAAATCAATAAAATTAAAAATAATCGACAACTATGAAACTTTGATCCCTTCCCGGACACAAATGATCTGTGCTTTGTATTTCAATGCATAAAATAAAGATATATCATCATCGTCTTATTATAACCAGTTGATGTAGAATGTAGAATGTTTAGAAGGGGATCTTACAGATCTATTGTGTGTTCCCCTTTCTTGTGTTAGAAAGAGTTATAACTCATCATGTGGTGGCCGGCTGTATTGCAAGAAGTTTTGTGTCGATCTGCAGTGCGAGAGGGTTCGATTCCCAGACAGTACGGTCGCTTTATTTATTTAAATAAAAATATTGATTTATGTAAATGGAGCTACCAGTGATCCGCCACCTCAAGGAAGGCAATGACAAACCACCTTGAGTATTGAGATGAAACGCCTATTTAAAAAAAAACATATTTCTTTATCCTAATCCGTATTTCCTTCTATATCTTTTTCATCGGCGAAAACTAATAAAGTGGAAGGATCTTAATTTCTAAAGAGAAGCATTTTTGTGTTGGCTTTTCTCACAATACTTTTTAAAGCAATATTAAAGTGGAGTGGAGATAAAGCATCTTCCTGTTTGAGGTCACTCTTGATTATAAAGAAGATTGATAATACATAAATAAAATTATTGGTTTTTATAATATGGTTCGCAAAACTAGGGACAGGGAAATCAGGCCACGACCAGATATAATAATTGTTAAGGGATAGCTGGTTGTTGCAATGGTGACTATAATAATTAAAGTTGCTAGACGTCTAAACTTGCATTACCCACTCAATTTAAATATATTTTATTAATATTTTAGCTGGATAATGAGCAGGTCGTAGTAGCCGGATGTAGAAAGTGGAATGTAGAATGTTTAGGAGGGGAGTTAATCATCGCGACCTTATAGATCTATTGTGTGTTCCCCTTTCTTGAGTTATAACGAGTTATAACTCATCATACAGTCTCAGGGCTTTAACAAAAGCCAGTATCTGAGACGGCTCCACAGAGGCCAGCTCTCCATCCTCCACATCAGACGTACCAAGGTTCATGGCACGAATGGTCGTCGTCTTGGCGTACTCAGTGATAAGGTGTTCTGATGTTTCCCTATTTTCTCCACAAAATCTGCATTCGCCGTTGTTTCTCAGTTTCAGCCTACTGAGGTGATCGTTGAGGAGACAGTGTCCTGTTAGAAACCCCGTGACAATCCGAAGATTGTTCTTACTTAAATCAAGGGAAATCTTTGATGTTTCTCGGTCGTAAATTCTGAGAAATTTCTTCGAGTGTCTTAAACCGTCGGAGGATTCCCATTCCAGAGGCGCTATTCTGTAAAATCGTCGGTATCGGTAAGTTACGACAGCTCTTCAGGTTACGGATGGAGTCTTCCAGGTTCTTCAGTTCTGCTTTAAGTTGCTTTTCACTTGAAAAGCAGAACGGTTCTGGTGCAGTTAGTGGAGTGTCCGCTTCTTTTCTAGCTAGATCGTTTGCTCTTTCATTGCCTTCTATTCTATGATGGGCTGGCACCCAGAGTAATAAATAAAATCAGAACTAATTATTAGAATTAGACTAAAATCCCAATGTTTGCTTTAAATTGCCTAAGTAAATTTTCTGAATAAAATTCTGTGGCTTTATATTCGAGGAGGTAATGGTGGTTACCAGTTTTAATGACATCACGCAAAAATGGTTAAGCAAACAGTGAAAAAGTCGAAGCTGTAATCGCGATAGAAATTGTTTATCGTTGCGTTCGAGCAGCTAAAAGAGTCGGGTTTCAAAAGCGAAAGTTGTTTTTATTTTGATCATTACCAACAGCGATTTCCTCCTTACATTCCGTTTTTAATCTCTTGTGTTATGTTATTATCAGAAGTGATAGTAGCTCCCAAATATTTAAACTGGCAAATTCTTTCAAAATTGTATTGGTCTATAGTCACGTTGTTGAAGTCATATATTTTTTTTTTGATCTTCGTTGATTCGAACATAAAAAATCTTAATGAACTTTTCTTCACATTAATTGTTGTATTTCCTTCTATATCTTTTTCATCGGCGAAAACTAACAAAGTGGAAGGATCTCAATTTCTAAACAGAAGCATTTTTGTGTTGGCTTTTCTCACAATACTTTTTAAAGCAATATTAAAGTGGAGTGGAGATAAAGCATCTTCCTGTTTGAGGTCACTCTTGATTATAAAGAAGATTGATAATTTTTACTACATTTGTAGATTCTTCTATACAAGTTTTTTTAAGATTATTTAAGTTTTTCGGTATGCCCAGTTCTGCCATGGGTTTCACAATTCTACTCTTATGAAGCTATCGTATGTTTAAACCTACATTGGTAATACGTATAAGCCGCGATAACCAAACTTGCCAGCTTAACAGACGAACAGGATTGACTTAGGCCTACAGGACGTTTGAAACACATTTTCGAAGGAGCACTTTCGATATGTTTGAAGAAAAAGGTATTCAATTAATGCGTACTACCTGTTCTAACGTATGGTGCGGAGACCCTAATAATAACCAAGAAAACTGTAAGCAAAATCAGAATAACGCAAAGATCAATGTTGGAGCTATCTCTGAGAGACAAAGTACCGAATATCAAAGTACGGGGGAAACAGAACAAAAGTCATAGATGCCATAGAGAAATTAACTACTTTTAAATTGGGCAGGGCACATTGCAAGGCTAAACGATGACCGATGAACGAAGAAAATAATAGAATGGAGACCAAGACATGATGCATTCAGGAGCAGAGGCCGTCCAGCAGTGGATTTTAGTGGCCGATTAATGATGATCATGATGCTGACATTGGTAATCTTCTATTTGGTAATTCATATACGCAGTTAATTGTTCCAATAGGATTACAGAAAGTACTTTATATCCTGTGTTTATGAGGAATAAATCAGAGCTCAAGAACCTGGAATGGGAATCCTCCCTCCAACGGTGTAAGACACTCGAAGAAATCGCTCAGGACTTTCGACCGAGAAAATTCAAAGATTTTCCTTGATTTAAGTAAGAACAATCTACAGATTGTCACGGGGTTAGGACACTGTCTCCCCAATGAATTACCCAGTAGATTGAAATTAAGAAACAACAGCGAATGCAGATTCTGTGAGGAAAATGGGGAAATACCAGAACATTTCATCACACTGAATGCGTCGAGACGATAACCGTGCCATGCGCTTTGATACGACTGATATCGGAGATGGAGAACTAACCGCTGTAAAACCGTCTTAGATACTGGCTGTTGTTAAAGTCCTGAGACTGTCTGACGAGTTATATCTCAAGAAAAATTAACATCTTCACTTCTATACAATCTATATTCTACAAATAGTTTGAGCAGCACATTTCTTCAATGTATAACAACCGAGTTAAATAATCTAAAAAATACGTTTTTCTAACTTTTATCGATTTGTTCTGTTGTTCCTTTTCCCCTCCTTTTGTCGCTTTTCCCGCATGTATATTAAGAAAATGGCTTTTCCAGACATGTTATCGTCGGAGTGGCAGGTTGATAAATAAGTACGTGCCAGGTTTTTTATTCTCCGTGACAAATTGTCGTTCGGAGGCCTCCGTGTCGTATCGACGACTGTTATGTTTTCTTTGACAGATCTCCGTTTGTCTTTATAATGTATTTGTCGCTGAATTTCATTTATATTCCCTTAAAGTTTTTTAAAATATATATTCGAAACGGCTTCTCGCTTGATCGGGTCATGTATATCTCTTCAGTTTGACACTTCCTTATTGTCGTTCTCGGGGAATACCAGCAATTTGAATGCATGTCGTTTTCAAATATTGAATGACTTAAATATTTGAAGTTAGGGATGGCCGACAATTCAGATATCGATATATCGGTAACACAATATATCTCTAACTATCGTTACATCGATATGTATGGTTAAGTATACTCTGTTTTTTTTCTCAGGTAAGATTTCGACAGACGATGACAGAAAAAAAGCAGATGACGTCCATACCAATCTATTTGTTTTACTAAAAAAAGTTTCTAATATTTTTTTAAGTTTTCTCTTGCTGTTTTTAACCAGTTTTATTAGTTTATTTCAAAAATGACAGATCATACACTAACCGGAAAAAAAACGGCCACTAAAAACTAGTCCCAATTTCAGAGTTGGATTTCTCGCGAGCCGCTCATTAGATTTTGATGATTTTTTTTAAATTTTAAATTAATTCCTTCTTAACGGATGCTAGGTCAGAAATTTTTATTCCGAATTTATTTTGAGCATATACATGGCACAACAATAAGAAGTTTTTTGCTCGAACTTTGTGACACCCTGTAGCGTTTTTTTTAAACAACTACCACTGCAAACGGCAACGGCATGCTTTTCATCGGAGAGCAGTCGTGGATAAGGTATTTCACTAGAAAGAAAACTAATTAATAACAATAAACCAAAGAAATAGATATTGGGCGCCAGGCATGTACAGAGAAAGAAAACACAGTTGTATAATACTTAAAACTAATGACTATATTTATTCATGATGAATTCTGATGGTAAATAGCATTGTACAATTTTAATAATTATTATAGTGGTTATTTGTTGAGTAAAACTATGTATGTAAATAATATTAAATATGTTCTATGAAAAGACTATGAAAAAATACAATGCGTGTAACGTTATAGAAAATATAAGAAAAGTAGCATTACTTTATTTAAATTGTTAAATTTTATGTGGTATTAAATCTGATGTGTTGCAACCTGTAGATTCTAGAATCTATGTCTCGTTATTCATCTGTTAATATAGCGCAATAATAATATCTATAGAAAGTAATACTATTACAAGGCGTAATATAATGAAACCTAAAATCTAAATCACATTATAACTACTGAATCGACATAAATGTTCTTAATAATCTAACCACTAAATATAGTCTGTACGATATTATTTAAAATGTACGTTACTGTTTAAGACTGAAAATATAGAAAATCTAAAACATAAAAACTAGAACATAAATCTACACTTAGCTGTTCTTTATGTAATCTTGCTTCAAACAGTAGCAGCGTGAGGTGGTCTAGCATCTCTGTACTGTCTGTCGGCGATCCTGTTGGCCAAAACAACAAAAGGGGCCAGATTGAGGACACCATGAATCACTACAGCCGTAGCTACTGACTAGGCTTAGAAATGGGGGTGAAGCAGCATGGGACTCAAGCTACATCCACGCTGTGGCACTTATATGTAAGAAAAAAAATCATTCTTACTGGGGACACTCGTCCACAGGACATCTGTACATAAGATATTGTCTGTACATAAGACACTACCCGTACCTTGGACACAGTCCGTACCTTGGACCCTAAAAATATGAAACTTTAAAACCAAACAAGGTCTAATAAACAAAATAAACCTACCTCGAAATACTTCCGAGGGCTCAATAAATAATAAACAACATATCCTTTCTTCCATGTGACATTCTGGAGGACAAAAGAAAAGAGACGCCAACGTGCCAGCAAAACACAAATACAAGTTGGGACATTCGTAACTCTACCCTAAAAATATTCAATAATAATATCGAATCTATAAAAGGTAATAACTGTCTTTACCTGTAGCCTCGAAATAGCAGCTGATTCAAATTATACAGCAAGATTTAAATAATCACCATTTCTAAAAGCTGGGATACAACAGAGCGTCAAAACAAAGTGAGGTTAAGCACGGAGAGAGTTGACAGAAGCGATGTTGACAGCGCCTCCTCAGAGCGATAACAGAATAAAGCGATCGTTAATTGCATTTCTCTTCCGTTTTCTTCCGGACCCCACTCGCCTGGTGAAATTTCTCGTTTCCATACATATACCGATTACAGGCATCCTGGACTGTTGTTCGAGGTATGCCCAGAGTATCGGACATATAACGTTGACTTCGGCCATCCTTAATTAAAGCCACAATACGAGCAACATCCGTCACAGATAATGGCATTTTTTAATTTGACAACCTTTGTTGTCATATTGCAAATACTCATAAATCCGTTTTCGTCTATGTCGCCTTGAACATAAAACTTTCTGCCTGCAAAGCTTTTTCCGAGACGTTCGTTTTAAAGCAGCGCATCCACAATAAAAAGAGAGATAACGTCGTGATTAAAAAAACAAAATGCTCACAAAAGATGAGGCTACAATGTTATTTGATTTAGCAATAGCTACTACACCTGCTGCACTCTACAGGGTGTTACAATGTTCGGGCAAAAAACTTCAGCTTATTGTTGTGCCCTGTATATGCTCAAAATAAATTCGGAATAAAAATTTCTGACGTAGCATCCGTTAAGAAGAAATTAATTTACAATTTAAAAAAGAATCATCAAAATCTAATGAGAGGTTCGCGAGAAATCCAACTTTGAAATTGGGACTAGTTTTTAGTGGCCGGTTTTTTTTGCCGGTGAGTTTATTTCAATATTATTGGCGTAACGTAATGATGAACGATGCATGGACGTGCTGGTAAAATGGGACTATGATATTGGGCAATTAGCAGCCATAACTTGGGCCCGCATAGCGAACAATAGGCAAAAATAATTGAAAATTGCTGAATTAGCTGGAAATTTTAATGATGATGATAATGACATGTTTTTTTATAACAAATGTTATTTAAAAAAAATAAAATAGATTATAAAATTTTTTCAGAGCTTACCAAGTATAGTTATTATTTATTTGTTTATAAATTAACGTTTATTTACTTGATGCTCTAAATCTATCCTTCACCAAATTTGAAAAATAAACATTTAACATGAAAATTTGATATTAACTATATAGAAAAAACAGGGCAGAGTCATATCGAAATCCATAAAATATGAGCATAAATACGGAACCGTGTAAATATTAAATTTGATTTAAAATCCATTTTATATTTATGCGACGGATCGAGCGAATTAGCACCATGAAAAGCTCCAGCCAATTAGCGCTGGTATTTGCATTGATTCAGTAAAATAATATGTCTATAACTAAATCATAATTAATATTTGATGTGCGTAATTTGGATGGAACAGCGAAATCAAATCATATTTATTAGAGTTGTGTGTTCAAAAGGCTCTCTTATTTTAGGAAAAAATGTTTTAGTATAAAGCGGGGATTTATTTAAAAAAATATATAATATTTGAATTAAAAATGATGTGACTGTGTTTTTATAAATAGGGATGAGTTTATTTTTTGATATATCGATAACTATATAACTAGGAACCCTTTTTATACTAATACCGGGTGTAGCAATTACAACGTATTTTTTAATAAAGTTTATGACACCCTGTAGAGTTGATCAGTTATAGTATCAAGTTAAAATTGAAATCAAATATTAGCCTTATCTTTTTTTACATTTTGTTTTTTTATTTACCCCATTATCTTCCTTATTACACGAGAAACAACATTTTATAGGATGACATGATTTAATATTGGTTTTAATTAACATTTTTCTATTTTACTCACTAAAGTAAATAGCAGGCTATGGAAAAACACGGATTACCAGTAAATGTCAAATAGAGATGCTCCACATCCATTTACTTTTAGTACATGGCAATTTTCAGCAATCATGTAACTTTTTTATTTATAAAGATTTTCACATCCTGTCTGCGAAGAAAGTATAGCAAAAATATTAAGAAAGTTTTTGAAAACACTAAAATCAATTGTTTCTAATTGGATTTCGAGATATAGATTTTTGAATTCAGAGTTCTAATAGAGAACTTCTAATGCACTCTCCGTCTGGGACACCCTGTATATAGGGAAAAGTTTCTATTTAAAGAATGTCAATTCTTTGTTTTGTTATAGCATATATTATTTCCTTGGGATATATTGAGTTGAAAGCCTTATAGAAATCTATAAAAAAATAAACAAAACGTTCATCGTATACCAAGCAATTATGACAAACATTTTTTGTAATAATTATTTATTTACAACTATATAAGTAATGTTGATATTTCCGACTTTTTGAAGGTTGGAAAATGTCAGTTTTCTAACTTTTTCTTCCCACTCACGGGTGGAAAGTTTACTTCCCTCCCGTGGGCGGGAAGCAAATAGAGATTTTTAAGTTAGGACGAAAACATTTTTTTAAAGATTTTATTTTGATAAAATGCTGCTTTAATTGCAACTTTTTTATAGAAAACTCTTTTAAGCAAACTACAATCGGTGCTACAATGTCCTGTAAGTTCTGGTGGAGTACCAATATTAAAGTAGTCTTCATTATCAAAACTTTCCGACAACATTCTGGCTTTCTATGTTATATAAATTCAACGAGAAATTCAAAAATGTCACTTAGTTGTTTGTTTTGCTGTTGAAGGTTTGCGCTTGGTTTGCGCCGTTTGCATTTGCGCCATAACAACCAAACGGTAACTATAGATATGGAAATGCCAAGACAGAAAACAACAAATTTTAGCATATTTATTTTTTTTCTCAAAATAAAATACTGTCCCTATCTTTCAATTAATGATGTGGTTGAAAATAAAATAGTATACAAACCTCGGAGGAAAGTTTTCATTATTGTCTCGAGATTTAGTTAATCTCTCGACAGTAATGAAACACTTCCCTCCACGGTATTTAATATACTATTAATCTGTACTTATTATCAAGCTTTAGCTACTGCAACCAATCTAATATCTAATTATTAGTATTTTAAGTCTTATGTTAAAATAATGTTAACTATTGAAAGCAAAATGTTTTTTTTTAATTGAAAATAACAAATTTCTCCATTATTTTGACGCAAAAAAGTAATCGCCATCGCATCGCCTAATTCTTTTTTCATGCGAAATATATCAAGTTCACAACGTATTATCAAAAACTTAATTTGTGTTTAAATCCTTTCAATAGATCCGTGCTACGTCCGCCGTTTATAATAGCCCCGGGCAGTAAATTTCAATATCCCTCTTCCCCATTTCTTTTCATAATAAAATTCGATACTTAACGAACCTTAAAAACACAAAGGGCAACATTTATTTGGTCGTTTATATAATACGCCCTTCCGGTTTGGCCATTATATAGGAAATTAAAACAGAACATTGAATGTTTATATTCTTTTAATTTATTCCGCTGCCTGTTTTGAAAGCTAATTTAATAAATTATAAGGTTTGATTTAATTTATAATTGTTTTAATTCAAATTACACGAAAAGTAATTATTGTAATTATATAAATTTTTAGAATTCAATTAAAATATAGTTATTTTATAGTTTACCGTGCACATAAAGTATGTTATGTTGTAACAGTCAAATATTTCCTCGGTACGACCTCTGTGTGCTAGCTTATAAATTATAGCAAATAACTATTATTTTTGCATCATGTTTACTATAATTTTATTGTTAAATATTATTTTATTTAGTACTAGCTTGTTAATCATTTGTAATGGTGATGATAAAGCAAAGCAAGAATTTCCATTAACATACAAACTGGATAAAATTTTCTCACATTTATGTCAGCATGAGAAAAAAAAATATGGCGGTATTATTATATAATTTCGTAATATTTGAGGGGTAGTTTCATCTCGTTGGAATTTGACTTTCGAAAAATCCGTTTGCCAAAAATAAGCTTTTTACGTCAAGCAGTTTTCACCCTCTTGGAATTTGAGATTCGAGAAACCCCTCCTTATCGAACCTTATCAATCCGTTTGCCAAAAATCAGCTTTAAACGCCAAGGAGTTTAAGCAGAATCGTAATTACTCAATGGTCATATTTTATGAAACACCCTGTATAAATTTATAAAAAATCTTAAAATACGTAAAACAACAAAATAAAATATACGTGTTTAAGAGTTTTTTCGAAAAACTCACCGGTTTTTAAATATAAAATATTTTAATATTTGAGGGATAGTTTCACCCCCTTAGAATTCGAGTTTCGAAAAATCCCTTCTTATCGAACCTCTACACCCTAAAGTCAATATGTTTTCCAAAAATCAGCTTTTTACGTCAAGCGCTTTAAGCAGGATCGTGATTAATCAATGACCAGATTTTTCGAAACACCCTGTATACATTTTTAAAAAATCTTAAAATATGTAAAAAAACAAAATAAAATAAACGTGTTTCAGCGTTTTTTCGGAAACTTGGCCGTTTTTTAAATAAAAAATATGGTAATATTTGAGGGGTGGTTTCACCCCCTTGGAACTGGAATTTCGAAAATTCCCTTCTTATCGAACCTCTACACCCAAGAATCAACCTGTATTTATTTCATTCTTTTATTTATCCAGTATTTAAATCAAGGTCAGGTTAGATTTTTTAATTTTTAACCACTTTTAATTCAAAATATGGCTTAACCGATTTTAATGGTCAATGATTTGTAGGATATTACTTTGAATGTAGTAAACAATAAATCAGTATTGAAACTAAAAGAATTTCGGACCTCAATTGTCTGTCTGTTGTATAGAGGTAAATTATGTCCAATGATGTCGCGTCCGTTTCTTATTCGAAGTTCAATAAAACAGAAGTTTACTTAATCGAGATGAGTTGCATAGAGTCCACTAGCTTTTTAATTTTAATAACCGGGTGGTCGGGGTTCAAAGATCTTAATAAAAGGGCGCCACGAGATTATACTCTATGAACTCGGCAATAAAGATGTAACTATTAAGTAGACTTCAACACTAACCTCGAACTGTTGAGTGCAACTACCATGAACTTCAAATATTACTATAATTATTTAAACTTAAGTGACTGTAACTTAACTATGAGTCCAGACTGTAAATAATACTACTAAAAATATTTAATCAATTTATTAAACTACGAAAAAGTTAATATACAGGGTGGTCCTAATTGTATTCCGGAAACTTCGGCAGCATATTCTACAGATAAAAATAAGTAAAAAAGTTCGTATAAATGTAGGTCCTAAAATGCTTAATTTCAGAGATACAGGGTGTAGAAGTTTCATTTTTATTTCAATTTTTTCTAAATAATTTCTGAAGTAACGTCAATATTTGGATGAAAATTGGTGTCTGTGAGTTTTTTGATATGAGAAATTTTATTTTAATGTCAATGTGACTCCTACTAGTAGAGGGCGCCGGTTCTGTTGAACTTTTGGCACAAAAATATTTCAAATTTATGATTTCAGTCTAATAACTATTTAGTCAACATGTTTAATTGTCAATGATGACAGGTATTGATAATTTCGATTCCAAATATCTCGAAAACCATTACTCGTAGAGATTTTTACCAAGAGACCTTTTTTACGTAAAAAATGTCGTAAATGTATATTTTTTTACTCAGTAGTTATATACAGGTACGAACAAAAAGTTATTGCTCTTCAAACCGGTTAAAAAATATGTAGGTGGCGCCCTCTACTAGTAGGAACCATATTGACATCAAAATCAAATTTCTCATGTCAAAAAACTCTCAGACACCAATTTTTATTCAAATATTGACTTTACTTCTGAAATTATTTGGAAACAATCGAAATAAAGATGAAATTTCTACACCCTGTATCTCCGAAACTAAGCATTTTAGGACATACATTTATATTACTTTTTTACTTATTTTTATCTGTAGAATTACCTGCACCCTGTATATTAACTTTTTCGTAGTTTAATAAATTGATTAAATATTTTTAGTAGTATTATTTACAGTCTGGCCTCATAGTTAAGTTACAGTCACTTAAGTTTAAATAATTATAGTAATATTTGAAGTTCATGGTAGTTGCACTCAACAGTTCGAGGTTAGTGTTGAAGTCTACTTAATAGTTACATCTTTATTGCCGAGTCATAGAGTATAATTTTGTGGCGCCCTTTAATATATATATATATATATATATATATATCTTTGAACCCCGACCACCCGGCTATTAAAATTAAAAGACTAGTGGACTCTATGCAACTCATCTCGATTAAGTAAACTTCTGTTTTATTGAACTTCGAATAAGAAAAGGACGCGACATCATTGGACATAATTTACCTCTATACAACAGACAGACAATGGAGGTCCGAAATTCTTTTAGTTTTAATACTGATTTATTGTTTACTACATTCAAAGTAATATCCTACAAATCATTGACCATTAAAATCGGTTAAGCCATATTTTGAATTAAAAGTGGTTAAAAATTAAAAAATCTAACCTGACTTTGATTTAAATACTGGATAAATAAAAGAATGAAATCAATAGTAAAAATTTTTAGAAATGTTTTTGAAACAGACGCGCGCAAGTAAAATCCCTCTGATTTTTCAAAAAGCAAAATAACATATTCAGCCCTTTAATCCCTTTTCAATTACCCTTCGAAATAGGGGCCAACGTACATCAATCAATTTGCGTCGGGTGTATTTTTTGACCGGAACAATTTTTAACATCCCTCTGGTTTAAGCTGTCCAGCCTTTGGCACATATGACGTCAAAAATTGGATACTTGTGTAAAATTAAAAAATGATGACACAAAGATCCGAGTCAAATTTCACTAATGCAATAATTAAAGGAGTAAAGTATGATAGCCTTTACGTGTGGGACTGCATAAACACGGATTATATACCTGAACTAAAACGTTCAATAAAGCTTCTCTACCTAGCTTTTCAATTTTCCAAGCTAAAATTTTAAAATAAATATTTTTGCCGTCGTTCAACTCGAAATGAGACTTCCTTAATCGAATTAATTTTATGGAAATTGGAAGCTTAAGTTTTTCCAGGGCGGCGAGCTTAATTCCGAATTAATATTGTAATTAGTTTTTACTTGATAAACTTTATTTGTTTTAGATAAGGTCGAGAGGGAACGAACTTCAACTGGAAAGGGATCTGGAGTTAAATTAAATTAAAGTTAAAATCATAAAAGTCAGGAAATTTGTATTAATCGGGATTAAGATTCAATCATACCAATTTTAGAAATGCTAGCTAGAGGATAACTTTGGGAAAATACTTACATATGGTAATCGCAAAACAATTTTCGAGGCACGTGATCAACTTTGAGTGACAAACGATGCTAACAGCGCTGCCAGATTGTGATGGATTTATGAGAAGAATCTTAATTTAAAATTGACAAACAACATATTTATTATATAAATTTTTAAAAAGTTTTACGATTTATTTTTAATTTAATAACTAATATTTTAGTGATTAATTGATTTATTTGTTTTATAGCTTATTTTACTTATTATATATTACAGTTGAGGGTTGGAACCTTTGGTGTTACACAGCAAAATAAAACACTACATCACCACAATACACCAAAACACTTTTACTTTTACACTGGACGCGCGTTTCGCTAACCATGTTAGCATCATCAGCAGATGATTATAAACTAAAATACAATCTACAATTGGAGCGTTTATATATTCGCTCAGTGGGCACAGAGTAGGGCGTGGTAAGATCTAGCCAACCAAACCAAACCCACCGAGCGTAACAGTTAGATTTCCGCCACTAGAGTAGTAGGAACAAAGAACTTGAAGGAATTGTACCGTTGTCTCTGTTCATACTATCTTTACATTTATTAATTCTGATGCTTTCATATGCATCTAATTGCCTGTAATTTGAGACTTGTTTAAGTAATTTTAAGTTATTAAGATCTATACAATGTTCTTTATCAACAATATGTTCGGCAACGCAAGATTTATCAGGTCTACCATATCTTATCTGAGCTAAATGTTCTTTAAATCTAGTTAATATTGATCTTCTAGTTTGCCTAACATATTTCTGATTACAATCTTTACAAGAAATTTCATAAATACCCGACCTTTCCAGTAGAGGTGTTTTATCCTTTGGATTACCTAATAATTGTTGTAATTTATTATTAGCACTATACATAAGTTTATAATTGACATTCTTACAAATTCCTTTTAGACCACGGGATAACTGTCTATCAAACGGTATTGAAAAATATTTTGACGTATCTTTCTCCACTTGAAAAGTCGAATTTTCAGAAATCATTAACCTATACCTACGTTTTCTAATTATTAATCATTCCTAATGTAATCTCTTTCTATTTCATATCTTTCGTTGGAAAGTGGAAAACTAAGTAATCGATGAACTAAGAAATTTAAACTAGCCATTTTATGTTCAATACTATGATATGATTCATTAGGAATATATCTGCGTGTAGCGGTATTTTTCCTATAGATATCAAATTCCAGGCAATTATTAGTATTTCTAATAACTAATACATCTAGAAATGGTAATCTGTCGTTGTTCTCAATTTCATGTGTAAATTTAATGGAAGGAAAATGATTATTTAACTTAGAAATAAAATTATCTATGGTATCTGAATGTGTGTCAAAAACAGCAAAAATACCATGCACATACCTAAACCATACTCTTGGAAAATACTCAAACTGATTCTTAGCCTCCACTTCAAACCTGCTCATGAATAAATTAGCCAAAAATGGAGACAATGGATTACCCATTGCTGTACCTTCCCGCTGTTCAACTTTTTTGATCACAAACATTTGAGACATGGTGGAACCATTTGATTCTTAAGAGTTGTCCAAGGTGTCTCTGTTGCAACCCGTTTAAGAGCTCTTTCAGACGAGGATACTGTATGCGAGATTCTGTATACGGGATAAAGAATTACAGTCGAATACTTTCGAGCAGAGTATCTAAACCGACGAGTAGCGACAGTCCCGTTTTCAATTTTCTTTGCGGCTGCGCGAAATAAGTAGGTTATCTGTCATACGAAGAAGCGAAGTTGTCACTGTTGCCATTTATCAAATATCTCTATATACTTTATTTCAAGTATACCTCAGGTAACGAATCGTTTTTTTAATTATTTATTACCAGTAAGATATTTTATGCATTCAAATTTAGAAATAAGGATAAAACAAAACTCCCATACAATCTACAAACTATAGTAATGATCTGTCAATATTTTATCATCATTATCATTATCATCGTCATTTTCAGCTTATTCAAACATTTCAAATTATCGTGTAGCCTCTCTGAAAGAAATTAGATTCGTAAAAAATTAAAACTAACTCAAAACGATTAAATGTTTGAATAATTTATACAGTTCTCTTCAGTTCAAGAAAATAAGCCTGGAACTGCAGCATTGTGTTTCTTTTCAACTCGCAAACAAACCTGCGGTGTATTAAAGATTCCTTTCTAACCTCAAATAAGAATTCCTAATGAGGCTTTGCCGCCTTGAGTTGCGGTTCCATCCAGACACTACTTGTGCAATATTTAGTCCGTCAGCCGGCTCAGCTAGTCGGGCTCTCGTTCAAAGTTTCATGGCGCGTGTTTGATGTAGATTTATTAGTGGATGTTGTGAGGAAATTGCGTTTAATTTTTCATCGTTCGATGCGACGTCTACCTGATATTCCATCGTTAGTTCGAAGCTTTTTTTTGATCGTGTAATTAAATTGATATTTTATAAGCCTTCGTAAGTGAAATAAAAAACGGAATATAAAAAAATGGTGTATGCACTATGTGCGCATATTTGAAGCAAAACTTCCTTCTGTCTGTCTGTCCATCTGAGGACTTCATTCGGGTACCTCTACCCACGTGCTGAGTTTGGTTCCAATCGACCCATAATTAAGAAAAATCCTGATGATTTCGTCCATTTAGAGGCATCAGTTCGAAACGTCGAGGGCGTCATTTTGTAGCCCGTCCCCAATTATGCCGAAATCGACCCACATTTTTCTTCAATATCATATCGTTATTCCCACCCCGATGAAGATGTAAATGAAACGTCGTATCCAACTTTGCAGGGCGTGACCGTGTACACCGTCGCTTACATAGCCTACCCACCAAATTTGGGTGCGATCGGACGATATCAACTTTTGACGCTTCTTACGTCAAAACTAACTGTCACAGTGACACGTGTCGTACAGGGTTAAGTTGGTCTTGATCCAATCTATCGACCAAATTCAAAAAGTTTCGTTTTTGTGCTCAAGTCATGATTGTAGAAAACCCGGTCTTTTAATTTCCAGAATGCTCTTGAAGCGCTGCTAATCCTGTGCTGAATTTCAGAGTCAATATTGGCCTTTTCTTCGATGTTCAGCTGAACTCCCAAGGCCTCGTATGCCCATGTATATGTGTTCAACATTTCCTGCAATTGCTGTAACGTATTTGCAACTAGAGCACAGTCATCAGCGTATTGAAGTTCTGTGATGAATTTTGTACGTGTTTTTGCCCTGAGTCTTTTTATGTTGAACAGACCGCCATCGTATCTGTACCTAATGCCCAAACCTCTCTCCTGCAGTTTGCTGTCCACTATAATGTAGAGAGCTGCCATGAATATATTGAATAGGAGAGGCGCTAAGACACATCCCTGCCTAACGCCTGTGTTTGTTAGGAAGGGATCGCTCAAGTGATCCATGATATGACACTCTTGATTTGTTGTTGTTATGGAGGCTTTTACACACTGTAAGAAATTTGATGGGTACTCCGAACTTTTTCATAATTGCCCAAAGTGCATCTCTGTTCACAGAGTCGAAGGCTTTTGTTAGATCGATAAATGCAACGTAAAGTTTAGACTGCTGCTCTTTTTCTTTTTCCTGTAGTTGCCGGAAGGAGAATATGGAATCAACGGTACCGCGGTTGATGCGAAAACCCCTTTGCGATTCTGGGAGGATTTTTTCTATATGTGGGTGCAGGCGGTTTGACATAATTTTTGCAAGAATTTTTCCTCCGATAGCCAGTAGTGAAATTCCTCGGTAGTTTCCGCAGTCTGATGCACTTCCTTTGTTCTTAAATATATTCACTATATTCGCGTTGCAAAAGTCCTGAGGTATCTCTCCGCTTCCCCCCCCCCTTCTCAATTTAATAGCTGTTAGTACTAGGTTTCACTTCAAATATGCGCACATAGTGCACACACAACTTTTTTTAAATATAACTTTTTTCATAATGTTATATTAAAAACAATAAAAATTCTACAAAACTCTTTTAATGAATATCCATTCCATTCAACAAAGCAAATTGATTCCTCCACTTCCTTTTTTCCCTCTTTTTTTGCCTTTTCCAATTATTCTTTCCGATAGATTCTTTCCCATTCCATTCGAAATTCCGGAAAGTTTACATTTATGATCCGGGCCAGAGAGAAGAGCAAGTAACTCCCACCCCCCTCTCCCCCCCAACACCAGTTCGAATCGGGATTCCGTGTAATTGCAGCTTTCCTATTTGTTTAATTCCGATTTTAATTAAATTGCTCCTAACGCGTCTGCCTAATTTAGTTGGGAAAATAGACGGACTAAAACTACTCCAAGTTAATGTCGAGGAAAGATTCGAAATTTATATCCTCGGTTGTAATTTTCGTTCGGTTGTGTGCGATGCGTTCAGCGGAAGTAGAGGGAATTTTAGTTAAATTTGTAGAGGCGTGTGTATTCAATGTTACCAAGTTAGGGTTTTTTTCCTTAAATTTAGGGAGAAAAAATCTGTACAGGTTTTTTTTTGGGAGGTAAATTTTTTTGGGGATAAAATTTCAATGGTTTTTTTTATCCTTACTGCTATTTATGAAAATTAATAGAAAAGTATAGGCTTGGTGCATTTCAGTTGATTTCAAAAAATCCCGACCGCGGCGCTGTACAGGGTGTCCCATTTTAGTTGAAATCATACGGTATCTCCGCTATTAGTGAAGATAGGAGGGTGCGGTTTGTACAAACCTGTTTTTTGTCAAACGGTAGATGCTGTAAACAAAATTTTCATAGCCCTATTCGTTTCAGAGCTACAGGGTATTTTTGAAAATTATGCAATTTGGGACACCCCCTGTATCCCTGTTATTGTTAAAGGTATCGAGAAGGTGGAAACTGTTTGTTGTAGAACTTTTTACGTAGAATACAGCGACATTCAGCATAATTGCTGCTCTTCCATGCAATCAACAAAAAATTATAACAATAATGATGAAAAAAGTTTAACAAAAAGAAAAGTTCAAGATAATCACAAATCACAAATAGAAAACAACAGTTTTTTTACAAAAATTATATTAAAATTACATTAAAAGGGAACCTAACTAACTTTTCTTTCAGAAATTAAGAAATTTTCTCTAAAAATTTTCCCCTAAAATGTTTCCCCTATATTAGCTAAAGGAATATTTAAAAGTCCCGATACGATAGCTTCCAAGATTTACAAACAGCGGTAGAGAGTAAAGTTTCCCTAATATATAGAGAATTTATTAGTGGCTGCCAAAATAAACCAAGAGACAGATAGCAGTATACTTTTAATAATTCTTTAATTTCTTTTATTATCAATCATGGCCTATAAAATGTGATATTTTAATAAAAACTTTTAAATATTGCAATAAATAGTGAAAATAAATATAGAGTGATATAATATTTTTGAGAAGCTTATGGCAAGCCATATCATATAATTTATAAATATACAGGGTGATCCATTTAAGAAAACATAACTTTAGTTCATATTTTTAAAAATATTATTTTTGTAGAATAACAGACGCCACTGTATTCTACCGCAATAACAAAGATACAGGGGGTGTAAGGCTATTTCTTTGGTTCTGTGAAAAATAGCCTTATTGACGCCCAGTGGTAAATATAGATCTCTCGGGCGCCACCTCTGTCATTTATAGTGGTAAAGGTCCACGTTTGCCAGTACGGGTAGCCTTTAAACAGTGGAGACTCCACGTATGAAGGGGTGCAGGTAAAGTCAAAATAAAACAATCAGTTTAAATTAAAATAATATAAACAATCTTTATTAAACTAAAATTGGTTGAGAAGCAGCCGTAAAGTCAGGCTAATCAGTCGTAAAGTCAGCCGTCTTGGCTCAGGGGTTTAGCGCAAAATGACGCGGAGTAAGATCCTACGCAAGCGCGAGACTTGTCTTTCGTTTGTTCACTAGCCCACAATCCAACCGTACGTGAAAACAGCACCCCACGGTCAAAGTTATAGGTTTTTCACGCTTTCCCTTCAATGGATTAGGCACAGGAAACGCCTCCCGACAGTACTTGTGAAAATACTGACCAGAGGACGCTACATACTGCTCTTCATAGTCAGACACCTTTTGAAAGACAGAGAACGGCCATTCACAATTTAATGTAAAGCCGCCCACCGCTTTCCGAAGGCGTTAGCTAAGAGACACGTTCACGTGATTGAGCGAGGAAAACTGAAAGGAAAGTTTTCAAAGGACAAGCTTCACTTGATGAACAACGTGGCGTAGCACTACACTAGAACAGACCCTGCGCAAGACAGGATGGCAGGTTTTTACGAAAGGTGCGGGGAGTGGTCGGCTAAGCACTTTCTAGAAAGCGAGGCTTTCTGTCGAGTTTTTACCTTCGGAGGAGCGGAGTTCAGCTGTCGTCTAATCGCCAACCCAGGTACCAAGCAACTGACAACTTTTGATTTTCTAACGGTACTGCTCTCGTCTACAGGAGTGGGGAAAGCAGCACACAGTAGGGACAACGGCGCGCGCCGTATCCCCTCGAGTATCGATCGATACGAACCAAGACTCTACAAAGCAAGTAACAAAATAATTATTTTATAAATAATTTGATAATTAAAAGCTAAATAATTTAATCACTACAAATTAATCATCACAAAAATTAAGTAACATCGTTACAGGGGTGTCCCAAATTGCAGAATTTTTGTACCCTGTAGCTCAGAAACGAAAAGGTCTATGAAAATTTTGTTTACAGCATCTACCGTTTGACAAAAAAAAGTGGGACAGGTTTGTGCAAACCGCACCCTTCTATCTTCACTAAAAACGGAGATACCGTATAATTTCAACCAAAATGGAACACCCTGTACAGGGTTTTCTTAGGGGGGTAATTTTTTTTTGAATCTTCTTAACGCCGCGTTGGGACTAAAAATTCAAAGTCTTGACACAAAATTACAATGATTAAATGACATTTTACGACGATGACGAGACAACTTAATTAAAATAAAAATCATTATTTTACTACATTTTCTTCAAACCATGTCAAAATCATAAAAAGCTCAGGCCGATCTCCTCCAAATCGTAAACATAATCTTAACGACCGATTAACTCAGTTACGCCACTGTACTCTCCGCACGCCTTTTAATTTTACTGCCATAAAGTAATTGTTTTAAGTAGTAGTCAATAAAAGTGGCTGTTGCCGTAACAGACCCTCCGCGCTGTTGCAACAAAACCGGGAGACAAACAGTGGCGTAACTTGATAACCGGGGGCCTCGGTGCAAGATTTTTTGGAGACCCCTGAGTAAAAAATTAAATATAAACAATATATATTTTTATTAGAATTAGAATGTATTAGAATGTCTTTTCTGTCTACTAGTTTATTGTACATTACTTTAGTTTGAGACCTACTTTATTGCTGGCTGAATTTAGTTCGTTAATTTGTGCTTGTAGTCCTTCAGGACTATTGTCATCAGCAAATCTTAGATGGTTAAGATATTCTCCGTATATTTTTAATCATTTGTTGGTCCAATCCAGTGGACCGAAGATTTTTTCTAGTGTTGCAGTAAACAACTTTGGGAATATTGCGTCTCCCTGTCGTACTCCTTTGCCAGTTCAAATCTCCGGGGTTATTATATATATCATTGCTCTTGCTTTGGCTTCTTTGTATATATCGACTAGAGTTTCTTTATAAAGCATGTCAATTCCTTGTTTTGTTAGAGCATATATTATTGCCTTAGGATATATTAAGTTGAAAGCCTTCTAAAAATCAATAAATATATTAAAAAAACGTGGATCGTACACTAAGTAATTATGAAAAACATACCACAATAATTATTTAATTTGTACTTATTAGCAAACTTTAGCTACTGCGGGATTCGTAAAGTGTTATGTGTGGTCGGTGCTCCGTTATGGTATGGAAGGTTGGACATTGAAAGCAGCAACCATCAACAAATTGGAGGCTTTCGAGATGTGGCTATATCGCAGAATCCTGAAGATACCTTGGACGGCTAGGTTGACAAATGAGGAAGTTCTCAGACGTGTTGACAAATAGCGTGAATTGTTTGAATTGATTAAAAAGAAAAATCCGCATACCTGGGGCACATAATGCGAAACCCCAAATAGCAATTCTTGCATTTGTTGATCGAAGGCAAGATCGAAGGCCGGAGGGGTATCGGAAAGAAGAAAATGTCTTGGCTGAGGGATATTAAACAGTGCACAGGGCTACACGATGTTCAGTCGTTAATACACACCGCCCCGAACAGAGATGCAATGGAAAATGTTAATGAACATGATAAAATCATGACGAAATTAATCTAATAATAATTTAATAAAAGGGTTAGGTTAGGTTGCTGGAGTTTGGGTTCCTGTTTGATCCCTCACTAGGAGACCTTGGCTCCATTGCGATATCTTTGTATTATTTTACCAAACCTTGGTTTGGTACTCTGACTTTCCGTTTGAAACTCTGGTTCTTTCTTTGCGTTAGAGCATTTCCAGCTCTTTGCAACGGTTTGTTGGCTTCTACTGCGTCCTCTAATCCCTCCAAAAAAACTTGCCCTTAAGTATTAAAGCGTCGTGTCACGTCGGTATTCCAGTACGGAACAGTTAGTTTTGTTTGGTTCAGAACTTATTCTTCTCCGCGTTCTCTGCAGTAGTCGCCGTTGGAAATCTTCCATCTCACTTAATTTAATAAGATATTTATCTTAAATAAAGTGCGTAAGAGCTCTGCAGCTCTTATGACACCTACGCCACTGGAGACAAATAAAACGAGAGAGCAAATTAAGCGAATAGTTTTATTGTCCCGGACATATATTAACTTATAAACAAGTTTAACGGTTACAATTTTAGGAATTTATGGCCGTGGCGCGATTTGTATTAGTACAAGGCGTTAATATTTTTATGGCCGGCAATAACATTACTATTTGTGACAAAGATTTGCTTTTAGATATAAAGCAATGCTTGTCGCATTTATTGCAAGCTTTATTTTATAGCTACAATAATGGGGTTATTTTCTTTCTATACAATAAACGAATTAAAAAGCATCTTAGAGAGTCATAGTAAGAATTATTTTTTTAAAAAACTACAAAAATCTTGCGTTGGTTACAAGTACTACAGAAGGTTGTTTACCAAATACAACACGGAGTATTGTAGCTAAACGATTAGATTTTTACAAATTGTAAGTTTTAGGTTTGTTGAAGGACTATTACAGCTACAGAGTGCGATACAGAGTGTCCCAAATAAGTAAAAAATGTTATAATTGTGTTTTTTTAAATAGAACACCCTGTATATTATTCTATTTTTAGATTCTACGATTGAAATAAAGGTAAATTTGATATATCTCCAAGGGTATCAAAGTTTTTAATACTATATATAATATGTACTGAAGATTATTTATTGATCAGATATTGTGATGCAATAATAAAAATTATACTACCTTATACAGAGTGTCTAAAAATTTGTATTAAATAATTACTAGCTTAAACGGTAATAACTTGTTTAATTCAAAGGGAACGCTCTGTATATTTTATGAGAATCAAATGCATAATTTAATGGTCTATAAATACTATTTGGCGTTATTCTTTGGAGATATTATTCGGGGCGGTTCGGCTTTTTCCGGAATTATGTCGCCAAATATTATTTATTCAAATTTATTATTATTTTCTTTTAATTTTTTAAATAAAATACAGTGTGTTGCATATAAGAAACTTTATTTTATATAAGAACATGTATGAAATGCCTATGAAACATTGGAAACCGACGTTATGCCACGATCCAGGGGCCGGAAAGTGAAATAGCAAAAGCGGTGGAACCGCTTTTGCTATGGAAATAAAATACCGCTCTGGAAAAAAAACCGTTTCCATGGAAATTTCAAATAAAATAGTTCCAGCCTCGAGCGCTAGGTGGTAGTGCAATTAATTTTTAGGTTAAGAAGTTGCTACTAGTTATTACCAGATGACGTTCAATCAGATTTTTTTTGTAGTTTCCATAGTTTCCAACGGCCATTGTCATACTATTGTCAAATTCTCAAAAAATATTGTCGTTGTCATAGCGCCAATCATAATATTATCAAAAATGATTATCAAAACGTTTTTCAGACTATAATTTGTTATATGTGTTTTTATTAAACAATTCCGTTTGTTTGTGGCCCTAAAAATATAATGTAAGTCTTTTATTTTTGCCATCATTTATTAATATTAGGTTGGTCTTGTTTTATTATAATAAACGATGTTTAAATATTTGACTTATAAATAAAAACTTTAAATAATAAATAATATTTACACATGTTTGGCTTTAATTTTATTTAATAGTTAAATCTTATTTTTTACACATCACAACGATACTTGTTATTAGTATTGTTGAATTTGTGTAAAAAATAAGATTTAATAATCAAATTTAATTATTTTAGAATAAAATTCATTCAGCGCGGGCTCATTTAAAAAGCCCGCGCTTCGATCCATTTAAAACAAGCCCTACTCAATAGATGGCGCCACTTCTGTAGGACCGTTTTTCAGTATGGCAGAGTCCATTCTTTTTCTAGTTAGGTATATTCTTTGCCACGATCCACGATGGTTTTTGCAGTTCACAGTTCACACAGCTTTTTAAGTTTTTAATGCCACTTTTTCACAATTATCACGGGCTTGAGTAAATAAAATTTAAATTAAACTCACAAAACAGTAATAATTACCTTGAAAATGGATGCTTTAAACACTTTTCGGTATTTTTCAATGTGGGCGGTTTAAATTTTGAAAGATTTTGTAATTTTTGAAGATTCTGACTTTGACAAGAGAAAATTATTTCTGTTCTTGTTTACGGTTGTTCTTAGCAACCGCTATAGCAGCGTCCTTCAACGTATGCGCCCCAAAACAATTATAAGTTTTGGCGGCAAGCCGAGCATTCCAATCTAAACTTGTTTCCTTTATGATCACTGTCAAAATTATTGAAAATTGATTAGCTATTGAAAATTGAATAAACTATGTGGTATAATTATTAGATAATATTAGCAATATAGCCAATTATAGTATATCTTCTTAATCACTAGAAATTAAGATTCTTGATCCACAACGAAATTACAAGGGGGTCAAAAGTGTTGTGAGTTGTTTAAAAAAAGGTATGTTTCTTTTTTGATAACTTTTTCTTAACTTGGGCTTCACCAGTTAGAGAAAGTAATCACTCCAAGTTCATATAAAACAATTAAGTTTAAACAGAAATAAAATTTATATACTAATAAATAATATCCAAAATATTTATCAAAACAAACATCATTAACAAAATTAACATTAATATAACTGAAAAATATATATAAAACGCTTTAAATTTAATTTGAATTGTTTATTTGATATTTTGAAGAAGGAGACGAAACCTTAATAAATCATTAATTAACGTTGTTTTTTCAAGCCCCTTTACTGAAATATTAAGATTTCATTATTTGCTCTTTGCAACGCCCAAAGGAGAGTAAAAACGAAGTAAAAAGGTGTTTCTATTCATAAATTAATTAAAAAAGAAGTTAAACACCTTTGATATAGTATTAAATAAGAAATTACGTAAAAGTAATTAATTAAAACTGCTTTGCTTGAGCTTTGGGCGACCTTTGAGAACAAGTTTTCATTTGCTGTTCATTTTTATAGGTAAATAAAATTTTCTTATAGAGTTTTTAAAATAAACAGCGTTCGTTTGATGTTAAAATTGGTCTTTTAGTTTGTATAAGGATATACAGGGTGAGTCTTAAATAAGTGCAAATATTTTGAAAGGCTATAGTACAATTCTTTTAAAAGTTTCTCAATATGGCCGACCTAGTTACGAAAATTGGTATTTTTTTTAATGAAAAATAAGTTGGCGTTAGCGAATTCAGAAATTTATTTACTCTTTGGTTAACAATAACATTTTTCAGGATTGTCAAGTTGACGTTAAAGTTAGGTTATTAGGTGGTTGTCATAAATCATAAATAAAAACATAGATTATTGAAATTATTTAATAAGAATAAAAGTATTTACCGCATATCCGAAGAGATTTTGCTTAAAGGTATTTTATATACTTTTTCAGTCAGAATATTAACTCCCCTGTTTCTTATATTTCAGTGTAAGTAAAGGGACGTAAGAACTATAGGAAGTGAATTTTTGTTGTCATGTTTTGACGATATCTGAGAGTTCCTAGAATTATCAAGATTATTGAATAATTATAGTTGTTTAATAAGTGAAATTAATAGAAGACTTGGAAATAGGATGATGCGTTTCATGTTATAGTTGATAGATCACCCCATTTCTCTTAATTTGTTTTTATTTTAGTACAGTTATTCACAAATTGAATTGATGTGTGCAAAAACAGCTATATATTTTCAAACATCTTATTTAAATAGTTCTTTTATATACTGTTAAAATGTATCAACTACAAAGTCTTTAGCAAAAAGTAATAATGTAATAAATTTTGTAGATATAATTCATGAAACTTTATATATAAAGATTAGAACACAAACCTCTGAGGGAAAAAGAAATACTGAAAAACTCATTAAATATACTTTATTAAAAATAACATACAAAAACAGTCATCCATGCAAACTGTAATAATCAGAACATTATCCACATTATACCTTTATTAAATTTGTGTTCACACACCTGTCAGGAAAGCCAGAAATGTTCGTTTAAATATTAACTTATTTTAAATTGCCAGAAACACATCAGAATATGTCACAACCACAACTATAGGTTTGGAATCAGTACTAAATTTTATACCTAGTGATGCGTCAACTAACAAGTATAGGATATAAAAGAATTATTAATATAGAGTGTACTATACGATGTGAGGAATACCAGTAAAATAAAACATAATTTTTGGTTTGGTTTGGTGTTTGATATTCTAACTACATCTATTACAAACCTTAAGTGCTTTTAGTAAGTAACTGTATTTTTTATTATTGTTTGTGAATCCTGTAAAGTAAAAAAATATATATTTCAAGAAATATAAAAACAATGCAATAGACATCAAACAGATTCATAAAAACTACATTTTGTAAATACATACAATTATACATATTATATATTTGAAGTGTTATTTGATCTTTGGTCTCTCATTACCAACATTACCTTATTCAGGTCTTCTCTACTAACTCAACTTTTAAACCTGTTTTAAACCTTCTTTATATTTTAAAACTAATTTACAACAATCTGTAATGCCCGCGCTGTTTCCTGAAATTAGTATAAGTTTTAATCTATTTATTATCATATACATATTACAAACCTGAAAATTACTGATACGAGGAAACTTCTCAAAATAATTAGAGACCTTTTTACAAACATCTGGACTAATTTATTTTCACGAACTTGTGGACGAGTCAATGTTTTCTAATACGTTTTTAAGCGTTTTACACCTTTTTTCAATATCTTCCAGCCTATTCCACAGTTCTTGATCGGTGAAAAGATTATTTATACGTATATAATTAGTACTGCAGGCTGCAGGTTAAATAAAAGAACAAAATCAAGTAGAATTTGTGAATAAAAACTCAAAAAATAATGAAAATATTTAGAAAAAGCAACCGTAAACGTCAGTCAGCCAAGTGTCAGAGCTCAATTAGATTTACCACAGATTATCAATTTGAACGATTTGAACTACAGTCGATTCCAGTCTAGAGATTTTCGTTTTTTAAGCCTCCTATACTGAAGTCCGCCATATTGGGAAGTTTTAGGTGAAAACAAGTATAGTAGATCTCGATAAAAGAAGCATATTTTCTCTTTACCGTTTTTCAACTAAATCCAAAATAACTGAGTTATTTTACTTTGAAAATTTCCATAATTTTTTTTTGTTTAAATTTTGAGAACCACTCTGATCTCTTCTGGGTTTTATTTTTTGTAAATTTAATTTACTCCGTATGTTGCCATATTATTTATTTCGTTGTATTAATGATACGGTTCATTAATATAAGGATTCAGGTACATTATATTAATGAAATCTGTTCATTGCACCAATGAATGTGTTCTTCAAATTAATGAACACTGTTTATTGATTTAATGAACTTAAAGTTCATAGAGTTAATGCATTACTTTTCATTGTGCCAATGAAATCGTTCATCGGCTCAAAATTAATGATTTAATTCATTATATTAATGAACTTTTTCATTATATTTATGTCGACTTTTGGTTCAGTGTAATAATTGATTGACATACCAGTAAATTATACAGGGTGGCGTCTCTCATACGACATAGAGGCTCCAAAGAATATTTTTATAAGTATATCAAAATGAACTTAATCTATGTCATATACTAATATACCAAATCTCGTTTTGTTTATCTCAAAAAATAAAAGAAAAGTTATAGGAGTGAGCCACTTTTGGGACGCGCCCGGTATATTTAAACACAGGCCACTTCTAATTTACTTATATCCTTTTATCCAACACAGTGATTTCCTTTGTTCGTTCTTCGAACAAGGGCAAAGAACGGGCCAACATCAATCTCTCGACATTTGTTTCCCGGCTAGAAGACATTAAAGCTGTTGATAAGTAGCGCATTAAGGAACACTGGCTTACGCTTCTCGCTTAAAAACCATTAGAGCTTGTTGCTTCCCTCATTTTTTGTTCCTCTATTCTTCCGCAACGTTAAATATATTCGCGCCGTTTTTTGAAAAGGAACAAAAAGCATTATTAATTGCTAGTGTCGTGGTTGGAATGATACCAAAAATAAATAAAGGTCTGTTTTGTGCTTTAGAATACATGTTTATGTATTCTTTTTGTGTAAATTAATATACAGGTGGGGAAATGAGTTTTGTTGCTGTAAATAATAACTGTTTGTACATTTATAATTAATTTGTTGTTGTTTGCTAAAATATTTTGATTAAAAGAAAATAGGTAAAAGTGGACAACGCTGTGTCGGTCAAGCTTAATCACGTCACTAAAAGTTTATTTGGTATGAACTGTATGTTACTACCTAATGGATTATTAACTAACACATCTTATTAACTATTATACCTAACACAACCTAACACTAACTATTACACCTAACACACACAGGGGATCCTGTATATTAATTGCTCATATCATAATTTTTAAAGAAACACAGTCTTCAATTGATCTAATTAGTTTTTTTTTTCTTTTGTTTTAGGTGAGTGTTAACAACAAACTATCATGAACATTACAGAAAGGTAAGTTATTAGAAATATACAATCTGAATAATTAATAAATCATAAACTAGTCAGGGTTGTTCACAAAGAACATCTTTGAAAAAGACGTAAACTTAAAGAAATTGTTTTTTTTATATCAAACAATATAATTTTTAGCAATCCAAGTAGAAAAAATTCACAATGTGCTGTTTCTGAGACTTCTATAGAGGTACCTTAGAATTTTGATAATCGATTAGGGTATCACTGTACGATTAAGGTATACACTGAACTGTCAATGTAGCCAGTTATACCGTATGGTCGAAAAAAACGGCGTTCAGTTGGCTTGGAAATAACGATCGATGACATTCTCCATATAATTTTACCTATAAAATGGCAGCGATCTTCCTTTCATAGCCATCGCCGATGCCGTTTTTTTTATCATATTTTAGTATGTTCACTTGATCACTATATAAATTAAGATGATTGCTTTATCCATAACGAATTATGCCGTGTTGGTTTGAGCGTCATATTCTGTTATTTTGTTTATAAAAAGTACTAGGCATGTCCCTGCGACTTCGTTCGCGTCGAATTAATCATTTGTAATGGTGATATGATAAAACAAAGCAAGAATTTCCATGAACATACAAACTGGAGCAGAATCGTGGTTAATCAATTATCCAACTTTTTAGAACACCCTATATGATTTAAAAAAAAATCAAAATATTTAAAAAAACAAAATAAATTATGCGTATCCAAGCGTTTTCCCGAAAGACTAACCGTTTTTTAAATAACAAATATTGTAATATTTGAGGGGCGTTTTCACCCTCTTGGAATTTGGGATTCGAGAAACCCCTCCTTATCGAACCTCTACACCCCACAGTCAATCCCTTTGCCAAAAATCAGCTTTAAATGTCAGGCAGTTTAAACAGAATCGTGATTACTCAATAGTCATATTTTATGAAACACCTTGTATAAATTTTTAAAAAATCTTAAAATATGTAAAACAACAAAATAAAATATACGTGTTTAAGAGTTTTTTCCGAAAAACTCACAGGTTTTTAAATAAAAAATATTCAAATATTTGAGGGATGGTTTCACCCCCTTAGAATTCTAGTTTCGAAAAATCCCTTCTTATCGAATCTCTACACCCTAAAGTTAATCCGTTTTCCAAAAATCAGCTTTTTACGTCAAGCGCTTTAAGTAGGATCGTAATTAATCAATGACCAGATTTTTCAAAACACCCTGTATACATTTTTAAAAAATCTTAAAATATATAAAAAAACAAAATAAAATAGACGTGTTCAAGCGTTTTTTCGGAAACTTGGCCGTTTTTTAAATAAAAAATATTGTAATATTGGAGGGATGGTTTCACCCCCTTGGAACTGGAATTTTGAAAAACCCTTCTTATCGAACCTCTACACCCTAGAATCAACCTGTATGCAAAAATTGAGCTTCTTACGTTGAGTGTTTTGAGCAGGATCGTCATTAATCAGTGAGTCACTTAAGGATTTTATATATTAGTGTTACGTTTTTCGTCGGTTCCGTGTGGATAGAAAGTCACAATTTATTTAAACACTATTTATTTAACACTAATTAACAAAAACAATAACGATAAAAGACTTATAGAACTATTTACAAACGATTTATAACTAAGAATTTATTTTGAATTTTAGCGCGTCAACTGCACTGGTATATTTATAACTGCCCTCTCTAGGCCACTGCCGCCGGCTTTTATACCGACAGGTAAAAGAAATCTAGAATAGTCCAAAAGATCGTTAGGCGCATAGAGAGGTTTTCGAATGTTCTCGTATGTACGAGTCCATTCTAGTGGGTCTCGATTCTTCTCGAACGAATGAATCATTGCGGTGTCTATGCGATGTTAAGGTCATCCGAGGGCGGGCCATATTGTGAGGTTAGGTCGAGTCCACACCGGCTCGCAACATTAGTATAGATTCCATAAGAAACTTGACAGTTTACATTAATAAATTTTATAAAATAAAATAACTACCTACATATTAATAGACTAGTTAAATTTTTTACTATATTTATAACTAACTATTGTTTAACACAAAACTCCAGCTTCAACAAAACACGAGTAAATTAACAATTTGCTGGTCGCCATGCTTAAAACAAATTATTACAACAAACAATACCATTATTCGTTTTTGTGTTGACACTCCAGATCAATATTATCACATAAAATTAATTTAATGTACGTTTCCATTATTTTATGATCGTAAAATTGGTAATGACATTTTTTACAAAGAGCAAACAAATGGGGCATTATTAAAACTTATTGAATTATTATGTCGTATTATATTGTCTGTATAATAAATATTGTTATCGTTGTTTGACTTTATGTAAAAATAACAAATTTAAAATAGTTTTTACGTTATTTCATTATTTAATATGGTTTGGAAACTTCGTATTTTATGTGCGGAAACAAGAAATATCCATCTTATGGGATAGTCAAGCAGCATTAAAGGCGATCTGAACGTAGGCCTCCTCCATATTTCTCCATGTCTCTTGATTTTGTGCCGTCATCATCCAATTTCCAGCAATCCTCTTTACATCATCGGTCCAGCGTGTCGGTGGTCTGCCTCTGCTACGTTTATCTGCTCGAGGTCGCCATTCTAACAATCTTCTAGTCCACCTGTCTTTAGATGTTCTCGCCACATGACCTGCCCATCTCCATTTCATTCGAGTTACGTGTTCCACTATGTCTTTAATTTTGGTTTTTGTCTGATAGTGTTATTAGGAATTTTGTCTCTTTTAGTTATTCCAAGCATGGCTCTCTGGGCTACTCTTAAATTTTCTGCTGACTTTTTCGTTAATGTTAGAGTTTCCGCTCCGTATGTAATTACCGGCAAGACGCATTGTTCATAAACTTTCCTCTTCAAGCATATGGGTATATCACTTTTAAAGGTCTCCCGCAGTTTGCCAAAAGCAGCCCAACCCAAACCTATTCTGCGCTGTATCTCGTGTGTTTGGTTGTTCTTTCCGATTTGTATTTAGTGCCCGAGATATTTGTATATATGTTTCTTTTATGTCGGCGTCACCTATTCTGATGTTCTGTGTCAGCGGTAAGTTTGTCATTATTTGCGTTTTACTCGTATTTACCCGGAGACCGACTTTTAATGAGGCCTGCACTAATTCCTCGAGCATCTGCTTTGAATCTCCGATGTTATCTGAGACAAGGACGATGTCATCTGCGAATCAGAGATGTGTCAACCTTTCACCATCGATATTTATACCCCTATTCTCCCAAGAGAGTGATTTCATTGCGTATTCAAGGACAGCTGTAAAAAGTTTAGGCGAAATAGTATCCCCTTGTCGAACTCCTCTGCCTACCTCAATTTTATCTGTTGTTTCGTGAAGTTTTACAGTTGTGGTGGCATTACTATATATGTATTCTATAAGCCTTGTATACCTATAATCTACTCTTCCCTGCTCCAATGCTGCTATTATTGATGTTAATTCTACTGTGTCAAATGCTTTCTGAAAATCAACGAACACCAATGCTAGGGGCCTGTTGTATTCCACAGATTTTTCTATCAGGACTTTAATTACTTGAAGATGATCGTTTGTTCCATAACCATTCCTAAAGCCTGCCTGTTCTCTTGGTTGATAGACATCTAGTTTACGTTCGAGACGTTTGGCAATGATTTTGATAAACAGCTTATACAAGTGACAAAGAAGTCTATAATTTTCAAGCTCGGTGATATCGCCCTTTTTATGGAGAAGTATCGTTATGGCGTTGTTCCATTGAGACGGGATTATTCCTTTTTCAAGGCATAGATTAAAAAAGTCTTTAATCCATTTTAATAGTGTTCCTCCTCCGAGTTTTACAGCCTCAATCACTATGCCGTCCTCGCCCGGGGCTTTGTTATTTTTCATTTCTTTTAAGGAGTTTCTGATTTCTTCTGTGGTTATTTCCGGTATATCCTCTGATCCCTGGTTAACTATCTTTTTGCACAGACGTTGTTGACTGCTGTATGTTCGGTATACAAGAAATGTAATGTAGCTAGCATTACGCTTCAACCGCCTATTATTATCTCAGGATTGTGAATCCCAAGTTGCCACGCCCTTTCTTATTCGAAGTTCATTAAAACACAAAGTTTACTTAATCTGAATGAGTTACATAGAGGCCACTAGCTTTTTAATTTTAACAGCCGGGTGGTCGGGGTTCAAAGATATTAATAAAAGGGCGCCACGAGATTATACTCTATGAACTCGGCATAAAAGATGTTACTATTAAGTAGACTTCAACACTAACCTCGAACTGTTGAGTGCAACTACCACGGACTTCAAATATTACTATAATTCGTTAAACTTAAGTGACTCTAACTTAACTATGAGACCAGACTGTAAATAATACTACTAAAAATATTTAAGCAATTTATTAAAATATCAAAAAGTTTATATTTAAAGAAATGAAATTGAAGTTAAATGAAATAATGTACTAAAAAAAAAATTAAATGAAAAGTACTAAACCTATGACGTCAAACGCCCTTATCTAACTTAATACTAGATATAAACAGGGTGGTTTACAATAAGCAAATCTAAATCTAAACAGTCTTACTCTAATCGATGTATAATCTTGAAACAACTCGGAAGTTCCTCCGGCTGAGCTACGGTGTATAGCTACAGGGTGGCTACGGCGGTGCACAGCAGCTCGGTGTACTGTCACTGGAGCCCACGGATTTCAGCAGACGTACGGATGCCGGCCAGGTGTAGGACTTCAAAAGGTGAACATAAAAACCCTAAATAATATTGGTTGTCTTAGAAAAGAGCCTCAATTATAGAACAAGGACTAGCACAACGTGTAGGAGTTAATAAAGGTAATAAAGAAGGACTAATCAAATCTGAACTTTACCTCAATGAGGGTTTATGATGTCCAACGGGTAACTCTACACACGGGCAACAGGAACGGATGGAATTCTGGACTGTTCTGTGCTACGGTCTGGATCGGTCTTCTTGCTCTACAATTACGAACAACCAAATAAGATTTAAGAAAGATAACACTCAACTAATCTTTCTACACCACGTGGGCGTGGAAAAGTCGAAAACCAGACAACAATATGAACAAAAATCAGTTGAGCATTGACTTGGAATAGGCAGAAGAATTATAGCATACCTTGGAAATATTCGGGGACTTCTGCACGTGGAATCGGGGACTTCTGCACGTGGACTTCGGCACGTGGAATCGGAATATCGGTCGGAAAAATTTGGCTATTTAATCCCTTACGGAGATTGGTCGGTGGTCCATGTAAACTCAACACAATCCAACCACGTCTCTGACCAAATGTGTTTCGGAAGCCTTAATCCTTCTTTACGAAGACCTGCTATTCACCAACAGGGAAAGCTTCACGAAACGGCAGCCAGTTCTTCACGACGACATTCGGACGGTGGGTGCACAAGAAGTGATGCAAGGATTCGATTTCCTTCACAAAATCAGATTTCAACCGGAAATCTCCCTCCAGGATATAGATAGAGAACTATATATCTCGACTAGTCCAACTCACAAAAAGGCATAAATAAAAAACGACGTTCTAGGATATTTTTCATTGTCATATTTCATATCCGGTCAATGAACGAACTTATTCACAAATTCCCACCATTAAATGAACGAATTGCACACTGCGATCCACATCAAAAATAACCAATTTAACTACGAAATTTTATCTGATAATTATAAAATTTCAATAACCAAAACAAAGGATAAATAAATCCAAAAACATCTGATTTGATCTGACAGTGACAAGGGACAAGTGATAACCAAAGATTTAGAGAGATGGACAAAAATTCTAATGCTGGGCGGCATCCAGTGATAATATTCTGTGGCTCTATAGCGCGGTGTATATCGGGTTGCATAATCGTAAAATTTAAATAAAATAATATTTAACAATAAAATTATAGTAAACATGATGCAAAAATAATAGCTATTTGCGATATTTTATGAGCTAGCACACAGAGGTCGTTGCGAGGAAATTTGACTGTTACAAAGTACTCATTTAAAGCTGAGTCGACCTAGGTACCCAAACTATTTTTATTTTATTAAAAATAGTCGGCTGATAAAATGCCGGCTGTAGGATTCGAACCCACAACCTTTGAATTGGTAGACGAGAGCTGTACTTCTACGCCACCGGGCCACGGTAATCTAATTTAAAAATTCAAACGTTAAAAAGGATCTTGCTAAACTTTTTTATACCCTAATGTTACTTGAAAAACTAAACAATACCAGAAAGCAAATTACCTCTTCTCAACCTATCGCATTCGGGAACAAAAAACTTTTATAATTTTTCAGAGAGAAGTCTGAATTTTTAACAGCCCGACTCCGCCTCACCACTACCTCCGTCGCGAAAACGCTCTTTGAACTTTATCAAGCTCTCAAAAATTCGCGAAAAAACTTTCCCAACACACTCCCACATACAAGGGGCAACAAAGTAACGAGAACTTTGCCGAAAGGCGCAAAGTAAAACGGTGAAAAATTCAAAAAGGTGTTAAATTTATTAAAGTATACCCGGGTAAAACTCCTCCGCTCGAGAAGTCTAGGGAGTTGGATTGAAGAAAGTTTGCAGTCAATAGGAGAAACAGCGTTACAGAAGTTGCCAGGTTAAAATTCGAGTTTGGTCTTAGTATCGGCCAGTTTTTGACTGTATTTTTTCAAAACTTTGTTACTGAAATTAAATAATTAATTAAAACAATCTTTGTTTAAATCTATTAATTTATTACAAATATAAAGTGTAATATCCCATCAAAAACATAGAGAACTTTATTTCTGTAATAATTATAATGACTTTTTCAAATGAACGATATGATATTGTATACTAATTAAAACAACTTTATTTTTAGGGGCACTGTTTAGATTTACTTCGTAATCCAAATGGTAGATTACTCTTTTTTAGGGTTCCGTACGCAAAGGGTAAAAACGGTAACCGTATTACTTAAGACTTCGCTATCCGTCCGTCAGTCTGTCACAAAGGTCTATCTTATGAACCGTTATAGCTAGACAGTTGAAATTTTTACAGATAATGTATGTGTGTTGCCGCTATAAGAACAAATACTAAAAACAGAATTAAATAAATATTTATAAATAAAAAAGTACTTTCACTAAACATTATCTTTTAAGTAAGAATTTTACATAGAATCTTTCAAGTCCTCGGTGGCCGCATGATTAAAGCGTTAGGACCATAAACTTAAAATAAAATATAGACTACACTATTTACATCTTAACGCGGTCAAACAATCTTTTTTGTACACATGTTTACTTCTGGGTACAGTCGACCGAGCCTTCCTCATACAGCCTATGTTGTCACGTCTTTAATATTATCAATATTTTTTTTCTTGTTATACACATAATATATTGAGATATTAATACTACATTTTAATAAAGTAGGTTTTAATATTCGATAGATATATTAAATAGTCCTTATACTGAAGAATTTTGGTTTTTCGGGTTATTAGGCCGTCGTCGGTTAGATTTGCTTCCTAACGTTTCGCTAGCACGAGTGGCTAGCATCTTCAGAGGTGTGTTTGCTCCGATTGCTCAATCGATTGCTCAATCGGAGCAAACACACCTCTGAAGATGCTAGCCACTCGTGCTAGCGAAACGTTAGGAAGCAAATCTAACCGACGACGGCCTAATAACCCGAAAAACCAAAATTCTTCAAACGATGGCCGCGAAAGCCTAAACTACTACAGTCCTTATACTACTAAATTATAAGTCGGATACTATTTAAAAAGGATAAGTTCTTTACAATATGGCAACACCGATTAGAGGCGAGGTCGCCTATTCATTCATTTATTACCTTGTAGTATGTGTCGCACGTGTGCGGTAAAGCTTTGTTGTCGCTATCTCCCCGGCTGTATTAACGCATTTTCTTGGCTTGTAGTCCTTAAGTGTTTATTTTGTTTACTTTTTCTGTTCAAGAACTATAAAATATGGTTCGCCAGTGCCAAATTTGCAAGAAATTTGACTTAAATAATCCATTTTAAGTCTAATTTAAGTCTTGAAACGACTTTCGACCAGTAGGCAACTCTCAATTTACCCATTGGAAGTCAGTGGCGTTGTTGTAGAAAGGCGCTTATTTAGATAATATTTTAGTAAAATGTAAAATTTGATTTTTTTTTCTTACATAATCATTTATATAAAGGTTTTTGTAACAAAACCATAATTATTATAACCCTGTTAATAATTAATAACGTTTTTATTAAAAATATATTTCGGTTTATTCTAAAATTATCTTCAGAATCTAAAATAACATACAAGAATTTTAAAATGATATTACATTATGAAACAATATTTTTCAATATACCGGGTTCGTCTCAAAAGTGGCTCACCCCTATAACTTTATTTTTTCAGATAAAAAAACAGATTTGTATGTTAGTAGGCATATGACATAAATTAGGACTGATTGACGTATTCAATTGTTTTTGGTCTCTTCCTATTTCACCGGAAATGATTACATCTTTTGATTTTTAAAGGCATCCTCAGTATATTGCTACTTTATTCGATAAAAAATGACACTCTGAATAGAATGAGATATCATGTCAACTTTTGACATTGTCGCTTAAAAACAAATCGTATTTTAAATTTCAATCCAGGGTGCTATGGTGTTGTTAAAAACACTAAGTTTTAATCAAGGAGCCTTGGAAAAATAGTTTTGATCGTCTAATGGGTTTCGTGTCTTGCCTAGGCCGGTTAAAAGATGTACAAATCGTATTTTTAATCATATGTCAATTTTTTCAAATTGAATAAGAGTGACTCATTAGAATATTTGGAAAAAGCATTTTTTTATGAATATATTGATACCAAACACTTGGTATTTCGAGTCAAATTGTCGTTATGAACAGCGTGTTACAATTACAAGTAAACCATATGTGAAAATGTCAAAAGTTGACATATGATATGTCATTCTATTCAGAGTGTCATTTTCTATCGAATAAAGTAGAAATATACCGAGGGTGCCAAAATGAAGTTAAAAAATAAAACTTATAGTAATTTCCGGTGAAACAGGAAGTGACCAAAAACAATTGAATGCGTCAATCAATCCTAATTTATGTCATATACTAGCATACTAAATCTTGTTTTTTTATTTGAAAAAATAAAAAAATTATGGGGATGAGCCACTTTTGGTACGCACCCGGTATAATAAAGGCAGTACCGAGTTAAATAAATGTAGTTTTTCATTTTATCTACTTCCTATCACCTTCCTTGATTAAATGGAACAGATTTATGTTTTCTCTAATTTACATAAATAAGACATCACTTAACCAGAAAAAAAAATTACAACAATCATAATTTTTTTTTCTCCCTGTCGCCGATTCTATTATATCTGTAGAATAGATCATGTTTTGATTAATATTAGGGGTTGTAAATGTTTGACTCAAATTAATATTTTTTTAGTAATTTCAAAAATTACGTAATTTCGATTATAAAATTTCTTCTATAACATGTATTTTATTATTTTTATCCTTTTTGGACTCAAGACGTTTTTTCTAAACTTTTATTAAAAAAAAACCTCTCCTAAATCTTAATAAAATATAAAAAAGTTTAAACACGATATGTTTTTATTTTAATTATAGCTACATTAAAATAAAAAAATTACCCGGCTATGATACGGAGAGTTCAGGTGTACTGGAGAAACGAAAGACAGTGTTGCGAGTCGTCGGGGAACGACCGACCGTTACGACAGAGACAACCTATCTATTGCTCGTGTCGCACTCGTTATAACCTAAAACAATAACACAACAGTAACAAGACATTGTCTGACCGCATGTTCCAGCTATTTATGAATGAGATGCTCAGTCTATATCTTATTTTAAGTCTATGGTTAGGACTTTACGCTGCTATGACGTTGGAGCCGTAGTAAGGCAGGTTCGAATCCTAGTCAAGGCGATTTTTTTTAATCGTTTTGTTTTTCATTTTTACATATTTATTTTTACTTTTTACATATTTATTACACAGGTCTGCGACGAAAAAATTGTCTGAACTATTACCAGTGATTTTTGTAGTATTTTTAGCGCTGATTACGGCAAAAATAGTAGAAAAATTCCATCACGTACAGTTTTCTTACCAATGGCATAGCCACTATAGGCTTGTTTGCTTATTTTTTAAATATATCAGCCCTTTTTAATTCAATAACGGTAGAAATATTACCAAATAATTTTTATAATTGATGTATCAATACTGCAAGAAATTAAATAAAAACAGAAAATAATTTATTTGTAACTAAAGTATTTGTAAGATTTTTGTTTTTTTTTATTATTTTGACAAAGTTTTGTATATTTTTGTATTTGTTTTATGTTTATTTATTATTTGCCACAGCTTTGTAACAAAAGAGAAATTTCATAGCAATAAAGCAATGATTGATTAATTGATAAATTTTCTCGAAAACGGTATCGAGATTTGGGAAACTATAAACGGGATTAACCATTTTAGAACCAGCAAATTTTTTTATGAAGAATGTCTTAATTAATAAAAAGGTTTTCCTCTTGTAAAGACAATCCGGGGACATACTGTATAAACTTTCGTTTGACTCATATATTTCTATAAAAAAACTCACCTATGGTCCCAGCACTTATAATAAAAAGATTTTTCTCATAAATATCCTTTTATTACACCCCCCATCTTTTACTTACATCTGTTATTGATAGAAAGGCATTAAAGTATTTATGTCTTACATCCCAATAAATCTCTGACCTCTATAAAAATGTAAAAATAAACATTATTGGCAATTTTATTTTATTTGATTCTGTTTTATTTATGATTTTATGTATTTTACCCTCAATAAATATCTGCAGAACCCTTGTAACAGAATTGAATGAATCTTGAAAAAAGATAAAGACCAAATTAAATTAAATATAAATGAATTGAACTTATGCCACACCTTTTAAACCTTATTTTTTCAGTTAAATCTATAGATATTTCAGGTTGGTTGCTTTGGCTTGATAAAAGAAAAGCATTTTGCCATATGTTTCGCTACCCAATCAATACTTATGCATTTTTTGCATGTCTGCATGCAGTTTTGCTACTTCTGAGTTTGGAAAACCAATTTTTATCTTTTTTTTCAAAGAAGAGGTATCATTATTAAGCACGCGAGCTGTTTCGCTCGAAAATTTATTTTTTCGCTTCGATTTTTTATCGTTCAATGTCTTTTATATTATAAAATTTATATTGGTGATTGCTATTAATTTGTGTATTGTTTCTTTATCGTATTAATGTATTATGTTACGTGTTATAACAAGTAAATGGGGCGTCAAGTTGCAAAACCGACCTTATCCCACAAAGATAATAAGCAAAAACTGTTTTAGCAAATGTTTGAAGAGTTAATTTAGAAAAAAAACCGTGTCTATTGAGTTGAATCGTTGTTTTGTATCTCGTTTTACTAGAAATAAAAATTAATATTAAATTTTTAAACAGAAAAAACACAAAAATAATTCGGATAAGGCGGGTTTCGTTGCAGTATGATACATATTGGCTATGAAATGAAAAACGCTGTCATTTTATATCTAAATTTATATGGGAAATCTCAACTATCGTTAATTCCCAGCCAACTGGACGCCGTTTTTTTTTTCGATCATACGTTATTTGCTTCCTAACTTGATTTATTAAATATACTAAACTGCCTGTCAAATTAAATACCACGGCGATTTTTTTACTCATTTTCAAAGAATTGTAACTTTGAAAAAAATGGACCAATTTTATTGATTTTTTTAGCATATTAAAGATCGTTCTTCGTAGATTGATCTGATTTTTCTAAATTTTGTATGAGATTTAGTTTATATACAGGGTGTAAAAAAAAGGAATGTAATTTTTGTAATTTTTGTGTTGTTGCCATTTTGGCCAAAACAAAATTTAACTAGAATTATAAGTTCTGGGATTTCATAAGTACTCCATGGGAACTCAATTCTTCTGTTGATTTCTGTTAGTGATTCCGAGCTGTGTATTAGTTGTCCCAAATATACAGGTTGTGTTTCAAAACAAATGCGAAAAACTTCAGGGGGTGATTCCTTGTTCAAAATAAAGGGTAGTTTGCTTCATAAACGTTGGGTCAAAAGTCAACCATTAGGGAGATATCGCGGTACAAAGGTGACGGAAAAATGTGTTTGATAAGATTTTTCTTTAAATTTCGTTAACAAGAATGATAGGGGTAGTTTATTTCAACCCCTTCCACTCATTTTAAAAAAGTGAAAAAATTACCAGAAAGTGTGTTTTCATAACAGTAATGCTTCCATAAAATTTCATTAGTCTATCTCTTTTTGTTTTCAAGATAAAAAATAAAAACATTATTTTTCCGCAATCTTTGTACCGCGATATCTCCCTAATGGTTGAATAAACCAAACCAAACACATTGTATATTATATTCTTCTATTTCCAGAGTTGTTATTTATTAGAATGTCTTTTCTGTCAATTAGTTTATTATAAAATAAAACGCTAAATCACCATAATATACCAAAACACTTCTATTTTTACAGTGGACGCGCGTTTCGCTAACCATGTTAGCATCATCAGCAGATGATCGAGGCTAATAAACTAAAATATACAATTTGAGTGTTTATATACTTTTTAGTTTAGTCTTGATCATCTGCTGATGATGCTAACATGGTTAGCGACACGCGTGTCCATCAGTATAAAAGTAAAAGTGTTTTGGGTGTATTGTGGTGATTTAGTGTTTTATTTTGCTGTGTAGCACCAAAGGTTCCAACCTCCAACTGTAATAGTTATTTTACACTATTTTAATTTTTGCTAAATTCATTTTAAGACCTACCGTATTGCTGGCTGTATTTAGTTTGTTTATTTGTGTTTGTAATTCTTTAAGACTATTGGCAAATCAGGACTATGTCATCAGCGAATCTTAGATGTGGTTAAAATTCGTTCATTCTACATTCTAGTATATGTAAGAAGCCGCTTCATGTGTTTGCATAACAGGAGCCATGAGAACCTGTCCAACAGCAGCAATGGAAGTCATTCTAGATCTAACACCACTGCACATTGTCATTGGTAGATATGCCAATGCGACAATGATTAGAATGGTCACTAACGGAATTAGTACTGGAAGAATTGTCAGATCAGGGGCTTGGAACACCCTCAAAAAGGAAATACCACTCCTGCAACTCCCAGTGGACGATATGCCAAGAACGTACAACTTTGACAAACATGTCAATGTAGTATTGAGCAATAAGAAGGATTGGAAGAGCAAAACGCTTGCCCAGCAGTTAAAAGACCATACCATAACTTGGTATACTGATGCTTCCAAAACCAATACGGGAACAGGGATCGGAGTGTTTGGACCGAGAGCTAAATACTCCGAACCAATGGGCACTTACCCTAGTATCCTACAGGCAGAAATCTACGCTATCGAAAGATGCGTACAACTTATCTTAGATAGCAACTATCGGAAACAAGAAACAGCCATCTTGTCTGATAGTCAAGCAGCGTTAAAAGCGATCAACTCAGTATCGATCAATTCGAAATTGGTCAAAGAATGCATAGAGAAGCTGAATAAATTAGGCAAAGAAAACAAAGTCCTCCTACTCTGGGTGCCTGCTCACCAAGGGATAGAAGGCAATGAAAAAGCAAATAATCTAGCTAGGAAAGGAGCTAACACTCCACTAACTGGACCAGAACCGTTCTGCTTTCCAAGTGGTAACCAACTCAAGGCGGAACTCAAGAACTTGGAAGATTCCATCCGCAACCTGGAATGGAAATCTTGCAATGGTCTAAGACACTCGAAGAAGTTTCTGAGGGCTTATGATCAAGAAAAATTACAGATCTTCCTGGGTCTGAGTAAGAACAATCTTCGATTGTCACGGGGTTTTAACAGGACACTGTCTCCTCAATGAACACCTCAGTAGATTGAAGCTAAGAAGAAACGGCGAATGCAGATTCTGTGGGGAAGATGGGGAAACACCAGTACACCTCATCACTGAGTGCGCCGAGACGACAACCATTCGTGCCATGAATTTTGGTACGACTGATATTGGAGATGGAGAACTACCCTCTATAAAACCGTCCCAGATACTGGCTTTTGTCAAAGCCCTGGGACTGTATGATGAGTTATTGATTGATGAAGAAAGGGGGACACAATGGATCTGTAAGGCCGAAGTGATTAACCCCCCTCCCACTCATTCTAAATTCTAAAGAAGCCGCTTCTAAAGCCTGATGCTTGTTCTCATGGTTTTGCAGCGTCTAGCGTGTTTTCTATTCTGTTATTTATTATTTTTGTGAATATCTTGGATGTTACTGGTAGTAGGCTTATTGGTCTATAGTTTCTGATGTCTTCTTTGCTATCTTTCTTATGAATTAGAATTATGTTGGCGCTATTCCAGTCTTGCGGTATATATTTTCTCCTTATACAGCTGGTTTTTTTAAGTTCTCCTACCGGCGTAGTTAAGCAAGATATTTCTAATACCCTCAGATAAATAATATAATTAGACAAAAATTTCTATATAAAAGGAAGGAGCCCAAGGTAAACAGAAATCAGATGTAAACAGAAAAATGATCTAGGTTAATACTTATTTATCAAAAAAAGGTTTAATGAAGATCGTATATGATTATTATATAAGGATTAGAATATTTAATTAAATTATAAAGATTCTTTGCCAATTTTTTTTCTAGTTATTACATGGTCTAAGTTAAAGGTAAAACCGAACTTTTTGCCTTCTCTATATTACACCCTTACCTCCCGTTACGCTGCTGTAAATAAACTAATAATTCTCTTAGTATATTAAAAGCCATAAACGCGGGGATAAATTTAACGTATTTTTTACGTTTTTGGTCTGGAAAATATTACACCGTCATAATTTAAGGCTAACCACAGCGCTCCACGTGATCCAGAAAGTTAGACTTTCACTGCTGTCTTCAGAGATATAGAGATAGGAAGGCCGCGCTTAGATATATAGGGGGAGGTCAGAAAGTACTAGCGATTATAAGTGTCTTGAGGGTCATCTTAATTAATCTTAAAAATATTGCGTAATAGTTATTTTCATTGGTCGTGTATAAAACAATATTTTTTTCCATAGCGAGTTACGTTTTAAAAAATATTCAGAAATTATTATTTCAAGAAATCTATTACGAGTAGAAAAAATATTGTGCTGGGTGGGCGTTGGTTTTTATGTAATTTGACAAATAAATAAAGCTGTTAGTTTAGAGTCAATATTTTTTAATTTTCTTTCGTGGCAATTGCTGATTGAATTGGAGCCAGAAATGGCTCAAAACGAAATAAGTAAATTACCAACAGATATTCAGGCTGAAGCGACAAACTCCATATCCAATCTACTTCCATTTAAATCCCAAATAACTTTTGAAAAGGAATACAAAAATGTTGAAAAATGGAAGCAATTAAAAAACGTGCGAGAAGAAATAAAGTTTTTAACCTATCCGCTGTTAAAGTATCATTTAATCTACCCTTGAGATTAAAGTACTATTTTATCTACTATTTTTGATAGATATAAGGCAATTTTAACAGTTGCTATGCAATTTTAACAGTATTTCTATTTATTATTTATTAAATTAAACGAACTAGAAAAACAATTCTCAGCCATAACCTGTGCCATAACCCTATCAAATAATCAAAATAAGGCATATATCTCCTGTCAATTTTCTCCCGGTTTACTGAACATCATCGATACCGCACGATCTTACATCTCCGATTACTTCTTCGATCTGATGCTTCGCATGGCCTTAGCGTCATGCCGTCCCGCAGCCGTCAATCAAGGCCGAGTCGCGGCCTTGAATGTTTACTGTTTGACCAGCGGATCTGAAGCTACGGAAGGAATGCGAGAAAAAAAAATCGATATTGCCACGTTTATCTATAAAATTGCAAAATTGCCAGACATGAACTATAAATTTAATATATTTTTATTATATATAATGTGTTTAGCATATATTCTGACGTATATTACTAAGGAATTTTAACGTAGTTCATATTGTTGGATATGTTTTATTTAATAACTTATTTCTTTCATTCTGTATAATCTGCTTATTACAAAAGGTGAAGATATTTCAACGATATCATTTGCAAACCGGCATCGCCGCGCATGGCCGCCTATTCATCGAACATGATTGGCGAGAGTACGTCACAGGATTTGTTACCACGCGGTTGCCATGGCTTTTACGCCTTTCCTATTCGCTAGCCTTATCCCCAACTTCACGGTTACTTCTGAAAAGAGTAGAAATATTGAATACTATTGAAATATCCAGTGGCGGTGTCATTCTTTTGATCATTATTACTTTCTTTCATTATTTTATACCGGTTATCCAAAACTTTAGTCCTATATTTTTCGTATATTTAATTGTTTTGTTGTCTTGTTATAATGTTTTTCGTTCGTAGTTTTTAATTATTAATATTAAGTTTGATCGTATATTTGTGTTTTAAAACGCTACATAGCCAGGACAAGAGAAATAATAGCTAATTTATATAGGCAAGTAGAATAATAATAATGTAATTATTAGAATACTAAAATATTGGCTAAAATGAAAAGCACCACATTTTACCTAAATAGTTTAGCTAAACTAAAATAAATGTAAATAAACGTGGATGAAATCTCATTTGGTTTATTTCCTTGTGTTCATAACAGGGTATGCGACGAGGAAGCTACAGAGAGTTCGCTTAAGTTGCCGCTTAAACGTAAACTTGAGCGGATATCTATTTATACCGGAGTTAGCGTATCGGCTATAAAAAAATCACACAGAAGATAAAAAAAAGACTGGAAACTAACCCCGATAAAATGATATCCAGCCCTGGAAAGAAACGGCTACGTGAGCTCGACGACTTTGATTTCCAAGTGGTCAGGAATTTGATAAATAGATTTTATCTCGAATTCAAAGTCGTCCCCACAATTAGAAAGCTTTTGCAAAAATTGCAGGAAGAATCGAATTTTCCTTTGGCAGGGACACGCTTAGGGGGTTATTAAAATCAAATGGATTTTTTTGGCGTAAATGTTAAAATAACAGATAAATATTAATGGAGCGGCCGAGAGAGATATAAATATATACGCAAAATTGGAAAATATCGCCAAGTATTATCTATTTGGATGAAACATGGGTAGACAATGACCTAACCTTTAAAAAGCGCTGGCGGAGCGATACCATATCTGGTGTAATAGGCAATATTGGATCTACTGGTGAGTAAAATTATGTTTTGTTTGCGCTTCCAAAGTTAACTATTTTCAAGATTTTTTTTTGCTGGAAATAGTTATATCTAAAATTATGTATTGTAGAAAAAAAATTCGTTAGTACAGATATATAAATAAATATACCTCAAGACTCAGTCTTGATCATCCGCTGATGATGTTAACATGGTTAGCGAAACGTGCGCCCATTGTAAAAGTAAAAGTGTTTTGGTGTATTGTGCTGATTTAGTGTTTTATTTTGCTGTGTAACACCATAAGTTCCAACCCCCAGCTGTAATTATTTCTTCTATTATATTAACAACACATAATAATAAAATTATTCAAAATATTTAAGGGAGCTTTAATAAAAGCTTTTAGTGTTTATCTGCTAACTCAACAGTAACGATTCAAACAGCATAAAGTTTTTTGAAAAAAAATATTAATCTGAGTATTATATTTATGATACACATTATTTTCATAAAACACCGTACGCCCATGCCTATTTTATGAATGAAATTGGGCGTGTCTTGTTTACAACTGCGTTCCCCTGCCGATACCCCGTAGCTACAGATCCGTTGGTCACACTATACTCCCATCGCGCGTAGAGAAGTTTCACTTCAAAAATGGGATAAGAAAATTTTTGGATGCGCACTCGTGGAAGCTCATTCTTCAAACCCCTACATCTCTGGCTTCCTTCTCGCTCCATAACCTCCTCCTGATTCTGTCTCCCCGGGAGAATTTTTAACTTTTTGTCCGGCAAACCCAACTTTTAATACCTCGCCTTTATTTCGTAATAGCATCGGCTTAAATAAATCACGCGTTTTTTCTCTCTGCCAGCGTTTCGGTCGGGAAAGCGTCCCCGTCCTCGGGGAGCGCTTTCTTCGGCGGAACTTTCTTGCTTCGCCGTCCTAATTAAATTAAATAATTCGAGGACAATGTGTAACTTTTCTTCGAGCGGGGGCGCAGGAAAACGACCGGGAAAATTGAGACAATAGAGTAATAAGGGTTTTCACGTGGCTTTTACTTGTTCCCGAGAGCGGAAAACAAACTTTCTCTCTGTTCGCAATAAAAAGAAAAAAAAATTAGTTTCTTTTTCTGTTCGCGTAAATTAACTTTTAAATGTAGCTATTTAATACCTGCTGATTTTAGATCCATAAGATTATACAACTCTATGTATATTTTGCTATATAGAAGGATGTGATTAATAAGTGATTATCGCTTGGTGGCCATATTGTAATTGTTATTTTTTGAAATATTAATTCAGAAGTCATTTCTGTCAGTTCCAGAAAATATCCCGTCAATTCTTACTACAAAATGTTATTATTTAATTTTTATGTTTAAGATAAGAAGGATATATTTTGTACAGGGTGGACCATTTTGATTGTTTCTATAGGGTATCTAGGAAACCGTAAGAAATATTCAAATTTTGATACTGCAGTCTCGGATTATTTTTTTGAAAGAATTACAATGGCGCAAACGGATCGTGGCTATCTTGATCGGTTTCGAAGCTACAGGGGGATTCTCAAATTTTGTACTTTTTGAAGATGTTCGATAGTTTGTTTATTTCAGCAACCACGGAAAAATGAATTATACATTCTAAAGGCACTTTTCTGTGTACAATGCAGTGGCGTAGTCAGACTTTTTTCGTAAAAAATATTTTTTGAGATATTAACTATGTTTATGTTTTTTTTTTAATGGAACCCCCTGTATATTTTTAAATTTTCTTATTCAGCTTGGCATGGGCTTCTCGAAAATATATAACACTCTATATTTATTTTCACTATTAACCTCAATATTTCAAATTTTTCTTAAAATGTCCACTTAGTGGATAGTACCCCCTCTCCCTCTCCCTCTCCCTCTCCTCTCCCTCTCCCTCTCCCTCTCCTCTCCCTCTCCCTCTCCTCTCCCTCTCCCTCTCCTCTCCTCTCCCTCTCTCTCTCCCTCTCCCTCCCTCTCCCTCTCCTCTCCCTCTCTCTCCTCTCCCTCTCCCTCTCCCTCCCCTCTCCCTCTCCTCTCCCTCTCCTCTCCTCTCCCTCTCCCTCCCCTCCCTCTCCCTCTCCCTCTCCCTCTCCCTCCCTCTCCCTCTCCCTCTCCCTCTCCCTCTCCCTCTCCCTCTCCCTCTCCCTCTCCCTCTCCCTCTCCCTCTCCCTCTCCCTCCCTCTCCCTCTCCCTCTCCCTCTCCCTCTCCCTCTCCCTCTCCTCTCCTCTCCCTCTCCCTCTCCCTCTCCCTCCTCCCTCTCCCTCTCCTCCCCTCTCCCTCTCCTCTCCCTCCCTCTCCCTCTCCCTCTCCCTCTCCCTCTCCCTCTCCCTCTCCCTCTCCCTCTCCCTCTCCCTCTCCCTCTCCCTCTCAACGAACATCTAAGTAGATTGAAGCTAAGAAACAATGGCAAATGCAGATTCAGTGAGGAGAATTGGGAAACACCATTCAACCTCATCACATAAACTAATATCTAAGATGGAGAACTAACCTCTGTAAAACCGGTATTCAGGCTGAGGCAGCAAATGCCATATCCATCCAAACTACTTCCGTTTAAATCCCGAATAAATTATGAAAAGAAATACAAAAAATTTTAAAAATGGAAGCAATTAAAAAACCTGCGAGAAGAAATAAAGTTTTTAACCTATCCTCGCTGTTAAAGTATCATTTAATCTACCATTGCGGTTAAAGTACTATTTTATCTACTATTTTTGATAGATATAAGGCAATTTTAACAGTTGCTATGGAAAAAAACAACCTAAATATCATTTATGACTTTTTTGAATATGATTATTTTTATTCTTATTTTTGATTTAATAATTATAGAGCCATCTTTTAATTTTCTTTTTATTTCAATATCTTTCTCATTTGAGTTTGCTATTTTCCCACTGTCTTCCGTAGAATTTCTAATTGAATAAAAATAAAAAAAAATTAAAATAATAATAATAAATAATTAAATAAAACTTAATTAACTAATAATAATTTAAATAACCATATAATTTCGAATAGGAGATTAATTCCAACGACTTCTGCTCCAGCCAGATATATTTATGACTCAATCAGCCCGCTTCTACATTAAACAGACGCTTCTGTTTGCAATAGGGGATCCGATATATCTAGTCGGATTCAATCCCACTTGTCTAACAAGGCCGAAATTGCACAGCTAAATGGAACCTACTCCAGACCAATAAATATAACATGGAGAATTCTCCAACTGTAACGCTCTAAACCCTAAATGTATTCAGTCATCGTTCCCGTACGGTGTGTACCTGCCTGTATTATTCAAATCTGTTAATCTCGACAGGCTTAAAAAAAATACCTTATTTTTAATTAATGGTTATATTAGTACTCTCTTTTGACTATTCCATATACAGGGTTGTTCACCACATACGACACGGAGTATTTTAGCTGAACGATTAGATTTTTATAAATTGTAAGTTTTGGGTTCGTTGAAGGACTATTAGAGCTACAATTTAAAAATATTTTTCAGAGTGTCCCAAATAAGAAAAAAATATTATAGTTGTATATTTTTAAATGGAACACCCTGTATATTATTCTACTTTTAGATTCTGCGTTTGAGATAAAGACAATCAAGGGTTTATCACACTTAAACCTTACCGTTTTTAAAATATTTTCAATTTAATGAAATTGCAGTAAAAATTTTAAGGCTTTATTTCTCCAAGGGTATCAATGTTTTTAATACTAAATAGTTACTGAAGATTATTTATTGATCAGATATTGTGTTACAGTAATAAACAAAATACTACTTTATACAAACTGTCTAAAAATTTATATTAAATAATTACTAGTTTAAACGGCAATAACTTGTTTAATTTAAATAGAACACCCCGTATATCTTACAAGAATCAGATGCACAATTTAATTGTCTATCAAATTGTGTTATACCATATTTTCCCTATATCTTCAAGTTTTCGTAGAAAATACATTTTCTTATAATTTAGACCTCATTTATAATTATACTCATGGAATATTGACATTTTAGATTATTTTTAAAGATGTAACAAATTTTCAAAGGGTACCAGATACTAATATTGTAGATATAGTTCTATTATTTTATTAAAAAAATAAAAAAAAACTGTTCAAATATTTTTTGTTGAGAGGACCAATTAATATGATCCCGGTATTCAAACTACATTAATTGACTGTTTACATTGATTAATAATAATTGCTCCAAATACTAAAAACCTGAATTTTGTATGTGTATTAGACAGTGTGGTAAAAAGTAACACCTTATAATTTTTATTTTATTTTTTGACGAATGCATATTTATAACAACATACGTTCATTTTCATAAATTATTATTATATTTGCTTGCCTCATCCACGTTACCGCAGATGGAGCTAAAAAGGCTTATGTAGGGTATATATAAATAAACAAAATACGAGTAGCGGAAAAAGGGGCCAAAAAAACCCTACATATATGCTTATTCTCTGCATTAAGTTGATCAGACCGAAGGGAACAGCCATTCGACGACCGGTTTCGGAGATTTTTCTCCATCGTCAGGCCGACTTTGCTGTAACCCTCGATCTGACCAACGAAAAGCAGAGAATAGCATTTGAGTACAAAACGTACTACTATGGCAAGAGTGCTAGACGCTCTACGCCATCTAGCGGCAGCTGTGACAATCACAGATCGTACCGCCAAAATTAAAACCAGCGGCCTACTGGACAAACATGCTTGCTTCATCCACGTTACCGTAGATGGAGCTAAGAAGGCTTAGGTAGGGTATATATATAAATAAACAAAATACAAGTAGCGGAAAAAGAGGCCAAAAAACAGGGCCAAAAAAAATGCGATAGACGAAAAAGAGATAGGTAAAAAATTGCATAATACAATTTGAAAGACAATTAAATTGTGCATCTGATTTACGTAAAATATACAGGCTGTTCCATTTAAATTAAACAAGTTTAGTTTTAAACTAGTAATCTAGTTTGTAGTTTAAAACTAGTAATTATTTAATATAAATTTTTGGACACTCTGTATAATATGGTATAATTTTTATTATTGCAACACAATATCTGATCAATAAATAATCTGCAGTAAATATTTAGTATAAAAAACTTTAATACCCCTGGAGAAATGAAGCCTTAATTTTTTTACTGCAATTTCACAAAATTGAAAATATTTCTAAAGCGGTAAGTTTTAAGTGTTATAAACCTTAATCAAATTTACCTTTATTTCATCGTAGAATCTAGAAATATAATAATATATAGGGTGTTCAATTTAAAAAAAAACAACCATAACATGTTTTACTTATTTGGGACACTCTCTATGTTGTAAAATTATTTTTAAATTGTAGCTATAATAGTCCTTCAACGAACCCAGAACTTATATTTTCTCAAAATCTAATCGTTTAGCTACAATACTCCGTGTCGTATGTGGTGAACAACCCTGTACTACAAAGTAGTGATGTAAAAATTCTAAGTGATCGTTACAAAGTAACAGTTACTTTACGAGGACTCGAAGTAACGCTTACTATTTGAATTTAGGACTCGTTACTCAGCTAATTCGTTACTTTTGCGCCGGCAGTAATCGTAATCCCTGGAAATGCACGAACCGAGGACTCGAAACTCGATACTGAAATATTCCTTACTTCGACGTAGGCAAAACGTAGGTCTAGTTGTTATCAATATGTTTATGTTTAAAGTGTTGACTTGGCGCCGGCCGGTGTTTTGGATGGCAAATGTGTGATATTTTTATTACAATTATTATGATTGGCTCATGCCGACCCGGAGTCTGTCCCTTTGTCGTTTGTTGTCGCTTTTTATTTATAGAATAGAATTGTTTATTTAGATTAACATGTCTTAGATATTAATTAAAAATGGATTCACGTTAGTCACAAAAAACGTTAACATCGGAAAAAGCAGAGCAAATATTTTTCTTCAAAAGATAATAGATATTTCGCCATTTACACTGTAAAAAAATCTACAAAATAAAAATAGTAATTTTTAGTAAACACTGCCGCGTTAATCCAAAGGACTTTTTTGTAAGTATACTTGCACTGTATACATTTTTTTAATATTTTTTCATTTTAACAAAGATATATATATTTTTTTTTTTATTTTTACTCTTTAATGTTTGCCTATTTATTAATGTAATACAAAGAGAGAGAGAGAGAGAGAGAGAGAGAGAAAATATAAAAAATACTTAATATTTATTATACACATATTTTCTTTGTTTGATTTGTTTTCTTTTATTTTTAATTTTATTAATGGTACATAGTTTTATTTAACATATTATTATAAAAATATTATACATATTATTAAAAACATATTATTTAGTACTTGAATACCGAGTATTGAAATTATCCTAGTAAGCCCTTACACTAGAAGAAAGTAGAAACCCCTTGTAGGTTAAACCGAGCATGCAACGAAGATCGTCGCGCACAATAAGTAACGAAGTTCCACGTCAAGCCCAAGTCTTCCAACCTGTACACAAAACAGCGATTATAAAGTAACGATACTAAGTACCAAAGTAACGAGTAACTAAAGTAACGAGTCCAATGTAACGAGTCCTATTACCAAAAGTAACTAGTAGTTACGAGTCCATAAAAGTAACTAAAGTTTACATCACTACTACAAAGTACTCCCACTTTGTAGTATTTTTGAGAATTTCGTATAATGTATAGGATATATAGAATAAGAATAAGTGGGAGGGGGGTTAATCTCTGCGACCTTAGAGATCTATTGTGTCTCGCTTTCTTGAGTTATAACTCATCATACAGTCTCAGGACTTCCTACGAAGACCCGTGTCCTTCACAGTCGAGGAGCTACGACCCAGGCCGGGTAGACGAAACGGTAGCTTGTGTCGCCTGTTGGGTTTAGAGGTAGGAGGTAGGCTCCCGACCCTTGGAGGAGGTGGTAACTTGTATGCCACTTGCGGAGGATGGTCTCACGCAAGTGTCAGCCACCTCTCCTGCAGTTCTCTTTGGGTTTGGCCCCTTGGAACTTTCATTGTTACTGTTCCCAGTGTTGCTAGGGGGTCTCCCCACAGCTTCACCGGTGATGTTTTTATTACTATTATTACCAGATCTCATAGTGTTCCCATGAGTCGCTAGGGACAGTCGGTCCACTTCTACAGAGCCCCGCATGTAGAAGTAAGGGGTAAAATACAATGGGGTGCCCCCCGATGCCCCAAGGTTGAGGCTGTCCGTAGCCCCGCCCGGTATCGTTATATGTCTTGGTGCAATTCCCTGGCCACGACACTACAGTCAGGGATAAGACGATGAGTGAGATGCTTCTTAGACCAAGCCAAGTGCTAGGGGGGATTCCCCCCGGCACCTGACCAGGAGCTTCCCCACCAACGACAAGGTCTTTCATCTCCTAGGGGAAGTGCATCTCCTTCTTCTTCTTCTTCTATAGGATATATAGACGAGCGACTTTTGGACAACAGTAATTAAAATAATTGATAATCTGCGTTAAAACTAAAACCCAGAATAAGACTTCGAATAACAAAATCAGGAAATTCCGCTTAAAACTTGGCAACTTCAGCATCAATGTTTCGTAGCTGTTTTGTACATAGAAATATGTAGGCGGACACTGACAGTATTTCGCCCTGTTGAATTTTAATAAAAGAGCAGGAATGTCGATATGTGGGATTTAAAGTGCTCCGTTAACAAATAGCTGAAATGTCGACGCAGTTTTCAATGGCGACGGCCGAATACCTGGCCGTATTATATGCGACGTGCACCTATTTTAATCGTTTCAATGGAATTAGGATTTTTATTTTATTTTTTTTGCTGACACTAGTATTTGGCTTATGAACAGTTAGATTAAAACACAAATATTAAAACACTTAGACACTCAAAACATAGTGAAGCGTTTTTTATAAAACATTACCACTGCGAACAGCAGCTTTTCATCGGAGAGCAGTCGTGGATAAGGTATTTCACTAGAGAGAAAACTAATCAATAAATAAACAAAAAAATATAGATATTGGGCGCCAGGCATGTACAGAGAAAGAAAACACAGTTGTATATTACTTAAAACTAATGACTATATTTATTCATGATGGACTGTGATGGTAAATAGCATTGTACAATTTTAATAATTATTATAGTGGTTATATGTCAACGAAAGTGGTGTTAAGAATTGTACTAAATATCTATGAAAACAACTATGATAAAATACAAGACATGTAAAGTTTAAGAGAATACATGAAATGTAGCATTACTTTAATTAATTTGATATATTTTATTTGATGTTAGTGCAATAATAATATCTATAAAAAAGTAATACTATTACAAGGCGTAATGTTATGAAACCTAAAATCTAAATCATATTGTAACTACTAAATCGACATAAATGTTCTTAATAATCTAACCACTAAATATAGTCTAGACGATATCGTTTAAAATGTACGTTAAGTTAAGACTGAAAATCGACTGGAAATCGGAACCTAAATCTAAACTTAGCTGTTCTTGAGGCAATCCTGTTTCGAAGAGTAGCAGCGTGAGGTGGGCTCATATCTCTGCACTGTCTCTCGGCTATCCTGTTGGCCAATACAACAAAAGAGGTCAGAATGAGGACACCATGAATCAATACAGCCGTAACTACTGACTAGACTGAGAAATGGGAGCGAAGCAGCATGGGGCTTACGCTGTATCCATACTGTGGCAATATGGGGACACTACCCGTACCTTGGAACACTACTAGGACCTTGGATAATGTCCGTAACCTGGACCATAACCTTGGACACAGTCCGTCCATAAGACAACGGTACAGGGGAACACTACCCGTACCTTGGATACTACTAGGACCTTGGATAATGCCCGTACCTTGTAAATATTCCGTACCTTGGACCCTAAAAATACGAAACTCTTGTTTAAAATCAAACAAGGTCTAATAAACAAAATGAACCTACCTCGAATTACTTCCGAGGGCTCACTAAATAATAAAGAACATGTCCTTTCTTCCATGTGACATTTTGGAGGACAAAAGTAAAGGGACGCCAACGTGGCAGCAAAATACAAATACAAGTTAGGTTGGGACATCCAAAACTCTATCCTAAAAATACGCAGTAATAATAACGAATCAACAAAGATAATATCTCATTTTTACCTGTAACTTCGAAATAGCAGCTGATTCAAATTATACAGCAAGATTTTTATAATTGCAGTTTCTCGAAGCAAGGATTTTTTTGACGGTGACAGTCGGACGGTCAAAGCCAAGTGAAGTTAAGCACGGAGAGAGTTGACAGAAGCGATGTTTACAGCGCCTCCTCAGAGCGATAACAGGGTTGTGTCAAACGATAACAGGGTTGGCGACTAGGGAACGTAAAAATTACGCTAAGTGCGTCAATTAAATTATACGGCCTGAACGATAGGGAATCCGGTGATGATACGCCAGACATCATATATCATATACAAAGACATGTAACGAACTAAAAACGTTACAATAGACACCCAAAATCTCATTCAAATCGGGATAAGGGTTCTTAAAATATCTGAGAAAATGTGTTTATTTTTTTTTATTTAAGTTTGGCGCCCTCTAACGGACAAAGGAAACACTTTTGTATAGAGGTAAATTGTATCCAATGAACTTATTTAGATTCCGAAATACGTATAGTCTGTCCAACAAGATCTTTGACAGTGATAGATGTGTCTGTCATTTTAATTTTAAAGTAGTTTATTTTATTTCACCAAGCAATAAGTTGGTACAACTGAAACGCATATCAGGAAATTATTATATTTAAAATTTGACTGATAAGTTATTTCTTCAAAATATAGTGAAAAACACTATAAAACTGAAAAAATGTAATCGAGTTATTTTATTTAAAAAAAAACGGTATATGTTAATACAAACCACAAAAACAAAACACCACGTACCAAAAAAATATAAAAAGAGCTATTTCTTACTTTCAAGCTTCAAGAAAGTTCCCGCATTTATTATTATATTTATTAATATCACTTATGTACCAATACAAATTTGTAATATTCCACAAGAATAAATAAACAACATCAATAAAACAAACTATTTTATTAATAATAACACTTACCAAATGTTATACCTTAAAGGTTGATTAATTAACTTTAATCTTATTTTTTTAAACCAGTACCTTTTGACATTATTTTTCTGCAGTACTAAAATCCATTATTTACCTACCGTGTGATGTCGATATTTTACAGCTACTCCAGTAGTATATGTTTAGTACAATCCTTGTAACATATACGGGATGCATTTATCTACGACGAGATGGTATACAAACTTTATTGGTGTATAACACTTTCTGCCTGGGCAGCAAGTATTAACTATAAACTGTGCTCTGGGTCTACAGTTAATTTTCCCTCGATTTTTCCTCCGCTTGACCTCAAAAGATACAAAAAACAATTAATAACACGAATTAAAATGCATCATCTTCCAAAACGCAGGGTATTTGACATAGGTTGACACAAAATTATAACTTATAATTTGGCAAGACTTTGACAAGCCTCAAAAATCTAAAGGCGAGTTCGTACGCATCGGCGTCCGTTTGTCGTTCATCGTTCCGTCAAACCAATAAAATTGAAATATGATCTGTCATTTTTGAAAGAAACCAATAAAACTGGTTAAAACAACAGGAGACGACGCATGACGGATTTATATTTAAACCCATCCAGAGTTAACTTAAAAAACATTAAAAACTTTTTTAGTAAAATAAATAGATTAGTATGGGACGTCATCTGCTTTTCTTCTATCATCGTCTGTCGAAATTTTACCTGAGAAAAAAAAAACAGAGTATAGTAGTTCTATGTCCACGGAATATTGGGACACATTGTATATATTATTAAACACTGTAATCTGCTTTAATCATAAACTAACAATATTGAAATACATATTTTCATGCATTTTGAATCTTCGATAAATTGAATTATAACAGCCAAAGCAAATATTCCTTCAAATAACAGTGATTATATGAGGCGTGCGAATACCGCAAATGTTATGGCGAATTTTACATAACCCCATATTCAAATGCATTACTGACATACATACGGCCTCTGTTACAACAGAATTAATAATTTACCATTCAATTTAACACAGCGTTCCGCATGTTGTACAATGTTAAAACAACATTTCGTAGATACCGTATAAACTACCCTGAAATTAATCCAATTCAATCTATTTTAAACGTACAAAATTATAATATGAAGCACGTGAAGAAACATAGAATTCAGTAGTGTATAACGTTTAAAATCCCAATTTTGAAAATCTCAAAAAGTGCAAACATTTTAATTTGTGTATCGAAACACTGTTTTTTGCAACTGAAAAAGAATTTTATAAATAAAAAATTGATCTTAAATAAGCATTGCTAAAATCATGAATTTAACATTTTAAAACGTGAAATTTGAGTTATAAGTTAACGAAAGTGTATATACACTAAACCGTAGGAAAGAACTGACTACACAAATGTTCGTCCAAGTCTCTTTTTAGTTGTTGCAGACAAGTTTCGGTCCCCCCAGGGGCTATTAAGACATCCAATAACTTGTTCGCTCTTCTGAATTCGGGTTTGTATTTCTTCTTTGCCCAAACCTTCGTTGTTAATAGTAGCACCCAGGTATTTAAATGTGTCTACTTGTTGAATTTGGACGTTATCATCAATGAAAACTTCAAAACAAACGTTGGAATTGACAGCTAAGTGTTCCGTTTTCTAGACCAACTTGAAGTGCCCATTTGTTATATTCTTATATTCTTGAATCTCCTTGTAGTACAAATGATTAAAAGATTATGTTACATCACTTACGCCCTATCTTATAGGTTGTTCAAAATATTGTCCATCTTCCTTTAAACAATAATAAAGTCTGTTTTCACACTCCTCCCCAATATTTCGGAAAACTTCACCAAGAATTGACCGGCATTCTTCTGTAATTGACCTTTTAAGGTCATCAATATCATGTGTTTTACAAATCATGTGTTTTATAAACAATGGATTTAAGATGTTCCCAAAGAAAGAAGTATAAGGGTGTTAAATCCGGTGATCTCGGAGGCTATTCAATTGGTTCCTTTCTTCCAATCCATGTACCCGGAAATCTCTCGTTTAACCACCGTCGAACAGGAAGATAATAACAAGGTGGAGCACCGACCTGCTGGAATGTTAACAAATCCTCCTGTAAAACTGGATTACCCTCTGCATCAATTTGAGTTTCTAGTTTTTGGGTGATAAGATGATCAATAATCTATTGAAGCATATTAAGATACAGATCATTTGTCAAGTTTCTTTCAATAAATAACAGTTTTATTTGTTAACATTTCCATTTAGAGAAAATGAACATTCATCACAAAAACAGATATTCAAACACGTTTCAGGAAAACCAGTATTTCAAGCCACTTGTTTTTCAAATCATCTCTCTATTTCGTAAAAAACAAATAACGTTGTACAAAAATTCGTTCAAGAATCATGATTCGATTGACCGGACGACGACAACGATTTGTTTGACCCTTGGACAGCCAAAAAAAGCGAGAACAATTTGCTGAAATTTAATCAAGACAAGGCTTCAATTTATTACGTGGGCGCGTCTCTTGCAACATTTGTTCCCGTCGCTCGAACAATGGCGACACCAAGGCGACCATTTCTCAAAACAACGCGTTAAAGGCCCAGAACCTTCTTTCTCGTTAGTTGAAAACATGCACCGGTGTAGTTTAGGGAACGTTTAGGGTCTGTTCTGAGTTTCGTTTAATTAGGTAGATGGCATCGCGTGAATTCCCGTGGGTAATCTGTGGTTAGCGTTCTGTTTATTAAAGAAACTTGATTACGTGCGTCGCAAAGTATTATCTGTGTTTGGGGAGATACACAATACTGCATTTCATTAAAAATTGCAACATCCAAACATAACTGTAAGATACGATACCAAACGTAAATAAAAATTTTAAAAAACGGGTTATCATGACCCCTCAAATTATGTGCAATATACAAGGTGTCCCAATATTCCGTGGACATAGAACTACTACGCATTTTTTGAATCAAAATAAATTATTTGAACACAATTTTAACACTGTAGGTTATGAATAGTCAACTACGTATTATTTTCTGTAATCTGTTCCATGTAAAGACTTTCTGACCTCTATTTCTATATGATACTAGCGTGTACCCGCGACTTCGTTCGCGTCGAATTAATCATTCGTAATGGTGATGATAAAGCAAAGCAAGAATTTCCATTAACATACAAACTGAATAAAACTTTCTCACATTTATGTTAGCATGAGAAAAAGCAATATGGCTATATTATTATATAACTCGGTAATATTTGAGGGGTAGTTTCATCTCGTTGGAATTTGACTTTCGAAAAATCCGTTTGCCAAAAATAAGCTTTTTACGTCAAGCAATTTAAGCAGACTCGTGGTTAATCAATTACCCAACTTTTTGGAACACCCTGTATGGTTTTTTTAAAAAAATTCAAAATATGTAAAAAAAGAAATTATGCGTATCCAAGCGTTTCCCGAAAGACTAACCGTTTTTTAAATAACAAATATTGTAATATTTGAGGGGCGTTTTCAAACTCTTGCAATTTGAGATTCGAAAAACCCCTCCTTATCGAACCTCTACACCCCACCTCTACACACTAGTATTCTGTCTCTTCTCTGTTTATCTCTGACAATAATGATAACCCACCTACACCTTTTTTCCATTAGCTGAAAACAAAGCATACATTATTTAACATATTTACAAAAAAAAATTCCTCTACACGACCAGGTGATACCATATATTAATTTCCCAGACACAAAAACATAAAAAAATCTATTTAAAACAAAGCCTTGTCCCGCATTTCGGTCCATTATTGTAAATATTCATTTTAAAATATCTCGCTGACAAGTGAAAAATAAAAACGACGAGTGAGCGAGTGAAAAAAAAGCGGCGAAACAAAAACAAAGAGATAGAGGAGCAAAATTATAAATTTTATGTTTTACCCCGGCAGAATGTCGCCGGTTGAAAATGATGCCGCTCGCGCTCGGGTTGTGTTAATGCAAATGACAGACGCCAGAAAAATGGACTGTAAAGATGGCGGAAACAAAAGGAGGATGCAGGCACGTTAAATAATTCTAGTTTTGTTATGCAAAGAGGAGGTCTGTCGTGACAAAATGTGCCAACAAAGAAAATCGAAGCTAGAACGATGCGTTTTAAGATAAATTGATAGAGATATCTTGCTGTTTTACAGATTTTATTTTAAGTTTAGAGTTTATGTCGGGGAATGTGTCCAGATAGCAGCTCTGTAGGTTTAGAATGGTCTAAAATAATCTAGAATAAAGATAGAATAATCCCGAAAATTTTAAGGTAGAACTTTATATTAAAAGGTATAAATACAGAAAATAAAACTTAATGTGATTTGTTACTAACCAAATAAAAAAAATTGTGTGTGCACTATGTGCGCATATTTGAAATGAAACTTCTTACTAACAGTTATTAAATTGAAGGATTTGAAGGATATATATTTTTTTATAAATGCTTTTTATAAACTTTAAAAAAATTAATATTGTTAATATAAAACCGTGTATTAAGCTAGGTAGTGAAGCACGATCGTAGCCCACACTTTAGTGAGCTACAAAAGTACCAAAAAGCCATTCGTGAAAAACGAAAATCATCCAGTGATCGTAGGCTGTTTACACGGCAAACGTTTCAATTTTCTATAAAGTCCTTTTCGTGGAAGGTTGTACACTAATATGCCAAATATTACTGCATTAAAAGACGAGTGAAAGTAATTAATTGTGGCATTCATGTCAATATCTCTTCACAGAGTTTGCCAATATTTACTATTTTACGTCTTTTCATCAGACATTTCTAATTTACATGCGAGTCATTACTGTATATAAAAATTGAATTTATATTTATTTTAATTATGATTTTGTTAGGCATATAAAGTTAATTTTTATAATCATACTAAAATATATTAAAAAAAAGGTTACAATTAAATATTCGAACTTTTTTTTGCAACAAAGATTATAATCTGAAGTCAATCAATTTTTTCTAATGCGAGAATAGTGCAAAATATTTTTTTACTTCAACTTGCTCTGCAATTTGTGAATAAGAAATATCGATTTGGTTCGTGAAATATCTAATACGTTCGATTTGCTTATTCACGATCGTGGCGTTTTTCGTATTGATTCGTTTCTATTCTTCTTTCACGAATCTACTGTTGACATGAGGCGTGGTCCACGAAAGTGTGGGCCACGATCGTGCTTCACTATCCGTGTCAATCTAGCTCTAGCTTTATAATTTTATCATGTTTCTTTAATTTTTATTAAAAAACGATAATTCTATTACCCGGCCGGATAGCTGGGGCCATTAAACGAAAGTACTACTACATCTATATCTGTGACTACTATTAACTGCTACTAACCAACGATTTGTTTTGTGTGGTCTATGGTATGTTTTTGTTTAAATGTTTTGTTCAATATTCATGTTGGGGATTTATTTTTAAATTAATGATAATCGTTAGGCAACAGGTAAACTCATAGAATATGTATATTTTTTGCATAATCAAAATTGTCACACTAAATTTTACATTATCAAATTGTCAGTCTAAATCGCTGTTTTTTAGACAGATGTCACTTGACTTGTTATTATTCAATTCATTATTCGAATTCTCAGAATGTTGTTAACAGAAGTATCATCTTAAATTAAAATTTTAATCAATCACAATTGTTTATCTTCATCATTTGCTGGATTAATAATACAGAAATTAGAGCTCAATTACAAACAATTTATTATTTATAGTAATTTACATTAATTTTATTAAATTATACGCATATTCTCGTTGATTATTGGTTTGAAATAAGTATGATAGTGTCCTCCAATAAAAATTCGAGTTAAGTTGGGTTAGGTTAGGTTGTTGGGGTTCATATTGGATCCCTCACTCGGAGGCCTTGGGCCCATTGCGATACCCCTGTATTGTTTTACCAAACCTTCCTCTCATTCTTTTTTTGCGTTAAAGCACTTCCAGCTCTTTGCAAAGCTCTTTCCCGATGTCGCTGATATTGGCTTCTGCTGCTTCCTCTAGTCCCTCCAAAAAACCTTGCCCTAAAGTTTTAAAGCGTCGGTATTCCAATGCCGGACAGTGGCACAGTAGGTGCCCTATGGTTTCTTTTTCCTCTCCGCATTCTCTGCAGTAGTCGTCGTCGGAAATTTTCTATCTCACGAGGTTTACCCCCGTGGGAGAGTTTCCAGTGACGACACCTTTAATTATGCGTACTAGGTCCTTTTTTTGCTCTAGTAGTTGTTTTGTCTTTTTGCTATCTACCACTGGCCATAGTCTTCGAGCTGTAAAATGCTAGTTACTAACTCTAAATTCTAGTTCTGAGGTGGTTGTAGTAAGTATGAGCTAGATGCTTTACCTAGAGCGTTATTCAGGAGCTACAAACCTATCGATGATGAAAATATGCATGAAATCAAGATTGGTACAGTATCAAGTTTATTATAGTGATTTTCTTAGCCGCGTATGGCACAGATCGTTACCCAGTGTTGCCACAAGCTTATTTTTTATCGGGGTAGATTATCACGAGTTAGCGGGGTTAAATTGTTAAACAAAGGGTTAGATCCACCCTGAATGGAGTAGCTATCACTTTTCCTCTTGATAGCTTGCGTCACAGCGTGTGTCACGGTCTTAAATAATTAAATTAATTGTATTTCTTTTCAAATTTTGAAATAAACACTTGCTCATACTGTAAAAGTTAGACTTTGGAAATAAGACCTAATTATGAACATAATTTGTTGGGCTATGATTAACGTTTTTATTTTTATTTTTATATTAATTTCTTTTAGGTATTGTAACATATTCTATATGATATAGAGGATACAATCACTATAGATTACAACAAATAAATGTAGTCAATATTCAAAAAATATCTTTTAATAGCTATTTATGTAACTAGTACCTAAAATGATGTTTTTTAGGACGAATCATTACTGTTTGCGGACGAGGCGTTAGCCGAGTCCGAAATAGTAGATGAGTCCTAAAAAACATAATTTAGGTACGTGTTACATACACTATTTTTTGTCATACGCTTTTTACAGTTTTTTAGAACGCATATTTGCAAATTTTCCATATTTGAAATTATAATGTTTGAAAAAAGTTGGCTTATAAATTCATATCTTAGTAACGAGTTTGTTTATTTCATCGCATTTTGACATGTCATTCGAAATTTGTCACAAAATCACACAAATTCATCAACAATTTTAAAATGTTCCAAAATCCCGAACATATTGCTAATAAGGCCAAAGAAATCGTGTTGGATTTACTTCCTGTGAAGTCTCGTGCCATTTACCAGAAAGAATATGATGTTTTTAATGAATGGAAAGACAAAAATGGCGTATTCGTTGTAAATGAAGATGTATTGCTAAATTATTTCCACGAAAAGTAAGTACCTAGGTACCTATTTAAAAGAGGCTTTTAAATTAAAATATTCTTAAATTACAGTCACAAACATTCAAACCATCGTCAATTTGGTCGAAATATTCCATGCTGAGAGCAGTGTTAAGTGTTAAAGAAGATATTTATATTGACAAATTTCCAAAACTTATTGCTTTTTGAAGAGGAATTCGGTTGGTTACGAGCCTAAAAAGTCTAAGGTTTTGTCCATAAAAGAGATCGGTGATTTTTTGGCCACGGCTAGTGATGAAACTTATTTACTTACTAAGGTAAGTTTGCGATAATGATTTTTAAAATATATAGATGGTTTCTTATTCCATTGTATTTGATTTTTAGGTAGCTCTTGTCATTGGCCTTTGTGGAGCATGTAGAAGAGAAGAATTGTACTCTCTACGAGTGCAAGACATCATAGAAAAAAGACAACAGCTGCCTTTTAGTTACCCTTGCGGATACAAAAACTAATATCAAAAGAGTGTTTCCGGTGGTGAACAGAAGGAACGTTGTCAATCAGTTGAGTTGTATAGAAAATATGCTTGTCTTAGGCCAAAAATGTACCACATGATTATGTCTTCATCTCTTATCGTAAAGGAAAATGCACCGTGCAACGAAGTCGGCATTCATTCATTTGGGGAAGATGCCATCGATTGTAGCAGCATTTTTAAAGTTGTCGAACCCAAACGAATATACAGGTCATTGTTTCCGACGTAGTTCTGCTACTCTTGCTGCAGATGCAGATGTGGATTTTACATCGCTGAAACGCCTAGGAGGTTGGAGGTAATAATTTTATGTGATTTTGTGACAAATTTCGAATGACAAAATAAAACAACCAAATAACGAATTTAGACATTTTAGTCCATAAAGGTTGCCATGACGACCTTTACGGCCTAGGCCGAAAAAGAAACATTTTACGGACTGAAATGAGTCCGTAAAATAGCTGTTTTTGGGAGCGTATGACAAAAATAAAAAAATATAACTCAAAATCACGAGAAATACTTTTTATATCTACTAAAACATATTCCCTAGTTTTTCCTTTTGCATGCAAAATTTAATAACAAAAAGTTCGAAAGCCAAGTCAAAGCAGTATTTTCTCGAACTATGTTGCCTGCTGCAAACATTTTGACGCAAACCTATAAACTTTCATATCGGTAGAACATGCATTTCCATTCTTATGAAAAAGGCAATATCGAAAAATGTGTTTCGACCGTACGAAAATTGAACGTTTCACTAGATGCACACACGGGCTTTGGTATATGTATATACATGCGCCCGATCTCTGTCTGTTCGTAACTTCAATCATCAACTTTAGGATCGGAGATCGGGGATTTTCAATAAAATTTTCCCTTCGATTCCTTTTGTTTAAACTATCCTATTCCGTGTAATACTTGAAGGGGAAATAATATCGATATAGGGCACGTTGAAGGATGAAATATTACGTTGGAAAGTATACTCAAACGTCTGTAATATAAATTATAAATAATATAAATTTAAATGTAAAATATTCTTTGTACAAAATGAAGTCATGTTTAACGAACTTCAACTAATGGGTTGTTAAAATAAACTAAAGTTTAAAAAATATCTATACCTCTGTGGCGGATTCATATCTTTAGAAAAGTCCCATAAAAACCGCTAACGTTCTGTTAAACTGACATAATTATATCAAGTTGAACATTAAAATTAACAATTACTACATAATTAAAATTACTTAATGAGGTAAAATCAAAAAGCCTCAAATCCTCTATACCGGGTGAGTTTCCTACAATGTTCTCTATGGGTATCTCGGAAACTACTGGAGATAGAGAGTCGGTTAAATGGGGGAGGAATTGCAGTTTTGTTAGGTCATAAATATGCGCCTTTCAGATTTTTGAAAAATTTCACGGCTTACTATATATTGCGAAAAAAAACAATTTTGGCTAGTTTATAAAGTGTCCCTAATTCCATTATAATCTATTTTAGACAAAAAGTTTTCAGATGAAAGTTGTAGATAATCGTTAAAAACGTAAAAATAAAAAAAATTTAAAAAAAATAAAAGACATCCCTTTAATGAGTTTCTGTTCTCCGATTTTTTCTAAATCATGTCATTTTTGACATATATGACACAAACATATGTTTTTTAATGGAAACCATAGTTGGCCCTGACTTCATAAAAAACCGCCATTTTTTAAGCTTTTCAGCGATATTTATTTTTTTTTTGAAAAAATACTGAGTTATAGTCAGTTCTTATCTTTCTTGACTAATTTCACTTAGTTGGTATGGTTTATTATTCTTTTATGATTTATAACTTATAAAAAGACAGAATATATTATTAAACGGTTCTTTACAATTTACATTACACAAACTAACTCTTAAGAAAATAATATCACAGCATACACTTTAAGTTATTTTAGAAACCGTTCAAAAAATCCGTCATTGTTTTGAGTACATAAATGCATCTATTTAAAACTGAATTACTACCTGTTCTCGCAGAACGACCGATTGCTGAAAAGCTTAAAAAATTATTTTTATGAAGTAATGGCCAACTATGGTTTCCATTTAAAAAAAAACATATATTTGTCTCATATGTCAAAAATTACAGACTTTCCGAGATACCCATAGAGAACATCGTAGAAAACTCACCCTGTATACGATTTATTTATTTGTTTTTAATTTTTACTTATGTTATGTTTATTTATGTTATGTTCATTAAAATCAAACAAGCGATAGCCATACATTACTAATCCTTACAGATGCCTGAGCAATAAATTTATTTATATTAGATTGTATTAAAAAAATCTTTTATTTTCCGTTTAGAGGCTATCGCTTCTTTCGTAATAATTTTTGCGTTTTTAACGTCTACTCTTCGGTCTCCGTTAGATTAACGGAGCAGTGTTTAGAAAAATTAATTATTTTATTTTCGATAGGACTTTTTTGAAGAAACCATATACAGGGTGAGTCTTAAATAAGTGCAAATATTTTCAGGGCTGGTAGATCTCGATAAAAGAAACATATTTTCTCTTTACCATTTTTCAGATAAGTCCAAAATAACCGAGTTATTTAAGTTTGAAAATTTAAAAAAAAATGATTTTTTTTGAAAAAAATTTGAGAGCCACCGGATTTTTCTCTATTTGCATCCCTTTTAGTACAGTAACCATAGAGTAAAGCCGTAACTATGGTAATATCAGAGATTAAGAAATAATACCGTGGGAAAATTGGCGGTGAACAGGCAGTTCTAAAAAGTTTTCGAAAAATATACAGGGCAATTTAAAAGAAAATGTACGATTTTCAACATCTTTTTTTTTGCAAAAAAACCTCATGGACGTGTTCCTGGGGTCGAAATATACTACCCCTAAAAATATTTGCACTTATTTAAGTCTCACCCTGTATATACAACGAGTAGATACATCACAGTTATCTCTCATTATAATTCAGGACAGATTTTATTTTCTGTCATTTTTTGAATGTCTGTTTGTAAAAATCTTCCGTGAAGACTTTTTCTACTTAAACTGACATTGACTAAGCCTCGAGCGCAGCGGGCGTATTCGGAATTTTGTACCGCAATTTTACTAATTTATTTCAAACAAAATATCCATTGGACGTAGATCGGTGGTGCCATTTAATGTGCTTATTTAGCAATATTTGTCACTTTGGGTTGTAGTCTTTTGGTTCAGTAACAATTCTGTCGTAAACCTGGCAACTACAGAATTTACCATCATATTACCATAATATCTACCATTTAGATGAATATTACAGTTAAGGGTTGGAAGCTTTGGTGTTACACAGCAAAATAAAACACTGAATCACCAATACACCAAAACACTTTTACTTTTACACTGGACGCGCGTTTCGCTAACCATGTTAGCATCATCAGCAGATGATTATAAACTCAACTAAAGTACAATCTACAATTGGAGCGTTTATATACTCGCTCAGTGGGCACAGAGTGGGCGTGGCAAGATCTAGCCAACCGAGTCAGAACCCACCGAGCGTAACAGTTAGATTTCCGCCACTAGAGTAGTAGGAACAAGGAACTTGAAGGAATTGGACCGTTGTCTCTGTTCATACTATCTTTACATTTATTAATTCTGATGCTTTCATATGCATCTAATTGCCTGTAATTTGAGACTTGTTTAAGTAATTTTAAGTTATTAAGATCTATGCAATGTTCTTTATCAACAATATGTTCGGCAACGCAAGATTTATCAGGTCTATCATATCTTATCTGAGCTAAATATTCTTTAAATCTAGATAATATTGATCTTCTAGTTTGCCCAACATATTTCTGATTACAATCTTTACAAGAAATTTCATAAATACCCGACCTTTCCAGTAGAGGTGTTTTATCCTTTGGATTAACTAATAATTGTTGTAATTTATTATTAGCCTATACACAAGTTTATAATTGACATTCTTAAAAATTCCTTTTAGACCACGGGATAACTGTCTATCAAACGGTGAAACTTTGAAATTTTCAGTTAAAAAATTTAATATCTTAAAAACGTGACATCGATAGTAGATTAAAATGATAGGAACAAATTGCAGAAAAAAATCCGGTAACTCAAAATTTTTCCAAAAAAATCATTTTATTTTTAATTTTGAAACTTAAATAACTCGGTTATTTTGGACTTATTTGAGAAACGGCAAAGAGAGAAAATATGTTTCTTTTATCAAGATCTACCAGCCCTGATAATATTTGCACTTATTTAAGGCTCACCCTGTATATATTGATTTTTTAATGATCTTCGATACCAAAAACATCCCTAACCGCAACCCTCTAGACCAGGGTCGCGACAGTATTAATAGTTGCATAATTCCTTAGTATCGAATTACCGTTCTTATATTATATTAAATCTAAACTCTTGACGCCCGCTGGACATTTACCTGTCTTTCAGACACCGTTTTAAGTCTCAAATTGAACCCGGGTAATTATATAGTTACCGGAAGTCGGCCCTTGTTACCGGCGACCGGTGTCTGGCTTTGTCCCGCCTCGCATTTCCACCGTGAATATTCAAATCCGCGCCGTTTTGGCTACAAATTAGTTGACAAGCGGAGACCCAATTTCCAGCCTGATCGAATTAACTAGGTGTTCCTTGTCTCGAAGCTAATCTCGTTAAACGTCCGAGAGCTAAAGTTTGCTATTTCTAATTAACTCAGTAATGAGATAATGAAAGAGGGCGATATTTTTGGTATATACATTGGTAATTTGTTAAAAATAGAGTAGTACTGAATTAGGAGATAAGATGTGCACAAAAAAGCCATAATAGATATTTACGATACAAGTGAGTAACGCACAAGTATTTTAATGGAGTTTGGTTTGGTTTGGTTTGGTGTATTGTACAATATTGGTGTATTGTACAACTCGCGTGTATTGTACAATATTTTATCTACGTCTAACTATAAAAACACAAAAATTAATTTTAAAAACTATTGTACTTAACTATAAAGGGTTGTTCACCACATACGACACGGAGTATTGTAGCTAAACGATGAGATTTTTAAAAATTGTAAGTTTTGGGTTCGATAAAGGACTATTAGAGGTACAATTTAAAATTAATTTTACAAGATACAGAGTGTCCCAAATAAGTAAAAAATATCAAAGTTGTATTTTTTTAAATGGAACACCCTGTATATTATTACATTTTTAGTTTCTACGATTAAAATAAAGGTAAATTTGATTAAGGTTTATTATACTTAAACCTTACCGTTTTTGAAATATTTTCAATTTTGTGAAATTGCAGTAAAAATTTTAAAGCTTCATTTCTCCAAGGGTATCAATGTTTTTAATACTAAATATTTAATGAAGTTTATTTATTGATCAGTTATTGTGTTGCAATAATAAAAATAATACTACCTTATACAGAGTGTCTAAAAATTTATTTTAAATAATTATTAGCTTCAAACGGCAATAACTTGTTCAATTTAAATGGAACACCCTGTATATTTTACGAGAATCAGATGCACAATTTAATTGTCTATCAAATTATATCACACCATTTTTTACCTATCTCTTTAAGTTTTCGTAGAATATGCATTTTCTTGTAATTTAGAACTTATTTATCAATATACCCATGGACTATTGACATTTTAGATTATTTTTAAAGATGTACCAAATTGTTAAAGAGTACAGATACTAATATTGTCGATATAATTCGTTTATTTCATTAAAAAATAAAAAAAAACTGTTTAAATATTTGTTAAAGAGGACCAATTAATATGATTCCAGTATTCGAACTACATTAACTGACTGTTTGCGTTGATTAATAATAATTGCTCCAAATACTAAAAAACTGAATTTTGTATGGGCATTAGACAATGTGATAAAAAGTAACACCTTAAAAATGATATTTCATTTTTTAATAAATGCTTATTTATAACAACAAAGACTTTAATTTGATAACTTATTATTATATTGATTTGTGACTCAAAAATCCACATTTATTTATAATAATTTATTAACGAACACAATTAAGTATGTCATTAATTAGTATATGGGCGGAAATAATGGTGTTATATTTAATTAATGGTATACTCTTTTATAAAGATTTATTTAGTTTTCTTTTTGCATACAAATGGGCTAGTAATATTATCGTTTTGCTAAAAACGATAATATTACTAGTCTGTACATTTTGTACATTTGTTGCTTTAAAAACAATCTAAAATGTCAATATTCCATGGATATATTGATAAATGAGGTCTAAATTATAAGAAAATGCATTTTCTACAAAAACTTGAAGGGATAGGTAAAAAATGGTATAATACAATTTGATAGACAATTTAATTGTGCATCTGATTCTCGTAAAATATACAGGGCATTCCATTTAAATTAAAGAAGTTATTGCCGTTTGAAGCTAATAATTATTCAAAATAAATTTTTAGACACTCTGTATAAGGTAGTATTATTTTTATTATTGCAACACAATATCTGATCAATAAATAAACTTCATTAAATATTTAGTATTAAAAACATTGATACCCTTGGAGAAATGAAGCTTTAAAATTTTTACTGCAATTTCACAAAATTGAAAATATTTCAAAAACGGTAAGGTTTAAGTATAATAAACCTTAATCAAATTTACCTTTATTTTAATCGTAGAAACTAAAAATGTAATAATATACAAGGTGTTCCATTTAAAAAAATACAACTTTAATATTTTTTATTTATTTAGGACACTCTGTATCTTGTAAAAATATTTTTAAATTGTAACTCTAATAGTCCTTCAACGAACCCCAAACTTATAATTTGTAAAAATCTCATCGTTTAGCTACAATACTCCGTGTCGTATGTGGTGAACAACCCTGTATACCTATCATTAAAATCAATTACCTTAATACCTTTGTCCAAATAACACCATGCATGACAATGTCAATACGACAGTAAATAATATTGATGTCACTAGTTTAAAAAATGAGCGATTCGGAAAGTATTCCCTCTGACATTGAAAAGAGGGATTCGGAGCCATTTCAGGATTGCTTCCAGCAAGATCGAAACAGAAGTATGAATATACATACCCTAAGTATGAAAAATGGTGCACCGAAAAAAGTACACAGCTATGGAAATGAAAAGGTACTCATAACATATTTTTCCAATTTAGTGCAAAATAAATGTTTTACAAAATATTTTTTCTCATTGGTAGTCATCTAAACAAGGAGTGGTAATGAAAATGCGTGAGTTACGAAGCTTGTTTTGCGATTACTTTATATACAATACAAGTATATTCTAATATCGGTAAATCTTAAAAACACTGAACTAAGACTTTTAGACATTGACTGATTTTCTAATAATACCCTAGAACTAATTATATAAAGCAATATACTCAATTCGTAGAATTATTACCAGTAAGTATAGTGTTTAGACAATGACTCTTTAGCAAACTAATACCAGAATGTACTATAAACCAAAATTAACTACGACAAAACACGAAATTCATTAGAAAATGTACACATAAAGGAAAATTTATCGTTTCCTTCTTGAACCCCATTAACTTCTCAGATAATTTTCTAATCATCTATGTCATCAATTTGGTGTATTTTTTATATGAACAGAATATTATTACTTATTTTCTTTTTATTATACTAACGACCACGCAGTATCTCATTAAGTAGAGTATTCATACGAAGAATCTATTTAACTATATACAGTGTGTCCCCACACATTCTGAAAATTGATATAGAAACAAAAAGTTTCTTGGATGTTTTTTATAATTTTCCGTCTATAAAAAGTGTGTCTGTTAAAACAAAATGTAATTAGAATAATTAAAATTTATGAATAGGATATAACGTTGATTTCCATTATTTCACATTATTTTTTACATGTTTATGTAAAAAAAAATTAGAAGTTGATATAATTTATCTTATTTACCGAAATATTACTGATATTATTGGCAAACTTTCAGTGCCGGTTTTCCGTAAATAACTTCACTGGATAAACTCGGATGATTGATTTGACAGGTTTCTTTTTATATATAAATTAAATTGTGGGAAATGGAATAAAATTAAGTATATAACGATCGAGAAATGCTTTTGACATGAACTGTTTATTTTTTTATTCCTGATGTATCTAAGTGTATATAATAATATTTAGTGTGTTCCTAATTCATAAGTCTATTTTAAAGTATACAAGGCGTGTCTTAAACAAGTGCAAATATTTTTAGTGGTATTATATTTCGACCACAGAAACACGTCTGAGGTTTTTTTCGCCAAAAAAATATTTTGAAAATTTGTACTTTTTTTTATTTTTTTTAGAAATTTCTTTAGTTTTTAGTTAATATGGCAACATAGGTAGTAGATTAAATTTACAATAAACAAAACCGAAAAAAAAAGCCGTAGTTTTGAACATTTTAGCAAAAAAATATATTTTTTTTATTTTCAAAGTAAAATAACTCGATTATTTTAGACTTATTTAAAAAATGGTAAAAAGAAAATGTTTTTTTTTACTGAGATCTTTCCTGAAAATATTTTTACTTATTTAGGACTCACTCTGTATAATGAAAAAATATTAATCATTTTTTATCAAAATTATTCTTTATTCACATTATCAGTAAAATAAAATATAGATATTATACAAGAACATGTATTGAACATTGTATAATAGAACTAGTTGAAGCCTGGCGCATCCGCCACGACATCAGGAAAAAATACGTTATTTTTTTTAATTAAATAAAAAATACAAAATCCGGCGACGACAGTTTTTAGAAGAGACAATTAGCTTTCTTTTAGTAAAAAAACAACTTTCTAGAGCAAGTCGTTACTTCAGTAGAGACGACACAGATAACCATTAGGATTTTATATATGTAGATATTGGCCAAATATAAAAAAATATATATATTATATATATTGTTTACCAAATTTTAATTGTAGAATTCCGCCATTTTCCGCAACTGACAGCTCATGTCAGGCACGCTTATAGCGTAAGTCTAGTTTTTATAAATTTGACGTTATATTTTTCTTTTTGTAAGAGAAAAAATGTTTTTCCAAAAAAATCCTTTATGGGTATTTCGCCACTGCACTGCAAGAAAATCTACAATATAAAATAGTTATTTTTTGTAAACACTTCTGGCGTTAAACCTAAACGGACACTGCTTGTCAGAAGTTATGTTTACAGTTATACAAATTTGCCTAACAAAGAAAAAAATGCTTAACGTTTCGGAAAGTTATCTCTTTCCATCGTCGGAAGCAAAAAAAATATACAAAGAATAAAGAAAAAAACTATTTAAAATATTTAAATTCAGCTATTCGAGAACACTTTACTTTTTAAAACATATACGTCTACAAGAAACCGTTGACGTTCTCTTAAAATTACATTATATCAAGTTAAACTTCAAAATTAACAATTACTACCTGATAACAGTTACTTAATAAGGTAAAACCAAAAAGGCCCAAACTTTCTAAAAAAATTCATCACAATTTTTCTTTCATTTTCTTTTTTATGGCTTCTTTGATTTTAAATAACATAACATAAATAAACATAACATACGTAAAATTTAAAAATAATCATACAGAAAGTTTGGGGCTTTTCGGTTTTACCTTATTAAGTAATCTGTTATCAGGTAGTAATTGGTAATTTTGAAGTTTAACTTGATATAATGTCATTTTAACAGAACGTCAACGGTTTCTTGTAGACGTATATGTTTTAAAAAAGTAAGGTGTTCTCGAATAGTTGAATTTAAATATTTTAAATAGTTTTTTTCTTTATTCTTTGTATATTTTTTTTGCTTCCGACGACGGAAAGAAATAACTTTCCGAAACGTTAAGCATTTTTTTCTTTGTTAGGCAAATTTGTATTACTGTAAACATAACTTCTGACAAGCAGCGTCCGTTTAGTGAAGTTTGCAGAAGTGTTTACAAAAAATAACTATTTTATTTTGTAGAATTTCTTGCAGTGCAGTGGCGAAATAACCATAAAGGATTTTTTGGAGAGATGAATCCGCCACATAGGTATAGGCATTTTTTAAAAAATGTTTCTTTTGACCAGATTTACCAGAGTACTTAAAACATGTTATATATAACATGACACCCTGTAAAAACAAGGCTGCACAATATTTTTGGATATGATTCGACCGTTATTATTTTTTTTATTAATTTTATCTTTATTTGTTGTATTTGCTTTCTGTAAAATTAAAATCTGTTCCTAATTGTGAAAATAAAACACTTTCTCAAACAAACATTTTTTTAAGCTTAATATATCTGCTTTTTAATAAAGTTTAAAACAAATTTTCCAGTAATTACTTAATAAAATAAACCTCTACATTAATTCTATATCACTTCACAGAATTTTACAAACCGTTTTAACATTTAGGCCGTACGAAATTGGCCGAATCAGCTAGTTAATAAATAAAACAGAATTCAGAGTACAATTTTCATAAAAATCAAGTTTTTTTAGACCCTTTTTTATTAAAAATATTTAATTAGAATCCTTTCCAGTCACCGCTTCTCTAAAATTTTTAATTTACATTTTAATTGCGTTTTAAAGAAACTCCGTCCTAATATTCAATTCTCCTCCCGCTCTAAAATTGGAATCTATTGTTCCTCGTTAAATACAAGAAAAATCGAAGAAAACTGAGTTTCCCGGTTTGAAAGACCGGTATAGCCGGTCACTAATAGCTCCCCGAGCCATTTTTCTAGGCTATAAACTGCAGGAATAAAAGGAGATGAGTGCAAATTTCATTTTAATTAGAATATTTTCGGAAAAAATCTATTGAATTCGTGATAAAAGAAGCGGGAAACGAAAAAAATTAGAGAGAAAGTAGTTTTAGCCGTTTTTTTTTCGACTGGGAAAAAGTTTAAAGCGAAAAATCCATGTTCTGGATGACCTTATTACGCAGGAAAGAAACGTAAAGATTCGAAAAGTTCCTGGAAAGATTGTTGGAAACTTAGCTCTGTTAAACGTCAGTTTCGAATTAGGGCTAATTCTTTTTTTTTCTAGTTTGATGACACTTTTTCTTTTTTACTTTAGTTTTTTTTAATGCATTTTGTTTCTTTCTAAAAAACTGTAACGTTTTTAGTTCGTTACATGTCTTTTTTACATATAATATATGATGTCTGGCCTATCGTCACCGGATTCCCTCTCGTTCAGGCCTGATCATTTTGTTGGTACGCTTGGCGTAATTTTTACGTTCCCTAGTCGCCAACCCTGCTATTGTTTCACTATTCTGTGGAGGCGCGCGCTGTCAACATCGCTTCTGTCAACTCTCTGTGATTTAACGGCACTTTTGGTTTGACCGTTTGGCCTGTCAGACGCCATTAGTCCCAGTTTTTTAGAAATGGTGATTATTTAAATCTTGCTGTATAATCTGAATCAGCTGCTATTTCGAGGCTACAGGTAAAGATGAGTTATTACCTTTTATAGATTCGATATTATTATTGAATATTTTTAGGGTAGAGTTACGGATGTCCCAACTTGTATTTGTATTTTGCTGGCACGTTGGCGTCCCTTTTCTTTTGTCCTCCAGAATGTCACATGGAAGAAAGGACAGGTTGTTTATTATTTATTGAGCCCTCGGAAGTATTTCGAGGTAGGTTTATTTTGTTTATTAGACCTTGTTTGGTTTTAAACAAGACTTTCATATTTTTAGGGTCCAAGGTACGGGTAGTGTCTTATGTACGGACATTATCTTATATACGGATGTCCTGTGGACGAGTGTCCCCAGTAAGAATGTTTTTTTCTTACATATAAGTGTCACAGCGTGGATGTAGCTTGAGTCCCATGCTGCTTCGTTCCCAGCTATTAGCTAGTTAGTTACGGCTGTATCAATTCATGGTGTCCTCATTCTGGCCCCTTTGGTTGTGTTGGATGGCTGAGTACAGAGATGCGAGACCACCTCACGCTGTTACTGTTTAAAGCAAGATTACATAAAGAACAGCTAAGTGTAGATTTAAGTTCTAGTTTTACATTTAACATTTAAAACATTTACAGTCTTAAACAATAACGTACATCTTAAATAATATCGTACAGACTATGTTTAGTGGTTAGATTGTTAAGAACATTCATGTCGATTTAATATTTAATATAATAATTAATACTAAATATAATTTAGATCTTAGGTTTCATTGCATTACATCTTGTAATGGTATTACTTTTATAGATATTATTATCGCACTATTTTAACAGATGAATAACCAAACATAGATTCTAGAATCTACAGGTTGCAACATCTTCGATTTAGCATCATATGGAATATATCAAATTAATTAAAGTAATGCTACATTTCATATATTCTCTTAAACTTTACATGTCTTGTATTTTATCGTAGTTGTTTTCATTGATATTTAGTACGACTCTTACCACCACTTTCTTTGACATAAACCACTATATATTTATTAGAACTCTACAATGTCATGTACCATCTAAGAACATCATGAATAAATATAGTCATTAGTTTTAAGTAATATACAACTGTGTTTTCTTTCTCTGTACATGCCTGGCGCCCAATATTTATAATTTCGAGTTATTATTGTTAATTAGTTTCTTTCCAGTGAAATACCTTATCCACGACTGCTCTACCAACGAAAAGCTGCCGTTCGCAGTGATAATGTTTTAAAAAAACGCTACAAAACATATTTCAAAAATATTATTTTTAATTATGTCAACATGTTGCTTCAAATGTTCAGTGTTTCACCGCGGTCTTACAGATCTATTGTGTTCCCTTTTTCAGTTATAACTCACCATACAGTCTCAGGGCTTTGATAAATGCCAGTATCTGAGACGGTTTTGCAGAGGTTAGTTCTCCATCTCCGATATCAGTCGTATCAAAGTTAATGGCAAGAATGGTTGTCGTCTCGGCGCACTCAGTGATGAGGTGTACTGGTGTTTCCCCATTTTCCCCACTGAATCTACATTCGGTGTTATTTCTTAGCTTCAATCTCCTGAGGTGTTCATGAAAGTTCAAAATCTTTAATTTCTTCGGTTGTAAGTTCTGAGAAATTTCCTTGAATGTCTTAGACCCTTGCACGATTCCCGTTCCAGGTTACGGATGGAGTCTTCCAGGTTCTTAAGTTTCTCTTTAATTTGTTTTCACTTGGGAAGCAGAATGGTTCTGGGCCTGTTAGTGGAGTGTTCGCTCCTTTTCTAGCTAGATCGTTTGCTTCGATCTAATTGCTTCTATGTCATTTTCTTCTATCCCTTGATGGGCTGGCACTCTAGGAATTATTGGACCAACTTCGAATTGATGGTTACTGGCTTAGGATGGCTCCAACGAAGTCCCGTAATCCTGTTTTTAAAACATAACAATTGATTTTTATATATAAAAAACAGCTGTTATGTTTCAGCAGCAGGATTATGGGACGTCGCACAGTAGAACCATCGTATCGTATGTTTGATGCTGGACATAACACTTAAAATCATATTTAAACTTTTAATACAAATTTCTTCAAATACATATTTAGAAGGCCATAATTTAATAAACGAAAATCGCATTTTATTGAAAAATTCACCCAAAGCCATATATTATGGTATAGAATATATACGTTTCCTGTTAAAGATATTTAATATGTGGGAAGTTTATAGAGCAAATTATGGATTAAATAAATGACTTAATTCATGTGTTTGAAACACTTGGGTGTTTATTTGACTCTATTCTCCGTAAAAATATACATTTTTCAGCAAAATTTATTATAGTTTGCATTTTTCTTTCGTAATTATCAAAAAGTCCCACCGAGTCCCGATTATTTGTTGGTGAGTATGACTTCCCTATTTTATGTTAAACTTATGAATACAAAGTTTTATTGCAGCCGCTTGCAGCAAAGATGTCTATGGAAAATTTTGTTTAAAATTTATTTTTTTGTGATACACTATACATTAATTAAGGAATTATTGTTATTGAATACATGTTGGTATTAAAGAACTGGATAAATTGCAAGGTCATAATTCATATAGAATAAAAATATGATAAAAAGTTCATTAAGCTTTGGAATAAGTATGAAATTATGCAGTTTAATTTGTAATAGTCAATTTAATACGGAAATTCAAATAAAATATATATCCTGGAAAAACACCCCTGCACTATTCAGTAAGTTATCTATAATAAAGTTATGACTATTTTTAACAAATTTGAAGATTTTAGAACACATTTATTCAAAAAAATGTCTTAAGTTAGAAATTTTGCATAATTGCTGGATGTCCAGCAAATTGCATTGCGTCGATCCACTATGCGTCGTTGCAGCCACCCTAAATCGATTTTTATTTTTACTGCTTGACTACCGGATAAGATTGGCAATATTCAGTGTTAAAAATACCTTTGCATTTTTCAAAAAAAAAGGATTGATTCATTTTTACAAATCTCCACCTCCTGTGAATATTTAAAATATTCAATTAAATAAAATAAATAAATTTTTACAACGATTCGATCAGATGTAACACTAACCGTTATCAAGTGTTAACAAATATAGAGCTTTTAACTAATGAGGTAGTAGTATACCAGAGCAATACAGGGTGGCCCATCGAGAACGTTCCGCAAGGCATAACGGCCAGAGTAATTTTTTTTTCAGAAAATTCAAAAACACTTCAATTTTGTTTGTGAGGGGGACAACTTTTGCCCCAAAAATGATTGGAAAATCTTCAACCCTCTAAGCGAGGGTGTCATCCCCCAACTTTTTTCAAATGGGTAGGGGGGTCAAGTGGTGTCGCAATGAAAAGAGCTTTCTATTCTCTATATTCCCCCGCTTCGTTTTTGAAAATCGGTCGAGTCATTGAGAAAATATGGATTGAAATTTGAAAAGTTTATTTAAACATTTATCAGAGTAAATCATAAGGATAAGTTCCTTCGGCCAATTTGCTGTTTTTTCTTATTATTTCTAGATGTTTACGCATTTTTTCACTTGCCAGAAGGTTGAACGATCAAGTGCGGTACTTGCTAGATAGCTGTTCTGTTACTTATGCGTTGAAGTTCTTTTCAATATCGTTAAACTTTTTAACAATTATGGTGTACTCACCTGCAGAAAAAGTGGAAATAATCAAACTTTACTTTAAAAATAATGAATGTACTGACAAACAACTTTATGGCAAAATTGTTCGAGAGTTAGTAGCAAAATTTCGCGAAACTGGTTCCGTTATGAATAAAAAGAGGCAAAAAGGGAAAATCCTGTAGTAAATCAAGCTATGGAGGTATTCGTATTGGGCCAAGTTGCCATGGATAGTAAGCTGAGTACAAGAAAATTAGCCAATAAGACCGGCGTGAAACGTACAAGTGTCCAAAGGATACTAAAAAAACACAAGTTCTGCCCGTACAAAATTCAGTTGGTAGAAGAACTTAACGAAGACGATTTTGATCGTCGCTTGCAATTTTGTGAAACTATGAGTGAACGAGTGGCGAATGATAATAATTTCCTATTTAATGTGTGTTTTTCGGATGAGTGTACTTTCTTTTTGAACGGTGTAGTTAATCGGCACAACTGTCGGTACTAGACTGAGGACAACCCCAGGGTTTTTCACGAGGTACACACACAAAACCCTCAGAAATTGAACGTGTGGGCTGGTATTTTTGGAAATCCTATTGTAGGTCAGTTTAACGATATTGAGAAGAACTTTAACGCAAAAGTCACAAAACAGCTATCTAGCAACTACCGCACCTGATGGTTCAACCTTGTGGCAAGTGAAAAAATGCGTAAACATCTAGAAATAATAAGAAAAAACAGCAAATTAGTCGAAGGAACTTATCCTTATCATTTATTCTGATAAATGTTTAAATAAATTTTTCAAATTTCAATCCTTCATATTTTTTCACTGACTCGACCGATTTTCAAAAACGAAGCGGGGAAATATAGATAATAGAAAGCTCTCTTTACTGCGGCGCCACTTGAACCCCCTTCCCATTTGAAAAAAGTTGGAGGATGACACCCCCGCTAAGAGGGTTGAAAATTTTGCAATCATTTTTGGGGCAAAAGTTGTCCCCCTCACAAATTTTGAAAAAAAAATACTCTGGCCGTTATGCCTTGCGGAACTTTTCGATGGGCCACCCTGTATATTCACCTGTGATGGAGTGAGATGCAATCAAAGTAATATGATGCCACCATTCACTGAGGACTCCAACTAACACTGGTACATTTTATAAGCGGTTACCATATTGTATAAATTTCTATACTTTTTATTGCTAAAAATGATTTGATTATTACAATTATGTTTATTTATTATTACTCGTATTTCCGTAATTAGGAACAGATTTTAACATTACTGAAGGAATAAATAAGGAGTAGACTTTCGAGACGCATTTTTGTCCATTTTTTTCAAATTTTGGAAACAAAGGAAATCTGATACGCTTTTTTCAGGAAACTTGCTGAAAAACTAATAGACTTGAAAAATTACGTAATATTGTAACTCTTTGTATGTAGTTTGCTATGCTACCTTTGGTTGAAAATCTTAAAAAATGGACACAATGTATTTAGTAAATCTGCTCCTCAAATAAAAAAATTAAGTTAAAATTAACAAAAAATAAGAAAGTGTGTATCAGATACAACAATATTATGCACACATGTTTACAATAAATTTTGAATATCTTTAAGGACCATATTTATTTCCATTTATATCAAGTTTCAAATTATTTATATTATAACTGGAAGACACTAACAGTTCCAAAAATCCATATTTTCAACAAACATTGAAAAAAATTGCAATAATTAAAATTAACTACCTAATACGTTCTATGCATCAATTTTAATATTATCTTTGCCATTTTATTGCACCGAACAAACGTAACGTATGAATACGTATAGCTGTGCCAGCCGTTCGTTGCCTGCATAAGGTTTAATTACATCGCCATTAATCGGCATACACTCGGGGTAATATTTTCGGAATTATGTCACATAATGGAGGCCTTTGAGCTAATCTTTGTAAGGCCCGCAGTTAATTGGATGCTTTTGTGTAAAATGTTTATTGGCAATTTGTAAAGTGCGCGCCGCAATATTAATTACGCTCCTATCGAACATTAAAAGATCTTAATAACCATTAAAAGGTTATTGTTAGAGGGTTTTCACGGACATTAATTTGTCTGATGTTTGGTAGAGTTTTATACAAGGTGCATCAGAAATAAATGGAAGTGTCTTAAGGAGTATTAGATCTGAACATTTTTAAAATAATTTACAGTGTTTCACGAAATATTTCGAGCTAGCGAGAGGAAAAGTGATAGCGGCAGTGTTGCCACAGCTACCCCACTTGGGGTAGATCTACCCCTTTGTAAAACAATTTAACCCCGCTATCTCGTGATAATCTACCCCTATGAAAAATAAGCTTGTGGCAATGATCTGTGCCTTGATATTGTACCAACCTTGTGTAATAGGAAGTAAATTTTCATGCATATTTTCATTGATAGGTTTGTAGCTTCTGAATTACAATCTAGGTGAAGCATCTAGCTCATTTATCAGCTGTATACATATGTGTCTATACCTATGGGACACAGGGCACAGAATAAATTTTAATAGCGCCAAAATTATAAAGAAAAAAGCGATAGCCTCTAAAAGAAAAATAAAAGAGGCTTTTTTAATACAATCTAATAAAAATAAATGTACTGCTCATGCATCTGTAGATATTAGTAATGTATGGCAATCGCTTCTTTGATTTTAAAGAACATAACATAAGTAAAAATTAAAAATGGAAAGTTTGGGGTTTTTTGGTTTTACCTTATTAAGTAATTAAGGTAGTAATTGTTAATTTTGAAGTATAACTTGATATAATGTCATTTTAACAAAACGTCGACGGTTTTTGTAGACGTATCTGTTTTAAAAAACTAAAGTGTTCTCGAATAGTTAAATTTAAATATTTTAAATAGTTTTTTTCCTTATTCTTTGTATTTTTTTTGCTTCCGACGACGGAAAGAGATAAACTTTCCGAAACGTTACGCATTTTTTTGTTCGTTAGGCAAATTTGTATATCTGTAAACCTAACTTCTGACAAGTGTTCTTGCAGTGACGAAATACCCATATAGGATTTTACTTAGTTTTAGTTGTCATTGACTGTAATAGATACATTTTTGTTATTTTAATTTATGGTCGACAAAAAATACCGCTCACTCACCTAAATATACCATTAAATTTCTAAACACGATCTCGTTCTCGTTTACTTATACCGAAGTGAACTAAATCCGATATTTATCCAGCGTATTAACTAACTGGCCCTAAACAAAACACTAACGGGATTAGGAACGGCCGGCGCGGCCAACTTTATGGTTCCCCGAACATATTTAAAATGGCCACCGCGCCCCAGGGACGCTAAATATCGAGAATTATTAACTTAGCCCAACATTGCACCGGCTAAATTGATATAAATTGTGCCGGATAGAGTTTGGTTGCAAATCCGGTGTCGGTTTTGTTTTAGAAATTCTGTTCTTTTCTGCCTCGTTCATATAACTTTTATGCAGGTTTAAAATCAAAGTTTATTTGGGGCACTGTTGACAGAAGCTAAAGCTTTTTTATTTAACTTTTATGATCCCTGGGTCAAAAAATTCTATGTAATAGTCCAAGAGCCGAGTGCAAAAACATGCAAGAGTTTTCTGAAAGCTCATTTTCAAAATTGATTGCATTTATTTATTTGGTTCCAACATGACTTTCATTATGACACACCAAAATTATGACCACAATGAAAAAAATTATTTATATTATAATTATGTAGACTCAGGGATAGAAAGAGGTGGACCAATTGCATGGGCCTCCTCGATCACCTGACCTATCCATTTTAGATTTTTTATGTGGTATAGTTAACAACAAGGTTTACAAAAGAACTTGAATGAATGTAAATTGTAAAAAGACGTTTAAGAATATATTTTGTCTTTTTATAAGTTATAAATCATAACAAAATAAGAACATCATGCCAACTAAGTGAAATTTGTCAAGAAAGACAAGAATTGGCTATAGCTCAGTAATTTTTTGAAGAAAAAAAACATATTATAGCTTATATCGCTGAAAAGTTTAAAAAATGGCGCTTTTTATGAAGTCATGGCCAACTATGGTTTCCATTTAAAAAACATATGTCTGTGTCATATGTCAAAAATGACAGGTCTTAGAAAAAATCGGAGACCACAAACTCATTAGGGATATAATTATCTACCTTAGGGACAATTTTTAAAATAGCCAAAATTTGTTTTTTTCGAAATATCTAGTAAGCCATACTTTTTCAAAAATGTGAAAGGCGCATATTTATGACCCCACAAAACTGCACTTGTGTCTAGCCCCAGCAGGCAACTATTAAGCCCGACCAATCACGTTAGAGTTTTTGACAAGCACAAATGAATTAACACTTGTTAACACCCTCCAAATAACCACGCTAAACAACCTGATTGGTCAAGCCCCCATTTAACCGACTTTCTATCTCCAGTAGTAGTATGTATACGTAGTGTATGTACACCGAATGTTCGGACACCCTGTATACAACTTAAAATTCCATACATCCGATGCGTTTTGGAAAAAATAAGTATAGTAAAGCCGCATCCCATCAAAAACATAAAATATGAAAAATAGAAATTTAAAATCATTCAGATAATAGTAATTTTAAATTTAATAAAAAATCTAGTAGGATTCGATTTTATCATTAATTCATGACAACAAAGAATCTAGTTTATTGGTTCAAGCAAAACATGGAAACATGGCCAAATCGAATTGCGCTGGCCATATTTTAAGCGCAGATACCGTGGCTGTTTTAATAATGTTGTCGATATTTTAAATTTAAAGTCGATCGAGATATAACTCAACGAAAAACGAACGATTTATTTTCGAGCTCCATAATTTTTGGTTTAATTTCATTTCGGATGTTTTAGTAACATCGATGCCATTGTTGTTCGTTTTAAATAATGCAATAATTTTTCTCGTCCGATAGACAATTAATTCTGTTTATATTCTGTCGATTTTTGCTCTACAAAAATATATAAAACGTCGCTGGTACAGTAATGAGTAAATTGGACTATTTGTTATAAGTAATTTTGTTTATTTTCTTCTTCATATACATTGTCAATAAAATCTATATTTAAATAAATGGTAACAGATTAATTATACACTCGTGGACAAAATTATCAAATAGTTTTTTTATTATCACTATTACTCGAACAAGACTATTACTATTATCGTTGTAAATTTATAAATTTGCTAATGTTATTCGTCTAGTAGGCGGTTAAATTCATCTGTTTTAAAATATTTTGACATTTAATTTGTGACAAATCTTTTCAGATTCATCATTTTTTGTTATGGGTAGCGTGACTATTTTATAATTATTATAAAAAAATCAATAAAGTTGAGCGGAAGGCAAACTTGAATAAGAAGTACACCGACTCTTTGGGACGTATGTTTAATGCTTTGTCTTAGTGATGTGAGTCTCTCAAATCTATTATAACTTACCTTAATTGCGGCCCAACCTCTGCCCGAAAATCTGTAGCTCTTTACTCGGGTCTTTTCTGGGCTGCTCTTGAGATATTCTGCCCGTTCATAATGATTTTATTTATATACTTTTAAAACACTTGGTTATTTTTACTATAGAAATGAAACCGCCCAGTTTGTAGGAAAACATTTAAATTTAATATTAAAAAAATAAAGAACAACAAAAAATGATCGAAGTTACTTGTTACTACTCAAAATAGAAAATAGATAGAAAAATACAAGAAAATTGTCTGGTGTCTGCTTTTATTGAGAAATATGATAATTACCTAATCAATTGAATCTTTTATTACTAGATATTACACACTAAAATAATTTTAAAGAAGGATAATAAAACAGAAATTAAGAATATTTGACAAAAGGACTTAAAAAAACATTAGCAGACACCAGACTTAAAAAATAGAGGGGGTCACATCGTGAATTTTACCGAGTTTTGCGAACCCCAGGGAGAACCGTCTCTTTTAGAAACTGAAAGCGAACTAAATTTTCTGCCTAAAAATAGCTCCAAGGTTCCAACATTACAGGGTTGAAGGGTGGTGCATCCGGTACTTAGCCAATGAGGTCATCCCTGAAGGTACTGTTCTTTGTTTGATTGGTCAGCTTGACACCACCCTTCAAACCAAGTTTGGTTCAACCTCCCGTTGTTAGATGGCAGTACTATTACCTTTTTACATATTTAATCTTCATTTGGCGCCATTTACATCTAGATACGTGCTTTTCTAAAGTTCCCAGATCCATTACAAACATCCGGCGATAGTTAAGCATGTTATCAAGGGTGGTTATTGGTTTTACAACGTCCCAACGTTTTTATCTAAGGTCTATCTTTACAATTTTTCTGTTTACTTCTAAGTTCTACAGTTTATTTGCTTTGTCCTTCTATAAGTTTGGGAATTTAAAAGTATTCACGTTTGAAAGATGTTTGTTTTATGACTTCCTGTTAAAAAGACCCTCTCCCGAAACTAACAACCGAAAACATCGACTTGAACGTAAAGGACATAGGAAATAATCTGTTAATAATATAAATAATAATATAAAGGAAATAATCTGTTACAAATTAATTTTAATATTAATAATTTCTAATATCAAACAAAAACCAAAAAAGGTTCTGTTTCTCTATCAAATAATGCTCTCACTCTTGCTCTCACATAAACTAAAAATTGTTTCCGTATCAATATTGAATCATTGTCTACCACAACCAAAGGAAAACATTCTTACAGTTATACAAGGAAAGTCAATCAAAAAGAAAAAAAATTGATATATATCTTTTCAAGGAAGAGCGGTTATAATCACAAAAAAATTTTTTCGTCTCTATTATGATGAGTTTCTGAACCTTTACTCTTGTCCAATCTACCTTTATGATAAGGTGTAGTAAGTGGTATTTGTCGTTCTTAAGACTATGTCCCAAGTATGCGAATTTGGCAAGTGTCTAAATTGACTCTTACTCACGAGATATCCGATCTCATCCGGCCTGGAACGGCGTGAATGAGCAGTGTGTGTCAATAGATTTTACACTTTTGCCTTTTTTTGGACAACAGCAGGATACAGAGTTTCGAACCGGTCACCCGTCAATCCACTAGTATCGCCTTACGTCTCTTAACTTTGGTGTTCTAATGGGAACCGGTGTTTCGACGTAGCTGGGCCGTTGCCCTATTACAAAAGAATTTCTCCTTCTAAAAAGATGCTGGGCAAAAATAATTTAATCAAATTAATGTGTTTCTGTTAAAAAAATTATAACACATACTCTCTCGCTAAGACCCTACGTGCCAAATCAAACTGTAATAAACAACTTGTAGAATCAATACTTAAAGTTTGCGAGAAGCTTTATCATGTGTCGAAAACTTTGCCGAAACCATCATTTAGCTTCAGTAATAGTTTAGTAAGGTGTGGCTTAATACACAGCTTCGCACAATATTCGAGAAAGTTGTTGCTCGTAATATGACTTTAAATTTATAATGATGCATTGGAGTGGGTGTTAAGATTATAACATCGATTTTAGAGAAAGTATTTGCAGAGATTTATTTATAAAGTATTTACTGAGAAATTTGTTTTAAGCTTCTTATCATGTTTTGTGATAAGTTTTACAATACGTAACACAGAAATACTTGTTGGGTTTAGATAGTATTTTATTTTTACAATTATTTTTTAATATTACAGAAAGATTAATAAGCATTAAAAATAAAACTAAGAAAAAATAATAACGTGTTAATCGTATCCGACAATATTGTGCAGAAACGTTTTTAATAAATTTTGAATAACTACAGAAAATTAATTTATTTATATCTAAAATATTCTTTTACGAGCTACACATTTTTAAATGAAGTACTGATATTTTTACAATCTTGAGTCACTCTTGAATCAAAAGTCACGTCATATATTGTCGAACTCTCTCAATCACTTGCCAACCAAATGAAAAAGATCGGTGACTGCATATTCCTTTTAGTAATAATTGTCATTACAGTTGAGGGTTGGAACCTTTAGTGTTACACAGCAAAATAAAACACTAAATCACCACAATACACCAAAACACTTTTACTTTTACACTGGACGCGCGTTTCGCTAACCATGTTAGCATCATCAGCAGATGATTATAAACTACTAGTTTATAATTTTCATTACTTAAATTCGTTTGATTATTAGTCATTTTTGTTGATGTTTAATCATTAACAATTTTGAGTTTTAAAATTTGGATCATCTCACACACTGGTTAAAAGTCTAGTTTTTAATATTATACAGACCAGACCACCGTAGTAGTAACATAGGCAGAACCGGACAAACTAGCGTATACCCGTCCGCCGGATAAAAAGCAGGCGAAAAAATAGTGTAATAAGAATGTTTCAGAATTTGTATTTATACGTGTTTTAATAGCCAAAACGAATACACAGATTCTCGAGACAATTCTCGTGTAAAACTTATTTTTTAAGTAAAATAATGGATGTTTACGAAGTTCGTAAGAAAATTCAAATTGTAAAATGGTATTTCCAAAATAGCTCTTATCGGGATATACAAACAATTTTTCCACAAACTTTTGTAAACAGGCCAATTCCACCTTTACCTACTGTATCAAGAGGTATTAATAATTTTGAAACACATGGGTGCGTGTTCCCACAAAAACACAAAAAGCCTGATGTGTTGATTAATGAAGAACAGGAGTTAAAGCAAGTGTACCGCGGATCAAAATCCCACGTTTTCAAGTAATCAAATTGCTGAGGTGGTTATCCTGCCCACAATGCCCGTATTGTTCAAGAATATTTGAACAATACTTTTTCCAACCGTTTAATTAGTGGATATGGAACTATTTTGTGACCCACTAGATCACAAGATCTTTCTCCCAATGACTTATTTTTGTGGGGTTATATAAAATCCAAAGTGTATGGTCATAATAGGGCTAATAATCTGGATGAGCTTCAAGTAAAAATACGAGAGGCTTTTCCAAACTATTAGCCCTAATATGTCAGACGGGGATTTTACGACCGCCTAGGCTTCTGTCTAGCACAAGAAGATGGTCTTTTTGAACACTTGTTAAAACGTTTTTTTTATTTAGAGTAATATTTTGTTTTTTTTTTGGGTTTAGAGAATTTATTTATTTTTAGTTTTGGCTTGTAAACACACTCAAATAATAAATATTTAAGTATTTTCATTTTTAATGTTACCTTAAGTGAAGGTAAACACTTAAAATGAAAATAATAAATACTCGACACTCTTCGCGTCGTATTCCTAGTCTGTCACAACTGACCAGCCGACTAGCCGGCAGTGAATCTCGAGCAGTCTCGAGTACGGACGCAAAACGGGTAAACGTAAATTCGTCCGGCAACTTGCTATGTTACTAGTAGCCTGGTCTTCTCTGTATAACTCTTAAAGGATTATATCCATTTACAATTTTCCTATTGTACAATTTTATTGATACGCCTTTTTTGTGTTCTGCAATATCCATGTATGTTCTATTTGTAATTTTAATGACGTAAATTTTTTGAATTGCATGATTTGTATTGTATAATATTTTTTATTATTTGTATATTTTTTTAGGTTTTTCTTTGTTTGTAAATGCTTTGTCGATGAAGCTATTTTGTTTTTTTGTACAATAAAGCGTTATTTATTATTACTTATTAAAGCTGACTTAAGACTTAATCATTACAGATCGTTCGGTCATTCATACCACAAGATTAACTAAAAAACTCTAACTTTCAACTCTTAGGCGATACAGGCTTTACATAGAAAATTAATGAAAAAAATAAATATCAACAAAAAAAATCAAAATATTTTTATACGCAGAATCTAATTTCGATTTTAATTAAGGACAAATCATGAACCTCTGCCGATTAATGTAGCTCTGCCTAAACCTTCCAGAACAAACATTAATAATCCAGATAACTTCGAACTACTGAAGTAATATTAAACTACTCCACGCGAAATTATTTACCAATGAGCGTGCTACCAGTGTATTTGCAACTTATAATTACCGAAAGTTAGAGGAAATAATAACTTTAATCGTGAATTTTCATCACAGACAACTTGATACGGTTAAATTTCAATTTGCCATGCTGAAATTGAGCTACTTTCTTGCAAAATTATACTAAATAAGTTTTTGTATCAATAAATTTTATATTATTATCTATATTTACTGTACATTTTTAAGTTAGAGATTGAAATTTTTTCATTAGAGAAGAGCCTTTCTCTATCGTTTCTAGATGTCCTTGTTAGTAGTAATGGGGGATATATTAAAGCTTCTAAAAAAAAGCTACACACATACAACAATATTTAAGTTTTCAGTCAAACCATTCTGAAAGAAAGAAACAATTAAAACTTTATATCATCGAGCAAACACCATATGCAGTGGCCAAGCATCACTTAATATTGAATTAAATAATATTAAAATGAATTTGTTTTAGAATGGTTACCCTGAGAAGTCCGAGACAAAATTATATCAACTTCTAAAACCGACTCATTGATTCAACCAACTGAGGAGGAAAGGCATAGTTCTTTTCAGTTTTGTGTAATTTTTAGTTTGTGTAATGGAAATTGTAAAGAACCGTTTAATAAAATATTGTGTCTTTTTACAAGTTATAAATCATAACCGAATAAGAATACTATACCAACTAAGTGAAATTGTTTAAAAATTATAGGAATTGGCTATAACTCTAGCTATATCGTTGAAAAGCTTAAAAAATGGCGCTTTTTATGAAGCCATGGTATGGTTTGGTTTGGGGTGTCCCAGAAATAAATGCAAGTATTTTAACTGGGAGTATAGTTCAACCCCAGAAACACGCCTATGAAATTTTTTTCGCGAAAAAAAAAATTGCAAATTCGGAATTTTTTGAAAAAAATTTTGGATTTTTTTTTAGTTTTTAGTTAAAAACATAATTTCTTGAAAATATGGCAACATAGGTAGTAGATTAAATTTACAAGAAAGAAAATCCAGAAAAGATCGAGTGGCTATTTGAAAAAAGACAAAGAGAAAATGTATTTCTTTTATCGAGATCTACCACCCCTTAAAATATTTGCACTTATTTCTAGAACACCCAGTATGTTTGTATCATAAAACAGGGTGGTCCGAACTGTATTCCGGAAACTTCGGCAGAATATTCTGCAGATAAAAATAAGTAGAAAAGTTCGTATAAATGTATGTCCTAAAATGCTTGGTTTCGGAGATACAGGGTGTAGAAGTTTCATTTTTATTTCGATTTTTTCCAAATAATTTCTGAAGTAACGTCAATATTTGGATAAAAATTGGTGTCTGGTTTTTTTTTGACATGAGAAATTTGATTTTGATGTCAATATTTCTTCTACTTGTAGAGGGCACCACCTACCTATTTTTTAACTAGTTTGAAGAGTAATAACTTTCGCCCGTACCTGTATAAAATTACTGATTAAAAAGATATACATTTATGACCTTTTTTTACGTAAAACAGGTCTCTTGGTAAAAATCGCTACGAGTAATGGTTCTCGAGATATTTGGAATCGAAATTATCAATACCTGTCATCATTGACATAAATTAAACATTTTGACTAAATAGTTGAAATCATAAATTTGAAATGTTTTTGTGCCAAAAGTTTAACAGAACTGTCTTACCATCATTTTTTCCAAGAAAAATTTATGATTAATTTAAAAAAATAAAAAGTTCCCAAATTTATCTTTTTAGTCAAATAACTATCTACTCAACATGTTGATTTTTTGTCAATAATGACATGTATTGACTGGTTCTATTCTAAATATCTTGAGAACGGTTGCTCGCAGCGATTTTTACCAAGAGATATTTTTTACGTAGAAAAGCATGGAAATGTATATTTTTTCACTCAGTAGTTTTATACAGGTATGGACGAAAAGTTATTACTCTTCATAAAGTTAAAATACATATAGGTGGTGCCCTCTACAAATAGGAGTCGTATTGATATCAAAATCAAATTTCTCATGATAAAAAACTCCAATTTTCATCCAATTATTGACGTTACTTCAGAAATTATTTGGAAAAAATCGAAATAAAAATGAAACTTCTACACCCTGTACTAAACTCTAAGCATTTAAGGACATAAATTTATACGAACTTTTTTACTTAAATTTATCTGCAGAATATGCTGCCGAAGTTTCCGGAATACAGTTCGGACCACCCTGTATATCAAAAATGACAGGCGTTAGAAAAAAACGGAGAACACAATCTCATTATAGGTAAAGAAAATCGTAGTCAGTTTTTTTTTCTCTCAATAAGAGACATTAAACTTGCAGATTCACCTAAAACAACTCACTTATAGAGAAACCTCTACTGATATTGACATTAATAATTTGGAATAATACTAAATATAATTTCAAACAAACTTTGAATAATCCACCGTATATTCCAGGACAGCCTACACTCGATTTTAATTACTCTTTCTGCCTGTTGTTATATTAAAGCCAACTAACTCAATTAAATTTTCCCCTTTACCAGCCACAACCTAAAAAGACACAGCTTACCACAAACGGTAACAAACACCGGATCCGGATATACACGGTCAGAGAGAATAGCCGTTATTTTTGCGTTGGCTCAACAACGCAACGCCGCAAAGCATATTCGCTGCGACGTCAAATATTCACCTCGACCGAGTGAAGTTGGCCACAATCGCGTCGAGTAGGTTGCGAAGTTAGATATAATAATAGCGTAGAGGTGGCGTTCGGGAGCAAAGAAAGGCTCGCCGACAATGCGGAGCGTGAACTTTATGCAGATTTGCAACGAGAAGCGGAAAGTTTGCGTTGTTTAGTTATGAAAGGTTCTATGAAATTAGTTGAATATTAGAAACATCCTGGTTGGGTTTAAAGCAGCGTTAATATACAGGGTTGTTCACCACATACGACACGGAGTATTGTAGCTAAGCGATTAGATTTTGACAAATTGTAAATTTTGTGTTAAAATTGTTTAAAGGATGTAGCATTTTTTATTTCCTTTAATAAAATTGAATTTAAAAATCTATTTTTATTTAAATTTCTTAGTATTGGCGCCATCTATTTGCTAGATGCCAAAGATACCAAACTCCATTTGTTACAGCTCACTTGTTTCGATATTTAATTTTTATTAGCGCATCTATTCGCTAGATGTCAAACTTCATTTCTTATAGTTTACTTGTCTTGTTTATTAGCGCCATCTATTCGCTATATGCCAAACTTCCTTAATTGCATTTCACTTGTCTGAATCTCACTTCGCTGTGGATTGCGATTTTCTGTTCTAATGATTTCGATCATATGATATCACTTTTTTCTCTCTCTTTTTTTTCCGGGAATTTGGATCTGAAGAAGATGCGTGTTTCGGCGTCCGACAAATTTTCCAGTGAAAAGCACTCTGCATCCACTTTTCGATTTCGATTGCATGGGTATCCGATTTGGAAATTTGAAAACCTTGTAAAGTATGCAATCCAGAGTATAGATCGTATTTGTTTGGTTTCTTCTTGGAATGATCACCGTAAGTTTATCCGCCATTTTATATAGCCCTATCTAACTAAATTCTATTTCAGTTATTTCCGTTTGTTATTTCGTTTACTTGAGTATTTAATTACTGGTTTGGATCGGCATATGGTTTGAATATATTTATGTAAAGCTGATTTTCAGACCGTAAGTTGTTTCTTTTATTGAGTATCTGTCCTGAGAACTATTTTTTTTTATTTATAGAGTAACTACCACATGGTACTCAGTAACTACCACCTGGTACTCAGTAACTACCACATGGTATGCAGTTATAATGCAGTAATTATTGTATGTTTCACCCACTTTCATTTTGTATGGACCTATGCAGACCTTAAGACAGTGTTCCTGACATTACAGTCGTTCTTTTGGTTTGGTTTGGTTTGATATCGAAGACTTATCCTGCCATAGTCATCTGCATCCACTTCTGTTAGTCTGGAGAATACCTACCTACCTGTTTACATCATAAGAAACTATATACAGATAAGTCTCTCTTAAGTTTGATACACAAGGTACGCTTTTATTTTATAATTTTTGAGACAACAGATTTAATAACCTGGTAAATTATCACTATTTATCCCACATATTGTAGTCAAAATTATTTTTTATTTAACGTTATAAGTTATAATTTGATTCGTACAGTACACTCTTACTTACTATATGATATTTTATATGAAAATTATTAACACGTATTCATTTTAAAGGTTTTTGTACACGACATGTTTCGAAACATCATCGTATTGAGACATACATAAATTTCACCTGTTTTTATCAAGTAGCTTACTTAGTTCAAAGAATAGAGTTACTAAATTCGAATCTATTTAAAATAACTTGCGGTTTTATTGGGATCACTGTGACTAATTGATGATACTTGTATTCGTTTTCAATAAATGTTTAATGTAGGATAGTTATATTTCTGACTTTTATTCCTGATAAACATAATAGACCCTTAATGCTGTTGATTACTTTATTTTAGCTATGTTGTGATATCGTATTTTTCTTTTTGGTTTCTTACTTTACCACTCTCATAAACAAAGTAAGTGGCGCCCTTTTCACTGTCTTTGACCATACCTATTTGAATTCTTAACATCATTATTAAAATCTCTGCAGCCTACATATTATCATTTTTTTATTTTTTAACAACATTAGAAAGTCACTGTGAGTCAGAAGCCTTACCTACGAACCCAGCTTTCCTCTAACCCTGAGCAACGGATTCTTTTTTCATTCTATTTGGGTAACGACAGAAAAGTCGTCACAAGGAGAGTGTCCTAAATAAGTAAAAAATATTATAGTTGTATTTTTTTTAAAAGGAACACCCTATATATTATTCTATTTTTAGATTCTACAATTGAAATAAAGGTAAATTTGATTAAGGTTTATCACACTTACTGTTTTTGAAATATTTTCAATATTGTCATTTCTCCTAGACTATCAAATTTTTAATACCAAATATTTACTAAAGATTATTTATTGATCAGATATTGTGTTGCAATAATAAAAATTACTACTACCTTATACAGAGTGTATTACTAGCTTTAAACGGCAATAACTTGTTTAATTTAAATGGAATACCTTGTATATTTTGCGTAAATCAGATGCATAATTTAATTGTCTATCATATGGTATAATACTATTTTTTACCTATCTCTTTAAGTTTTCGTAGAAAATGCATTTTCTTATAATTTTTTATAACTATACCCATGGAATATTGACATTTTAGATTTTTTTAAAGCAAGCATTTTAGATTTTTTTTTTTTACAAAGTGTACAGGTGGTAAAAATAATAATATTGCAAGCCCATTTGTTTACAAAAATAAAACTATTCAAATCTTTGAAAAATAGTATACCAATTAAATATACCACCATTATTTCCGCCCAAAAATTTATTAATTACGTACTTAATTGTTTTAATTACTAAATTATTCTAAATAAATGTGAATTTAAGTCAGAAATCAATATAATAATAAGTTATGAAAATGAACGTCTCTGTTGTTATAAATAAGCATTCGTCAAAAAGTGAAATAAAATTTATGAGGTGTTTGTTGTTTTTACCACACTGTCTAATACACATACAAAAGTCAGTTTTTTAGTATTTGGAGCAATTTTATTATTATTAATCAACGTAAACAGTCGATTAATATAGTTTAAATACTGGGATCATATTGGTCCCCTTTACAAAAAATATTGAAACAGTTTTTTTTTATTTTTTTATGAAATAAGCGATAGCTATATCGACAATATTACTATCTGGTACTCTTTGAAAATTTGTTACATCTTAAAATAATCTAAAATGTCAAAATTCCATGGATATAATGATAAATAAGTTCTTAAAAATAAGAAAATGCATTTTCTACGAAAACTTGAAGAGATAGGTAAAAAATGATATAATACAATTTGATAGACGATAAAATGGTCCATCTGATTCTAGTAAAATATACAGGGTATTCCATTTAAATTAAACAAGTTATTGCCCTTTAAAACTAGTAATTATTAATATAAATTTTTAGGCACTCTGTATAAAGTAGTATTTTGTTTATTACTGCAACACAATATCTGATCAAGAAATAAATTTCAGTAAATATTTAGTATTAAAAACTTTGATACCCTTGGAGAAATAAAGCGTTAAAAATGTTACTGCAATTTTATAAAATTGAGAAAATATTTCAAAAAAGGGTAAGGTTTAAGTGTGATAAACGTTCATCAAATTTACCTTTATTTCAATCCCATCACAAATATTTCTTCTTTGTTTTTTCTTATTTTTATAAAAGTGTGTATTTCTAACTATCTAATGTACGTAACATGTATTTATTAGTACCTAGACCTATAGAATATCGCTATCTCGAAAGTAACGTAATGACTTTAACGGGAGCATTAACGCCAACAACAACCGACCAATGCATGACTGACAAAAACTGGACCCTACGAGCGCTCCAGCAGTCGCGCGACCACTGGCACTGGAGCGAAACAGGTCGCGGTATAGGTCGTTACCATTTACATTTCTTCGCGACAAACGAACACGCAACTCTAGGAGCGCAACAGCTGGAACGAAACATGTCGCTACGCAATTCAGTTACTACTGTTGGCGACCGACGAAATCGCGACCATAGGAGCGAAACAAGTCGCTATGCGGTTACTGCGGTTCGAGCCAACTCCAAGATCAATAATAAATAATTTATTTGCAAATTATAAGTAATTTATAGTTTTGTCGTTATTATGATTGTCGTTCTTCAGTAACAGGTTCTTGATCCTAATTTGTTCAGCTTCTCTAGGCATTCCTTGACCGTCTTCGAATTGATAATTTCTGATTTGGTCACTTTTAAGGCTGCTTGACTTTCAAATAAGATGCTATTGCCTCATAATATGTCACTATACTCTTATAGAAACTAGTAGGAATAATGAGGATTTAAGACTCTGTAAGGTTTTTATAAAAGAAATTTAAAATTAGAAGTAGCCGATTTTAAAATAGAGAACGAGTTAAATACTAATTTCCTACGAAGCTTGTATGAACATTTTAAATAGTTACGCTTAGTTCGAGCTTCCGCATCAACTAAAAGCGCTCGAAAGCATAGCTAAAACGAGTTTTAAATAACCGGAATGACCTCTGGGATGCCTCCATGCCATAGTTTCTGTTTATTCGCTTTAGCCCTATTCACGTATGTGCGCTTGTACACATTTTAAAGTAAAGTTTACCGAAATTATGTAATTACACAACTAAAATATCACAAATTAAACCAGTTTAAAATATATACGTACGACTACGATAATTTATACTGTTGCAAATATTTTGTTTAAATTTGGCTTGTTTGTATTGTATTATGATGTTTGGGAATTTGAGATTTAGAGAACAATAGTAAACATTGTTATTACTAACTATAATAAACAAAATATTATGTGGAAATATAATAGTAAAATATATGGTAAAATATTATTATGAAGCTTTGACAAAAATTTACTATTGATAATTCTGCTTTGTATCGTAGGTACAGGGTGTTAAAGATTGGATATTTTTTCGATTTATTATAATTCTCTTCCAAGTACTTTTATCGTTTGAATGAAGTTTTGGGGGTAAAAGTTACTATAAGTACTATATACAGTATCGACACTAAAAAAGTGTCGATACATTCATCAGGGATATGCATATGAGTTATCACTGGAATATTTTACAAAAAAAAACTGCAAACTGCAATGTGCACTGACTTTTTTCTTTTGATGTCAAAATTGTGTAGGCCTTTTAATGCCAATTAAAAGTTATCTCTTGATATTTTGTGGAATTCGGCCTCCTTGATGAGATAAACGCAATTTTATTAGTCACAATTAATAAAATTAAAATAAAAATATAATTAATAAATTATATATTTTACCTAATTTGTTGTTAAATACTATTACTATCAGTTATTATTAATATTAGCCCAACCTACAGTAATTTCAAATAAAAAATAATGGTGTTTAAGTAAATTACAAAAAAACTACTTTTAAAAAAAATTAACATCCTGTACCCATGTTTATAGGAACTTTTTTTTTCATATTTGTTGATGGGGAATCATTGAGTATTATTATTACTTATTTAAAACTTTCGCAAGTTACTGTTTCGATGGTTACTTAATTGATTACTCTTAAGGCTGGTTGACTACCGGATAAAATGGCTATTTCTTGTTTCCGATAGTTCCTAACTTCAAATCAATGCTAAAACTAAGTTACTCTAATATCAGAATAACATAAAATGAGATTTTAGACACTGAAAGTATGCTTTAAAAATTATTATGCTGAATCTATAGAAAAAAATATATTACTAAAAACGATGATATTTCTAAAGATTACTTTACTTAATATGTGTCTGTATGTCTAATCCGTTACTTTATTTTCAAATTGCCGCAAATCCAAAAGGCTTAAGGGCCTAACCCTTAAAGGCCCTTGCTGACCTTCAACTGGCACCGCAAATCCCTTAACAACCCCCTCCCTTCGCAAAGGAGAGGCCGATTTACATTATTTTACGGTTAATCTGATCAGGGCAAAAACATTCTGTCGACATGTGTTAATTTTATACATTAAAACGAATACGGGAATGTTATACAGGGGGAGTCCTAAATAAGTGCACATATTTTTATAGCTGGTAGATTTAGATAAAAGAAATATATGTTCTCTTTACTGTTTTCCAAATAAATCCAAAAGATCCGAGTTATTTTGCTTTCAAAATTTAAAAAAAAGTTATTTTTTAGTTAGATTTTGAAAACCACTGGATTTTTTTTCTTTTTTTTTCGTCCATATAGGTTTAATCTAGCGCCTATGTTGCCATTAGCACCAAGCGAAGATACAAATGTCATTTTTCATAATATGGCAAATAAATAAGAACCGCAAAACTACCATTTTAATTTACTTTGGAGAAGGTTAATAATAATCAATAGATAGAAATAATAACAATTGGTAGGTAATTATTAAACTACTGTTTAATAATTAATAAATATATTTTTTTTAACTTATCATAACATAGTAATATAGGATAGTCATTTTCTTTAAGAGATCATTCCAATAATTTTATAATTTTACCTGTCTATATTATTTATTTTAATATAATTTTCTGTTTATTACGAACACCATTTATAATAAAAAATACAAAATATTACTGAAATATATTAGAGTTAGTAACAAGGTTTTATCGGCTCTCTGTGTACTAAATTATCGGCTGTACATGATTTATCGACCTCTCTGCGATAACTTAATCGAAATTATTAGCCTTTTGTGCGATAATTTTCAACTAAATTATTAGAAAGGTCGTTATAGTTGCCGACTTTAGCGATAGCACATTGCCAAACAATGGCTTTTAGAGTATTTTCAGTTTGCCGTAATAGCTAATGAAGTTATAATGGTGTGAAATTAATTGAAAATGTCAGTGTTCCACCGGTATTACAACTAATAAATTTTGAAAGCGAAAGCATTTTACAAAAGACTTTACCAACAACTATTGTATTTTTACGTTTTACCATAGCAACTGTTAAAATTGCCTTATATCTATAGGTAAATGAATTTTAAATTGATCTTTATAAAAACCCAACCTCTTCTCTGATAAATATACAATACCATTAAACCGTTCCCTTTGCATCAGTCACGCCGAAAATACTCCTTTAGGTCCACTAAAGTTTATTGGAGTGAATAAAAGCAAAAACAATTGCCGAGTGGGGTCAGCGTGGCCCGGTAATAAAGAAAAATAAATCGTCCCAAAAATATAAACGCCCCCACTGGTTTGAATAGCTTTTCGTTCTCCTTTTATGCGCTCTCGGAGAGCTGTAGTCCTTGGTCTCTACAGGATCGTTTCTTATTTTTAAGTCTGTTTATTATATCTGTGTAATTGTTTCTTTTATAGCGCAATTATAAAGGAGTAATGGAATAGTTTGGGATCTTATAAGTTGTAGAAAAATGTTGGGGAACATTATTAAATTAGTTTTAGTAAAACGGTGTAGTTCTAGAAAGAGAAGGAATTTATTTTGCGAAATATTTAAGAAAATTAATTATCTAATAATTACAGAAACAGACACAATGCAGGGCTCAAATTCTGTAACTTTGAAAACGCTAAGCACTTTTAGACACTCAGCTGACGTTAATTTTCGCTTATCTCGCACTTGACTACCGATTTGGGTATTCTCATTTGATACGCTTAGCGTCTTTACCCATTGCGCTAAGCTGTTTTAACCTTTCCGGGACCGTGCGGGGTATTTTAGGTACCCCAGATGCGTTTTTTCTTTAATCAGGTAATCCTAGAATATATATTACAAAACCCTTTTTTAACAAAAATAGCCAAATAATTTTTTTTATTTTCGGCGAAAAACTGAAATTTACTACCTGAGGTACCTCCGTTACCCCGCACGGCCTGCAGTGATTCGATGTCCTACACGCACTATTCATGTTTTTTTGTGTTGGTGACTTTGTATGAACTCGTAAACAAGTTCTATATTCAGTTTAGTATGGGTATTTACTGTGATGTAGTAAGTTAGTGTGTGTATTTATTGGAAAATGGCGCAAAAGGAATATACTGATGATGGGCTAACAAAAAAGGAATTCCTGCCGAATTCGCTTCGAGAGCTGCGAAGAGCAATCCTTCAGCACAAGGACTTGTACTTCTAAACGTCCTTAAAAGTAAATAAAATAGTAACAAATTTTACGAAACTGTAAAAACAGCAATAAAATTATTTCTTGTCACAAGCACAGTTCCTATAAATCCTGCTAAAGAGATTCAACCTAATTCAAACCGAAGATGCGGCTTTTGCGCCAGATCACGTAAGAGAAAAACAGAAATATGTAATACATGTAAAAACTCCATTTTTAATATTCTTGGCAAAGAATTTAAAACGTTTTTCCAAAATAATGTGTAGAAAACTAATAAAAGTTTAGTTTTAAAATTAAATGTTTTTTATATTAAACAAACACAAAATATTTAAATTATTTATTGACGTTTTATTATTAAACTTTACAAATAATTACTAATAATTTACCTGAGTGACAAAATATTAATAGTTTTTGAAATATTTCAGTGGGGTATCGTAGTTACCCCACACGGCCTGAAACGTAACTTTTTGTAGCACGGTCCCGGAAAGGTTAAAAACTACTGCCTTATTGATCGTTTTACTTGCCGAACTGTCAGTAAAAATAGAAAAAATTGTGATTTTATGCGTTCTCTTGCTCTCTAGTAAAAACTATTTCTTCTTCTATAAATTCCTCAATAAATAATTGATAATTGACGACTTGGCAGCTATAAATATTGTTCAAAACATCAAAAATATTGTTGGGATTTTGAGAAGGGAAGATTTCTACAATTGAATTCTGAGAGAATTAAACGATACAAATTTGAGGAAGTAGATACATTCACATATCTAGGAACCATATTTCTAAGGAATCCAAATGTAACTCAAGAAATTATTGCAAGAAGTGTCAGCGCACTACAGAAAATTATTAAGAGCAAGAACATTTCTAGAAGTTAAAAATCAGAATGTACCAAAGAATAAGACCAATAGTGATGTATGCATGTGAAACGTGAACGTTCAATGCAACGGAAAGTTTGAGGCTAGAGATTTGGGAAAGAAAAATACTGAGGAAGATTTTTGGAGGAAAGAAGATTGACAACATATGGACCAGAAGAACAAATGAAGAATTAAAGCAACTATATCGGACACCGAGTATAACGGGAGTAGCAAGAGCACAAAGACTGAGATGGCTGGGACACGTTGAAAGAATGGCTGAAGCAAGAGTTCCTAATATGATAATGAAACGTGAAATAGGTGGGAAAAGAAGGAGGGGTAGACCAAAAATCAGATGGAAAAAGGATGTAGAAGAGGACTTGAGAAGGATAACAGTGGATGGGTGGAGAATAAAGGCGAAAGACAGAAACAAATGGAGAAAGAACCATGAGCCTTTTAGGCTTTTAGAGCTATTATATTGTAACGTTTTTAGTTCGTTACATGTCTTTTTTATATAAAATATATGATGTGGCCTATCATCACCGGATTCCGTATCGTTCAGGCCTGATAATTTATTTGGCACGCTTGGCGTAATTTTTACGTTCCCTAGTCGCCAAACCTGCTATCGTTTCACTGTTCTGTGGAGGCGCGCGCTGTCAAGGTCCTTGTCATATGTCAAGGCGCCTCTCTGCGTTTTAACCTCACTTTGTTTTTGGCCACGGTTGCAAATCCTGCTTTTAGAAATGGCAATTTAAATCTTGCTGCAAAATCTGAATCAACTGCCATTTCGAAGCTACAGGTAAAGATGAGTTATTATCTTTTATAGATTCGATATTATTATTGAATATTTTTAGGGTAGAGTTTTGGATTGACCCACCTTAACTCGTATTTGTATTTTGCTGACACGATGGTGTACTTTTGCTGTTGTCCTCCAGAATGTTAAATGGAAGAAAGGACAGCTCTTTGGTTTATTATTGAGCCCTCGGAAGTGTTTCGAGGTAGGTTTATTTTGTTTATTAGACCTTGTTTGGTTTTAAACGGATTTTTTTGGAGTTTCGTATTTTTAGGGTCTTATGGACGGACTGTGTCCAAGGTACGGGTAGTGTTCCCCTATACCGTTATCTTTTGGACGGACTGTGTCCAAGGTATGGGCAGGTGTCCCATATCTATATATTGATTCCAAGGTTCGGGCATTATCCAAGGTCTTAGTAGTGTTCCAAGGTACGGGTAGTGTCCCCATACTGCCACAGTATGGATACAGCGTCCCATGCTGCTTTGCTCTAAGCCTAGTCAGTAGCTACGGCTGTATTGATTCATGGTGCTCTCATTCTGGCCTCTTTTGTTGTTTTGACCAACAGGATCGCCGACAGACAGTACAGAGATGCGAGCCCACCTCACGCTGTTACTGTTTGAAGCAAGATTACATAAAGAACAGCTAAGTGTAGATTTAAGTTCTAGTTTTACATTTAACATTTAAAACATTTTCAGTCTTAAACAGTAACGTACATCTTAAGTAATATCGTACAGACTATGTTTAGTGGTTAGATTGTTAAGAACATTCATGTCGATTTAATATTTAAAATATGATTTAGATCTTAGGTTTCATTACATTACGTTTTGTAATGGTATTACTTTCATAGATATTTAGTACAACTCTTAACACCATTTTTTTTTTGACATATAACCACTATATATTTATTAGAACTCTACAATGTCATGTACCAGCAAAGAACATCATGAATAAATATAGTCATTAGTTTTTGGTAATAAACAACTGTGTTTTCTTTCTCTGTTCATGCCTGGCGCCCAATATTTATAATTTCGAGTTATTATTGTTAATTAGTTCTTTCCAGTGATATACCTTATCCACGACTGCTCTGCCAACGAAAAGCTGCCGTTCATAGTGGTAATGTTTATAAAAAACGCTACAATATAATAAGAATAATGACATATCGATAGAAAAATAAGTTGACATAACTCAACAATAGATTATGAAATTTACGTAATATTGACATTTTTCATCGTTTTAGCCACATTGTGTTGCTCCAATGAGGTTCATTGAGAAGACAGTGTCCAAAAAAAGGCATATGTAAATTAGTGTCAATCAGAAGAAAAAACGATAAAACACATTTTATGTCAGTACGACAGCCCAACGGCGCCCGGTGGCGTAGAGGTACAGGCTCTCGTCTACCAATCTCAAGGTAGTGGGTTCGAATCCTACACCCGGCATTTCATCAAACGATTATTTTTATTAAAATAAAAATAGTTTGGGTACCTAGGTCGACTCAGCCTTAAATGAGTACTAGGGATTCACAATCCTGAGGTAATAATAGGCGGTTGAAGCGTAGTGCTAGCCACATTACCTTCCTTGTATACCGAACGGCTCTAGCATGGCAAGCTGTACCTGGCTACTCCCAAGGCGTCAAACGCTATATACGGGAGCTATTATTATTATTATTACAACAGCCTGGCAAAAGCGCAATTCCTAGTTAATTTTTTAAATCCTTTTTAAAAAATTGGGCACATTCATAATTTCTGAAAACTAAATCTTATAAAGTTCCTCTATAACTACCTAGTTAATAAATTAAGAAAGGTCTTCGGTAAGTGAAATTCCTCGATAACGAATAATAACTATTCGTTATTATTATCGACTCGAACATGCAGCCCTGGCTGGTTTTATCCCTTAATAATAAAGATCGTCTCAGGTTTGCGAAAGCCGAGAAAATTTATAGAAGAAATTTCAATCAATCGTCTTTGTACCTCCGATTTTCGAGAGTCTGGGGCATTAAGTCGAGCCGATAAAAGTGAGAGGTTTTTTAGAAAGTTTTTTAGCTGTAATTTTTAACGGGAAGTTTTTATTTCCGGTCCAGCCGCCATTTTATGTGCTCATAAAAATTTTATTAAACGAAAAACTTAATGAAATCTAATTTATTATAACATTTTTTTTTTCCTCATTTTTTTTGTGGCACTCGGTCAAAGCTACAATTATTATTATTAAATCTGTTCTAAAACGCAAACTATTTTAAAATTAAATTTAATTATATACAATAAAGAAACACAAAAACAAATAAAAATATGTATTCACAACTTTTAAAAGTATGATACACATATCTTTGTAAAGAGATTTTAATTTATAATAATACTAGCGTGCACCCGCGATTTCGTTCCCGTAGAATTAATCATTTGTAACAGAGAGGATAAAGCAAAGCAAGAATTTCCATTAACATACAAACTGGATAAAATTTCCTCACATTTACGTCAGCATGAGAAAAAACAATATGACGATATTATTATATAACTTGGTAATATTTGAGGGGTAGTTTCATCTCGTAGGAATTTGACTTTCGAAAAATCCGTTTGCCAAAAATAAGCTTTTTGCGTAAAGCAGTTTAAGCAGAATCGTGGTTAATCAATTACCCAACTTTTTGGAACACCCTGTATGATTTTTTTAAAAATTTGAAAATATGTAAAAAAACAAAATAAATTATGCGTGTGCAAGCGTTTTCCCGAAAGACTAACCGTTTTCTAAATAACAAATATTGTAATATGTGAGGGCATATATTGTAATATTTGAATATTATTGACCCTAATCACCCTCTTGGAATTTGAGATTCGAGAAACCCCTCCTTATCGAACCTCTACACCCCACAATCAATCCGTTTGCCAAAAATCAGCTTTAAACGTCAAGCAGTTTAAGCAGAGTCGTGATTACTCAATGGTCATATTTTATGAAACACCCTGTATATTTTTTTAAAAAATCTTAAACTATGTGAAACAACAAAATAAAATATATGTACGTGTTTAAAAGTTTTTCCGAAAAACTCACCGGTTTTTAAATAAAAAATATTCTAATATTTGAGGGGTAGTTTCATCCCCTTAGAATTCGAATTTTAAAAATCCTTAAAAATATTCTTATCGCATCTCTAAAGTCAATCTGTTTTCCAAAAATCAGCTTTTTACGTCAAGTATTTTACGCAGGATCGTGATTAATCAATGACCTGATTATTCAAAACACCCTATATACATTTTTAAAAAATTTTCAAATATTTAAAAAAACAAAATAAAATATACGTGTTTAAGCGTTTTTTCGGAAACTTAACCGTTTTTTAAATAAAAAATATTGTAATATTGAGGGGTGGTTTCACCCCCTTGGAACTGGAATTTCAAAAAATCCCTTCTTATCGAACCTCTACACCCTAGAATCAACCTGTATGCCAAAATTGAGCTTCTTACGTTGAGTGGTTTGAGCAGGATCGTGATTAATCAGTGAGTCAGTCACTTAAGGATTTAATATATTAGTATAGATTAAAAATATCAAATTTTAAATAAAATAGTATTATATTCAAGAAAAACAAAACTTTACTTAATATTTAGTCGAAATAATAATCCAAATTTAGCTGAATCGAACAAAAAATATATTACAGGCACATATTTCTCCTGTAATACAAAAACTTTTCTCGTCACATAGGAACTACAAGGACATATTCTAGGAAACAAGTTTTCACAAACTTAAGCAAAGTGTTAACACAGTTTGGGAAAGTTTCCTTTTATTTTCCGTGTACTTTCCTATCCTATTATAAGGGAAGAAAAATATATACAATTTTCCAGCAGAATATTGAATCTATTTTGATGTCACAAATACAAATGAGTAGAATATTTTACCTCGTTTGGTTTAAATAAGAAATACCCGCGCGTGTAAATTATACACTAGGTGTTCAAATAACAATGAATTTAAGAAAACACATTTAATGTCAGTATGATAGCCTGACGTTGTCCGTTTTTATATATTTTCTTTTAATCAAAATATTATAGGAGACAAAAATAAATTAATTATAAATATATAAACATTTTTTTTTTCGTTCAAAATATTCTAATAAAGTTGCGATGAGTTTTTTACGGCTATTAAGCTATCTTGTACACTTCGCACTAAACAAGGTTCTAAAAAGAACAATGTTCGACTGCAAGATCTGCTAGTAAACATTTTTAAGCTTAAAGTATAGCAACAAAATTTGTTTAAACCATAAACCCGTAATACAAAACTAAAGTGTCAAAACGAATAACAATATCAGGAAATAAGTGGCAACTTCGTATTTTTTACAGCAGAACTACCACCTGAATCCCCAGCGGGAAATTTAAATTCCAGTTAGTCAGCCTGGCCTCAAATATGTCCATGCCCAAGTAACAAAATTCCGACTTCCGACTAGTTTTGACTACGCGCAACGTTGAAATTCGTACTTTTCCCTACCCTATGCATACCCAAACCTCAAATTACGTAGCCAAAACGTCGCTACGACGTTGCACTAAAACAGTTGTATATTTTGACCCTTAACAACGTTGGTACACGTTGTAGGGCACAACGTTGTTAGAAGTGGGGTTTTATACCGTTGTCATTACGTCGCCAGAAGGCATGTTTATTGTACTATAGAATAACAAACGTAGTACAACGTTGTGCAACTTACTTTTAAATTACGAGTGTAAGTACATGCTAACTACAACGTAATACAACGTTTCATTAAACAACCCAAAGCAACTTCAAAATTATAACCAATTACTACGTTGGATTTCGGCGACGAGCGCCATATCGATTTTTGTTGTGGAAGCGGAACTATCTACACCTAGCCTAACCTTAAACGTTATTTTTTAATGGAGCATAATATATTCCATTTCTAATTCATACATCATCAGCCATCACCAAGTTAATCGAAATCAATGTTTTGGTTTCCCCATTGTTGAATATAGTAATATTTGACGACGAATATTTTTAACTCTAACCTCAAAATATCGCGAATCGGCATGAAAAAAACTTTTAGCACACGACGTACTACGTCGCCTCAAACAACGTCGCTAACGTTGGCGACGTTGTAGCGACCTTAAAAACATCCACCATTTTGGTACAAATATAGGTCGCTTAGACGTCGCGTCGCACAGTGCTTCGCCTATGGACAATAATCAAAATTCTGAGTGCAAAATAATTTTTTTTTGCTTCCATATTAGAGATAAATAATCGAAATTCCACAAACAGGATTACTTTTATTGTTAGGATACTCGATATCGTTACAAAACATTATGAAAAATGATAAAAATGTAGAAGAAATAAAATTGTCTTATCAATCGTTTACTGTGATTAAAACGAAATCGTACCAACAAGTGCCTTTTCATTAAAAAAAACTAAACCTGCCATGGAAGCTATTTATAACCAAGGTATGTATTATTTTTGTACATTATGAAATATACAATTTTATTTTTGGGTACGACGTTATACGGCAGTAAAAAATGACTGAAAATAATCTAGTCTTTTGTTGTAATTAACTTTGATTAAACTTTTATTGAGCCAAACTATACCAAACATCTTGTACTTTCAGTTTTATTAAATAATGTGGACCTTGGGCTATTGAAATTGTAAAGGTTTTTTGCAACTACTGGCAACTTATGCTTGTATGATTTTTGTTCTGTCTGTATGTCTGTGTCACGAGAGCTCCGAAACCGCTGGAGGTATTGTGATGAAATTTTCAGGGAGAATACTGTTGGGGCTTCTAAGAAGCCGAATGAAGTTTAGTTAAAATTCATCAACTTTAAGAAATTTTTTACAGTTAAAATTTCAAAAAGTTTTGTGACTTTTGAACAAAAAATATGCGGTTTTTAGATTATAATAACACGTATTTTTTTCAACTATTTAAGTATGTTATACCAAAAAAAAATTAGGAGTTTTTGTTCTCACAAAAACCTGTTTTTGACAGATTCAAATTATATTGCGCTCTGCTAGCATACTAGGGAGGTGTGATGTCATGGATCCATTTATTTTAGATGCTGACCACACCATAAAAAATATTGACCTATTAGAAGAGTGGATTGCAAGTGGTAAAGGTGACCGAAAAAATAAAATTTCATTGAAAATCCAATCACTACTGAACGTCGGTCAATATTCTTATGAGGCCTTTGTTAAACTTTGTTATAGTTTACGAATGTGTTCTGTAATTTACATTTTTTACAATAAAGTTTTCTGATTTTTTTTGTTAGTGTGTGTATATTTTTTTAGAGCAAAGAATTTTGTGATTTGTGATTGGTTTTTGAGACAGAAGATAATTTTTCTTACAGTTTATTTAGTTTTCGTTCACAATTGAGTTCATTTGATTTATTATTTACAATCAAGATTTTTTCTTAATTAAACATGTTTTTAAAAACCCGTTTTTATACTTTATTTCATTTTTGTCCGGAAACCCTATCCTTCAAAGCACTGTGCGTCGCTTCGACGTTGTCCAGCAACGTTGGGTTGCTCCTGACGACGTTGTGATTACGTTGAACAACGTAATTATGCTACTTGGGTGGTTGGTAACAATGAATTCAAAAATCGCGCCCTCGATTACGTAACTAAAAGTTTAGTTGGTATCAAATATAGCTTGTCAATTATATTAAGAAATAAAATAAGAAAAAGACTAATTAATAGAAAACATATTTCTTTTATCAAGATATACCTTTTATTTATAAAACTATTAACATTTATTTTAAAAAACCCTTGTTTCTTCTTTCTAACATAATAACGGTTTAATCTTGTTGTAACAAACACAACTAAGCAGACATTTTTACTTTATTTAGTTTTGATGGAAAACACACACACCATTGCGTAGGAATATAATACAAAACGACAGGAAAGTAAACACTTGGTTAACGTTATACACAAGCGGCTTGTTATAGTCTGTTTGGAAAGCGTACGTAATAATGTAATATGATATATAAAGGTTATGTCAACTTTTAGATCAAATATAAAGGTTTTTCTTCGCGTTTGTAAGGGCCTCTGTGTAATATGATAAGGACATAGGCATATCGTTTGTTTAAATCTGTTTGTGGTTTGTATGATTTGTATAAATTGTAGAACTTTAAAAATCAGATTTCAGTAAATGGGGTGTTTCTTTATATGCCTCTATTTGTTCCAGAAAAAATAACTTAAAAAATTTGCAACAAAATTTGCGTTGATACAAAATAAAAGTTGCTCAGATATTAGCTTTTGTTAAAGCTCTGAGACTGTATGATGAGTTATAACTTAAAATCTACCATAAACCGGGTGAGTCTTAAATAATTACAAATATTTTCAGGGCTGGTAGATCTCGATAAAAGAAACATATTTTCTCTTAGCCGTTTTTCAAATAGGTCCAAAATAACGGAGTTATTTTACTTTGAAAATTTCACACCTCTACTTTTCAACCAATAACATGCTTTAATGTTGACTAGTTACCATGGCAACTGAAAAAATTTCCGGAAATTTTTTCGAGGCGCCACGAAACTTTAGTGGAAATTTTTTGACAGTTGAAAAGGTAAACATAAGATCTACAATCATAATGCGAATGAACTACATTGTCTATATATTGAAATATTACCCATTTGAGTTTTAGCAATACCTTGGCCAACTTAACAAATTGAAATTATTTTAAAATGTCATGTTGGATTAATATTTTTTTTTTCAAATTTAGGTGTGAAATTTTCTTACCGAATACCACGCAAGCCTAAATTATTCCTGGAAATTTTGGATCAATGAAATCAAATGAAGAGGCACGCCCATTTCTTTGAGAACCATCCATAGTTTTGACCATTTGACTTTGTCAAAAGCTTTTCGATAGTCTATGAAAGAAATATAGAGCGGATTGTTAAATTCTCGGGCCTTTTCGATAATCTGAAGGACATTCAAAATTTTCTTTCGGGCACGAATATTTTAGGAAAATTATCCCTCGTCTTCGACTCGGGATAATTTACAAAATATTCGTGCCCTCAAAAAAATTTCCGAAAATAATTTAAACTCTTGTGATATTATAAGTGAAAATTTCCAAAAAACTGATTTTTTGCTTAAATTTTGAGAGCATTAAATTGGATCTTTTCTGGGTTGTCCTTCTTGTAAATTTAATTTACTACCTCTCTCTCTCTGTGTCTTTATTCCTATAAGAGGAATGTAGTGGCTAGGTGATGTGTGAGGTTTGTCTCCATAATTCCCTGTCTTGTGCTTCATGTACAAGCGTGTGCAATGGCTTGTGGGTTATCTTTCATAGCTGGTCTATCCATCGGGAGGGCGAGCGGTCTCTTGGTCTTCTTCCTGGAACCTTGCCCTGTATAATGAGTTTTTCCATAAAGCCAGTATCCCTCCTCATAACGTGACCAAAATATTTAAGTATACGTGACTGTATAGAAGTTGAGAGGCGTTCTGTGATGTTCAGTTCTTGGATTATGGATTCATTGGTTCGCCGGGCAATCTAGGGAATTCTGAGCATTTGCCGCCAACAGTACATCTCAGTTGCGTCAATTTTTTTGATTTCTGACTGTCTCATCGTCCAGGACTCGGAGCCATACATTAATATAGGAAATATTAGGCAGTGAACAAGCCTTTTTTTTAAGTGTTTAGATATGTTTTTGTCTCGCCATATCTTTGAGAGTTTTCGCACTGCCACTCTTGTCATTTCACATCTTCTTCTTATTTCCCCTTCTAACGATCCCGTCTTGCTTATAAGTGACCCAAGATATATATATTGACTTACAACCTCAAAACGACCAATGCTCTCTACATCAGGTTTGTTGTTGTTTTGCCTGTCGATAATCATAATTTTTGTTTTAGAGGGATTAATTTCAAGTCCAAGTTTCTCGCTTTCGTCTTCAACCAATTTTAGAAGCTGCAGTAACTCTTCTTCGTTTCCTGCAAGAAGAACCGTATCGTCTGCAAATCTGAGGTTGGTAATTTTGTGACCATTAATTGTTGTCCCCTCTTGCCAATGTTCCAATGCCCTTCTCATGATATATTCAGTATATATATTGAATAACTGAAGAGATAGTATGCACCCCTGCCTAACACCACAGGTAAGCTGGAAGTCTTCCGAAGTAACGCCATTGATGGTAATTCTACTTTTGGTATTTACATAGAGATTCTGGACCAATGAAATCAAATGAAGAGGCACGCCCATTTCATTAAGAACCATCCAAAGTTTTGACCATTTGACTTTGTCAAAAGCTTTTCGATAGTCTATGAAAGAAATATAGAGCGGATTGTTAAATTCTCGGGCCTTTTCGATAATCTGACGGACATTCAAAATTTGTTCACGTGTTCCTCGACCTCTTGTGAATCCTACTTGCTCTGGAGGGATTTGTGGTTGAATATACGGTTTTAACCTTTCGTTAATGATATGAAGAAGAATCTTACTGGTATGTGAAATTAGCGCAATGGTACGAAAGTTGTCGCATTTAGCTGGAGATCTACTACCTATGTTGCTATATTATCAAGAAATCATGTTTTTCAACTAAAAACTAAAGAAATCTCCAAAATGTTTCGCGAAAAAACCTCATAATCGTGTTTCTGATATCGAAATATACTACCCCTAAAATATTTGCACTTATTTAAGACTTGCCTTTGCTAGTGTAAAAAGGGCATATTTGTTGCACGACGCAAGAGTTTTGCAACTTGAGACGAATAAGAATCGAGTGCTACAATCATATGCTTTCGAGTGCAACAAATATGCTTTTTGCACATGTTGCACACAATATTTTTTCTACGATCGAATTGGAATCCTTATTTAAATGATTATTAATAGATATTTACTATACAAGTGAGTTAACAGCGTCATTAATATAAGCGTGTGACTTAGTTGTCTGAGTTGTGTAACCACACAAGTATCTTAATGGAGTTAACTTACGCGTATTGTACAATATTTTATCTACATCTAACTATAAAAACACGAGCAATGAATTTTAAAAATTATTGTATTTCAAAAATCATTGTATCAATTACCTTAATACCTTCAAATAAGACCATGCATGGCAATGCCAATACGACAGTAAATAATATTGATGTCACTAGTTTAAAAAATGAGCGATTCGGAAAGTATTCCCTCTGACATTGAAGAAGGGGCATCCAGAGCCATTTCTGGATTGCTACCAGTAAGATCGAAACAGAAGTATGAATATACATACTCTAAGAATGAGAAGTAGTGCACCGAAAAAAAAGTACACAACTATGGAAATGAAAAGGTATTCATAACATATTTTTCCAATTTAGTGCAAAATAAATGTTTTACAAAATATTTTTTTTTCTTTGGTTTCATCTAAACAAGGAGTGCGGTAATGAAAATGCGTGAGTTAAGAAGCTCTTAACTCACACAAAATGCGTGAGTTAAGAGCTTCTTTACTCACTGTCGTAGATAAAAAGTTTTTACAGTAATCCACAGAATAATATTACCACTAACAATGACACTTTTATTTTTTTAATACAATTTTTTTCAGTTCCTTTTAATTTTAATGTCGCAATTTGAAAAATTCACTAAGGAAATGGGTAAACTTCATTTCCAGTAATTTTTTTGAATTTTATTCTTATTTCTGCTCGTGGAGGTCGCGGATTCTTGCTATTCACTCAAAACTTTCTTCCAGAATGTTGCTGCGAGGTGTCCAGTTCTGGTACTTTGTTTACCTTCTAGAATTTGACAATTTTTTATAAAAAATTACAATTTTTATCTTTTTATTTAAACTCTTCATTAATGATATGAAGGTGTTTATTGCATTAGTGTAAAAAATTTGCCTTTTAATACAGTAGATAGTATAAAAAGTAGTTACTTTTTGCACGATCGTAGAAAAATACATTTTATTTTAAACTTTTCCTAAGTGTACCATTGTGTATGACCTGATTTCTTTTAAAAGAAGGCGGATTAAATCACGAGCGACTTTTTGATGTTTATTTATGGTCATACGGTGCGCTGGAAGCCTCGCCTAGTGCAAACCGCATTATTTGGCCTCTGCCCGTGAAACAAAACGGTATATATGATGCTTTTGGCTTCTGCATTTTATGGTTGCGTTTAAATTTCAGCAGTCGACTTGCCGGAAACACCTACGGCTCAATTTGTCAACGGGTCCTGCACTCAACTTTCCGCCATTTTTTATTATTCGTTCGCAAAACAACTACTTCCGTTATACAGGGTGGTCTAAACTGTATTTCGGAAACTTCATACATATTCTGCAGATAAAAATAAATAAAAAAGTTCGTATAATGTATGTCCGAAAATGCTAAGTTTCGGAGAAAGAGGGTGTAGAAGTTTTATTAATTAATCATAAATTTTTCTTCAAAAAAATGATGACAGATTATTATCTACACCCTGTATCTCAGAAACTAAGAATTTGAAGCCATACATTTATACGAACTTTTTTACTTATTTTTATCTGCAGAATATGCTGTGGAAGTTTCCGGAATACAGTACGGACCACCTTGTATACTGGATGAAATAATATTTTTTCTAATTTCAATTCTTCTTTCTTCTTTCTCAGCCTGGTTCCATCCAGTGTTGGATATAGGCCTCTTCTAGGTTTTTCCATGCTTCGCGATCTGTAACCAATCTTATCCATTGTCTTCCCGCCACTGCCCTGACGTCATCGACCCATCTCTTTTTTGGTCGGCCCACACTTCTTGTTGTTCCCCTAGGTCTCCATAGGATTACTTTTTGGGGCCATCGGTCTCGATCCTGCCTTGCCACATGTTACACATCCTTTGCCACTTCAGACTTGCCACTCTTTTAACGACATCTATTAATTTTGTTTTTTGACGTATGTGGGTATTCCGTATTTTTTCCCTAATGGTGACTCCCAACATGATTCTTTCCATGGCTCTTTGTGCCACGTAGTTGTTCTGCTGTTTTTCGGGTAATTGCCATAGTCTCTAAGCCATACGAAAGCATAGGTAGAATGCAGCTGTCGTAAGCCTTTTTCTTTAGGTTCATGGGCACCTTTTCATCCTTGAAAATATTGCTCATATTTCCAAATGCTACATATGCCAAATGGATCCTGCGTTTGATCTCCGTATTTTGGTTTTCCTTGCCCAGCTTGATTTTATGACCTAAATATATATAATGGTCTACGTTTTCAATAATAACGTTGTCAACGGTAATGTTATGGATATTGTTGCTCATTATCTTGGTCTTCTTCGAGTTCATTTTAAGGCCAATTTTCTGGGATTGGTCATTTAGCTCATTTAGCATGGTGTTTAGTTCTTGAATGTCGGTGCTCAGCAAGACAATATCGTCTGCGAACCTCAGATGGCTAAGGTGTACCCCATCGATGTTTAGACCTCTATTTTCCCATTCTAATTTCTTGAAGACATTTTCCAGTGCCAGTGTAAATAACTTGGGAGAGATGGTATCTCCTTGTCTCACGCCCTTGCCGAGTGGTATTTTTTCTGTTTTGAGGTCATCATCTAATTTAACTTGGAAGGTTGCACTATCATATAATATCATATAATATATATAATTTCAATTATATCAATAAAACTAAAAAAAATTGGACTTCCATTGTCTTTATTTTACACTTATTTTGATCTCAATAGATCCTTTATTTCTACTAACAAATAATTTAGAATTATTTCTGGCTGTGTGCTAGGAAGTACATTGTCATGCATATTTCCATCGATAGGTTTTTAGAGCTTCTAAATAACGGTCTAGGTAGCTAATTTCCTAGCTCAGAATTAGAATTATTTCAGTTAAGCAACTCGCATTTTCATTGAAGAGCATTGTCATATTTATTTCAAACCAATAATCAACGAGAATATTCGTATAATTTAAGAAAATTATTGAAAATCACTATAAATACGAATTGTTGGTTAGGTACAAAAGGCTTCCAGGCTATTGAGGAAACAGAAAATGTACAAAGTGGGTCAAATTCGACGCTTTTCTTATAGGAGATAGGCGAAAACTAATATCGGTGTCTGGAGTTCAATTTTCATCAAAAACATGATGGTGAAAACCGTACATCAATATCTGTTACCGTTTCGGAGTTACGGGGTGTTTTTCAAAAATGTGCATTTTTAACAAATCGCTGTAACTTTTTTGCTATGGAAAATTTTGTATTTCTATGAAAACATTTCCAAAGCACCTTTTTACGTAGAATTTAATGGTTTAAGTATAATTTTTTAAAATTAATAATTTAAGAGTTATCAACAGAAAAATTGATTTTTTATTTGGGACACCCTCTATATTTTTAATTAACTGAAAAGAATTTAAAATTACCTTTCCAAAAATATAGCATACTTGATATTTTGTTATAATTCTCTTCGAAATACAGAATTTTTAAAAGTTCGCTACTTTTAACTAGTAGGCTGTGGACCCCTTATTGATGATATGCCTTTAATGGAACTCGAAAACATATTTTTCCAGCAAGACGACGCTCCGCCTCTGAACGCTGAAGTTATCAGCAAATTTTTGCAGCCAATTTCAAGAATAATTGAAGAGCTAACCATGATCCCAGCCGTTGGCCGTCGAGGCCGCTTGACTTAGTGCCCATGGATCTAATCCTATGGATATATTTGCGGGAGAATAAAGGTTCCTTATTCTTTCGTATAATCTAGACAAGAATTAGAAATACTTAGCAGTTATGAGAGGGTATCTTTCACCCCCACTGAGTTAATGAATTCCGCGAGAAATGTTCAAAACTACCCCGTCTGTCCATAACAGAAGACTGTCGATAAGTCGGACACCTGTAGCAAAATCTCAAGTCTTGGTTTGCTATTTATTTTTATTGTTATTAGATATAGTTTAAATGTGTTGATGTTGGTTAAATATAGTTTAAATTGTTATAAAATTCTGCATCTCTCTTTGAAAATATTATTTTCGTTTTAACTGATGCTCACAGCTAGAATTTTTTTGCATTACAGCCGGTGCCGTTCAAAGCCTACTTATTTAAAGCGGGCGAATTTTTACATACCCTATATCTCGAAGAGGAATCGAGCAAAATATCAAGTGTGTTATATTTTTGGAAAGGTAATTTTAAATTCTTAATAACGTAACTAATAAATTAAAAATATACAGGGTGACCCATATAAAAAATAAAATTTTCTGTTGATAATTCTTAAATTATTAATTTTAAAAAAATGATACTTAAACCATTAAATTCTACGTAAAAAGGTGCTTTGGAAATGTTTTCATAAAAATACAAAATTTCCCATAGCAAAAAAGTTACAGCGATTTGTTAGAAATGCATATTTTTGAAAAACACCCCGTAACTCCGAAACGGTAACAGATATCGATATGCGGTTTTCACCATCATGTTTTTGACAAAAATTGGGCTCCAGACACCGATATTAGTTTTTGTCTATCTCCTATAGAAAAGGGTGTTTCCATTTAAAAGCGTCGAATTTGACCCACCCTGTACAGATTACAGAAATAAAATGAAAATAATATTTATATTAAAACAGCATTATACGTCACTTTTTCAAACATGTCCTTCAAATCCTTCAATTTAATAGCTGTTAGGAAGAAGTTTCATTTCAAATATATACACATAGTGCACACACTATTATTTATTATTATTATTATTATTTTTAGAAAATAGTGCTAGCATAAGCAAATTAATATTCATCACCTTCTAAGCCACCTTTAACTATATATTGACGGGAGCACCATCCACACTAACCAAAAGCACTATTAAAATGCATAATAGCTTGAAACCCGTTCAGATACTGGGCGCATACATATTGCACTAATAGCGCAGTATAATCGGCCGGATTGCATACATTATTAAGTGGACGTGTCTGGGAGCGTATGTGTGTCGTTGGAACAGCAGCTGCCAACTTACCTTTGCGATGTAATCCGAAGATAAACGGCGCGAAGGCTTCAAGTCGATATTAAATATGCCCCGAGGACCATAAATTTCCCCAAATCTAACGTTAAATCATCGATTTACACGGTCGATCTTCCAAATAATTTTCCTAGGTTAATAAGTCTTCCTTAAGTCTTCCTACATTTAAGAAATGTCTATAGATTTGGTGCATTCTCCGCCGGTGCTGCCACTATCGGAGAATATCGTAAACAACTAGTACTTCCAAATACACGGGTTTAAATAGCAAAAATAAAAAAAATTATTATGTAATTATTCAAAAATGTTAGAAAGTAGAATTTGTGAAAATTCTAAAAATAAAAATAAAAAGTAAATATTTTGATACCTTCAGCTCTAACTTGTATTGTAATTTATTATTCCAGTTAAAAAACTTTAAGATGAGTTCGACTACGGTAGCGAGCATAGTTTTAATCACCGGTTTTGCTAGTGAGGCATAATTGGGGCTATTTCGGCTATAACGATTTTTTTTAAAGGTACGTAATTATAATTTTAGAAGATGTTCATAAAACATTTAATCACTAGTTAAAAAAAGTATACCATTAATATTGCAAATTATATTTTATGCTCTAAAGCCCCATTCTCACACTTCGCTCCTTCCTCGCCTTACTTCCTCGCGTTCCTTCGTCCCTTCGCTTCCTTCCTTCGTCCATTCGATGCTTGGAAATTAGTCGATTATGCAACAACACACCACAAAATATTTTAAATAGCAGCTACATGTTTAATACGAAATATCTAGTAACCTCTAAAATTTTTAAAAAATCCGAAAGGCGCATAATTTTTATTTCATTAAACTGCAATTCTTTGTCGTGTCAAAAATAAAAATTGAATTTTAATAATATATTTTTTTTAATAAATCCGAATATTTCAGTATCATGTACAAGGTATATCAGTATAAATGTACAAGGCGAGTCAACAATAGAGTAAAATTTATTATGTAATTTATATCGAAACCATGAAATATGACATACTAATTAAACGTTAATGATATCAATCCCCATTTCTTCAGATATTTTTGTAAAGGCATCATGCATACTATTTCTATTTTTTTATTTTTGTCGCTACGATTACATAAATATGGACATGTATTTTTTCACAAATATGAAGACAATATTGTTTTTTTCTTCCATTTTTTAGACTATTGTGTGTGAATTATTTTTATATCGACTGGCGATTGCTAGATGTACAGGATGTCCCATTTTTGTGTGTTTTATGGGGTTTCTAGTTTATGAGTAGAAATATAAAGATGCTGTTTTCACATCATTGTTCTACTTATTATGAAACTAAATATACTACACACATATTTATTCTAGCCTTCTTAGTTCAAAGTTATTTCTTATATCTTTCTTTTACATTTTATTTTTTAATTAGTAGAAATTTTTGCATTTTTCGATAACCTTTGTATGTCGATTATCTTATAACTTATCGAAAAGGTGAAAAGGGTCAGTGATGGGCGGTGGGTAAGTACCCAATTTGTAGATAAATAAAATCTGGGTATATATGTATATACCTGTAGATTTAGATGAACATCCTAATTTTAATAAAAGGAGTTTCCGACGACCGCATAGTAAATACCCGGTATAATACCGGGAATAAAAATATACCAATATATAATATCTACAATATATATATAAGAAATATTGTAGATATACTCGTATTTCTGATATTACTGGTATTATACCGGGTATTTACTATGCGGTCGTTGGAAATACCTTTTATAAAATTAGACTGTCCATCTAAATGTACAGGTATATACCGAATACCCTGATTTTGTTTTGCTCTACCTATTGAGTACTTACCCACCGCCCGTGTCTCGTTTTTCAGGTAGAATGGCAGTGACGAAAGTGGTTCTTCGTTGAGAGCTGTCTGTTTCGAAAAATGACTCAAACTTATGTTCTTTTTTTAAACAGGACACTCTATATATTATTTTTTATTTTATTTGCCTTGTTATGAGCTTTCGAAAATTATAATATACTCTATATTTATTTATTTAGGTACTGCTAAACCGTTCTTATTTTATTTAACTTAATTTTACCTATATTGATAATTTTGCTTTTCATCGTGATATTTTGATAAACTACACGGAAACTGAACTTGTGCTGCTTTTAAATAACATGCCAATAACCAACATTATACGTCGAATAAATTAGTTGATTGTTTTGATTGCCTAATTTAAACCGGCCGACTATGTAATAGAGTTAAATAATACATTTTTACCCCGTTTATGAAAATAAGTATTTTAGAAAGCCCGTAACAAGGAAAATAAAATAATATACAAAATACCGCATTTAAAAAAACATATAAGTTTTAGTCAATTTAAAAAAAGACAGATTCCAACGAAGAAATAGTTACGTCACTGTATTCTACGTGAAAAACTGTACGGGAGACCGTTTTCACCTTTTCGATAAGTTATGATACAAAGGGGATCGAAAAATGCAATAATTTCAGATTCGCCCTGTATTTTAGGAAGTAAGAGAGCTATGACATATCTGTATGTAGAATCTTTAGTTTCACAAAAAAGTAACAGCGTAATGTGAAAACCACATCTTTGTATCTGGACTCGTAAAAGAGAAACCCTGCAAAACACACGAAAATGGGACACCCTGTACAGACGTACTGCCAAATCAAGAAATCAACTATGAATGAAATCCAAGATCGATTTATATATTTTATAAATTTTAATATTTTTTTGTGTTCGTGATAATTCCTTTGCTACTTCGTCCATAAACCGACAGTACGGGGAAGGAGCGTTTCGAGGAAGTAAACGGACGAAGGAGCGTTTTGACGAAGGAACGAAGAAACATACAGTCGCATAAAATCGACATTTCCCATAGTAAATATAAGATTTTTGGACGAAGGGACGCGACGAAGGAAGATAGTGAAGTAGCGAAGTGTGAGTATGGGGCTTTATAGTATAACGTCTATTTAATTTTTTTATTATGTAACAAGCACTTTGTTTACTCGCTTCGTCAAACTGCTTGAATACATTTTTGCTATTGATCAAATCGGTGTGAGAAACTATGAAGCTATAAAATGTTGTTTCGGGAGAGTTGAATATCCGGGAAAGTTGAGTTCTTGAATGTTATTGCATCCAACAACGCTCTAATTACACTCTTCTTTACGCGTTAACATTTTTTCGTCAATTTTAATACGATCAACATGACGGCGCGGCGGCGTGAACTATATACTGATAATTTCTGATTTTCGCCGTCGAAGCGCTGCGGTCGGAATTTGTTAAAATCAGCTGAAATGCACCAAGCTTAGATATCAGTCCTAGGATGTGATTAACTTCTTTACTTTACAAATTATATCCTGAAAAACAAATAATAACTGAAATATGTCATATAGGACAGACTTTATTAACAATATTTATGCTTTAACCTAAAGTAACACTCTTTTACTTCACCCACCTTCACCTTTTATTAGGCAATAAAAAAATTATATATCACCCAAACTATATAACCTTAAATCGAACACTATAAATAACGAATGGACTCTTATTAAAGCTTTTAGGTCTCGTATATGAACTCGAGTCAACTTCAAAATTACCCTTTTTGTAACCTAATGGAAACTAAAAATTCCCGTTTTGATGGACTTTTTTCGTTTGGCTTTTATGGGCCATTTCGCATTGTCGTTGGCAACTCGTAACCCACGAAGTTTACGTAATATTTGAAATGTGTCTTGAAAAATTATGACTTTTAATATACCGTTAATGGAATTTGTTGCTTTATGTGTGTAGTTAAAGTCCAAGGGTACATAATATTTTACAACCCTTTATACTGCACTACTTAATTATTTTAAAATGTTATCTTTAATTAAAAGTATTATTACTGCTATAATTATACGTACAATATGTTAATTATACAGGGTTGCTTATTACTCACTACGTACGATACGGAGTATTGTAGCTAAACGATTAGATTTTTACAAACTGTAATTTTTGGATTTGTTGAAGGACTATTAGAGCTACAATTTAAAAATATTTTTACACAGAGTTCCCCAAATAAATATAAAATACCAAAGTTGTATTTTTTTAAATGGAACACCCTGTATATTATTACATTTTTAGTTTCTACGATTGAAATATGAAATAAAGGTAAATTTGATTAAGGTTTATTACACTTAAACCTAACCGTTTTTGAAATATTTTCAATTTTGTGAAATTGCAGTAAAAATTTTAAGGCTTTGTTTCTCCAAGGGTGTCAAAGTTTTTAATACTAAATATTTACTGAAGTTTATTTTTTGATCCGTTCTTGTGTTGCAATAATAATAATAATACTACCTCATACAAAGTGTCTAAAAAATTATTTTAAATAATTTCTAGCTTTAAACGGCAATAACTTCTTTAATTTAAATAGAACGCCCTGTATATTTCAGTAGAATCATATGCACAATTTAATTGTCTATCAAGTTGTATTACACCATTTTTTACCTATCCCTTTAAGTTTTCGTAGAAAATGCATTTTCTTATAATTTAGACCTCAATTATCAATATACCCATGGAATATTGACATTTTAGATTGTTTTTAAAGCAACAAATGTACAAAATGTAGAGGCGAGTAATATTGTCGACTAGTAATGTTGTACAGACTAGCCCATTTGTATGAAAAAAGAAAACTATTTAAATCTTTATAAAAGAATATACCATAATTTAAATATACCACCATTATTTCCGCCCAACGTATTTTTTTATTATGTAATTAATTAGTAAATTAATTACATACTTAATTGTGTTCCTTAATAAATTATCCTAAATAAATGTGGATTTGAATCAGAAATCAATATAATAATAAGTTATGAAATTGAACGTCTCTGTTATAAATAAGCAATTGTCAAAAAATTAAATATAATTTTTAAGGTGTTACTTTTTGCCACACTGTCTAATACACATACAAAATTCAGTTTTTTAGTATTTGGAGCTATTATTATTAATCAACGCAAACAGTCAATTAATGTAGTTTGAATACTGGAATCATATTAATTGGTCCTCTTTAACAAATATTTAAACAGTTTTTTTTTATTTTTTAATGAAATAAATGAACTATATCGACAAGATTAGTATCTGCACTCTTTAAAAATTTGGTCCATCTTTAAAAATAATCTAAAATGTGAGTATTCCATGCGTATATTGATAAATGGGTTCTATATTACAAAAAAAATTTCTACGGAAACTTGAAGAGATAGGTGGCGAAATACAATTTGATAGACAATTAAATTGTGCATCTGATTCTCATAAAATATATAGGGTGTTCCATTTAAATTAAACAAGTTATTGCCGTTTAAAGCTAGTAATTATTTAAAATAAGTTTTTAGATACTCTGTATTTATTAAGTATTACTTAGTATAATTTTTATTATTGCAATACAAAATTCAGTAAGTAGAAATACTTGAGTACAATATTTGGTTTTAAAAACTCAAATACGCTTAGAGCATTAAAATTATTACTGTATTTCGACAAAAATCTAAATATTTCAAAAACGGTAAGATTTAAGTGTGATAAACCTTAATCAAATTTACCTTCATTTTAACCTTAATGAAAACCTCAGTAGATTAGAGCCTTGTATATGATCTTTTAAAGTAGCTCAACCTAAGACGTTTATGGATGTAAAGCACCAGATGGCGGGGCGTATCTCACAGTCTTTTACTACAGAAAAATACTCTAAAAAAAAGTTACTCTGAATTTTGAAGCGATCAATAAAAACAGAGAAAATAAAAACCGATTATTTTCGAACTGTGCCAATTGGTTACTAATCGACCAGATACTTTTTGTCTCCTAGATATGCTATAAAAGCTGGTAATTATACAATTCGACCATTGTAAATACCCGACAAATTCCGCAAGGCCGAGGAAGCCGATGTTTTTCACTGATAAGAAAAAAAAATGTTTGTTTAGATAATTTTCGAGATATTTTTTCTTTCTGAATGCACATTTTTAAAGTATTTTATATTCTTTGTCCGCTTGATCTATTATACTGGTCGCACGTATCGAAGTTCTGTTTCTTCTAGTTTTAAAAAATGTTCTTATTTCTTTGTAGTTGTAGTGGTTGTAGTGTAAAATTAGATTAATTTTATTAAGTTAGTTATAATGTTGTGTAGAATACCAGAAATACTTTAGTAGTAGTGCTTTTATAGTTTATTTTGTTGCTAAGTAGTAGGTGAAGGGATAATTTGGTTATTTTTTCTTTTTGTTTGATTAATTAGTCAGTTTGATGATAAGTTGTTCAGTGTAGAATACAAGAAGTAGTTGTGTAGTGTTTTTATAAGAGCTTATATTCGTTTATTTTGTAGATGAGTAGTAGGTGAAGGTATTTGGGTATTTTTTCATTTTGTTTTTCTTCTAATTGTAGTAATTCTATTAAGTATTGTGATACACTATATCTTCCTTCAGCTTCGTTGAAAAGTGCGTTATCATATAATTTTGATTTTCTGGTAGTAGAATATACAAAAAAAAATCTGATCAAAATTATTTTAAATTAAATTAATCGAGTCTTATTAATCAAATTAATCTACTCAAATAATAATAATAGTTAGTTTCTAAATACTATACGGGGTGAGTTTCCTACGATGTTCTCTATGGGTATCTCGGAAACTACTGCAGATATAAAGAGTCGGTTAAATGGGGAAAGAATTGCAGTTTTGTGGGGTCATAAATATGCGCCTTTCGGATTTTTCGGAGAAGTTCAAGGCTTATTAGATATTTAAAAAAAACAAATTTTGGCTATTTTAAAACTTGTCTCTAATTCCATTATAATCTACTGTAATGATCGAATAAAAACGGCGTCAACGATAGCTATGAAATGAAGATCGCTGTCATTTTATATGTAAAATTATATGGGAAATATCATCGATCGTCATTTCATAGCCATCGCTGACGCCGTTTTTATTCGATCATACAATATTTTAGACAAAAAGTTTTCAGATAGAAGTTGTAGATAATCACATACCTAATGAGTTTGTATTTTCTGTTTTTTTTCTAAAGCTTGTCATTTTTGACATATGATACAAACATGTTTTTTTTTAAATGGAAACCATAGTTGGCCATGACTTCATAAAAAGCGCCATTTTTTAAGCTTTTCAGCAATATAGGTATATGTTTTTTTCGAAAAATTACAAGTTATAGCCAATTCTTTTCTTTCTTGGCTAATTTCCATACAAATAATACTGTTATCAAAAATGTAAAAAGTTTCATGTTTTCAAAAAAAAAATATCGTAGAATTCGTAAAGCAATTTAGAATAAAATAATCTAAGAATGAAATGATTCTTTAATAAACCTGCATTAAATCAAATTAAAATAGGTATGTAACTTTTTTTTAAATAAAAATTAACAGCAATTAATATTATCATAAATTATAAATAATGTACCAACATATCGAAATAATAATTTCTTTGTTAATACGGTTTAGAATTCTTAAAATAACAGGCAAAAATAATCCACAATTTACAATAAAATAGTTTCGTTGCCCTCAGCTGATCACTATTAAAGTTCGCAGAAACCCGGGCTATATATTACATTACCCTGAGGAAAATAACGAAAATAATCGATATTTTTGACTCCGCCCCAAAAGGTTCACGATTTCTCCTCCAGTTGGCAGCACATTTTGTCTACTCGGTTGAGCAACTTTAAAAATATATAAACAAGGATTAGAGCTAAGAAACAACGGCGAATGCAGATTCTGGGAGGAAAATGGGAAACACCAGAACGTCTCATCAATGAGTGCGCCAAAACGCAACCATTCAGTGTCATAAACTTTGGTACAACTGATATCGGAGATAGAGAACTAACCTCTCTGTAAACCTCTCAGATACTGGATTTTGTCAATATCCTGAGACTTTATGATGAATTATAATTTATGAAAAAGGGACACAATAGATCTGGAGGGTCGCGGTGATTAACCCCCCCCCCCTACAAACATTCTATATTCCACAACATGTAAAAATTAAAGGCAATCTCTGAAGTTCTGAGAACATATTTTATTTTAGACCTTTAATTAAGTTTTCTAAAGTAACTGGATGCACATCGAGAAAGAACAGAAGCTTATAAAGTTTAACATCGAAGCCGCTTGTCTCAACGACGCTAAAACATCGCTGTTGCATCAGCTTCAATATTAATTTACGATATTTTTTCCCTTCGGCTTTTCTTCATTTCGTCGAAGGAGGCTCGGGCGGAAAGTTATTAAAAGTTTTCCCTTTGTTGCATAATGGAAGACACTTTATAATGAAAATTTCCTGTGTATTACCCTCGGAAAGCCTCGTTTTCCCTACGCGAAACGGAAAGATCGCAAAGTTTATTAAAACTGATTGTGTATATATGCAGAACTTGTTAAACGGTTCTCTGATTTGTTGAAGAAAGAACACATCCTGGGGCTGCTAAATATACCCACCCTGCTGACTCACTCAAAAAGAAAACAATATTTTCGACTATTTTCTTACAGTTTTATTATAGCAAAGTTAAAAACAACTTTCTAAATTAAGTTATACATAGGCTATAAATAAAGCCCTAATACTATATCATGATGGATTTTGTTATAACAGTTATTGACAGTACAAGTGTGTTTATGAACATGATTACAACAACGAGTGTGAACGATTAGAACGACGAGGTCGTAGACCGAGTTTTTCAAAATTTTTGTCAAAGAAAATAAAGAACGAGGAATAAAATATTGCTATTGTTACCTTCACTCAAAACATGAATTTTTAATCATCCCAAGCTCCCGAACCCTTTCGTCTTGAGAGCAAAGTGGATCAAAAAATTACTGTTACACTTAAGGAAAAAAATGTCGTCGATATCGCCTCTCGAAAGCCATTGTGAAAGCTTAAAAATTTCACGGGATCAAATTTAAACGAGAGAAAATACCTTTTATGCTGCGCCTTTACCCACTTTAGCGGGGTAAAGTTTTTCGACAGACTTAAGACCCTTCAAAGCTATCATCCGGGACTCCTTTAGAAATTTTGTAAAAACACCTGAGGCTCTAACAGTCTCCGTGAGGGTAATCGTTAAAAAATATCGCGTTGTATAGAAGCAGATATTGAATATTTAAGTTACAGTCGACAAAAAATTTTATTGTAGGTTTGAGTCTGAGTCAAAGATATTGTCAAGAACAAAAATTTTAAGAATTATCATTAAAATAAATCATTTAATATATTAAATAAAATATATTTCTATTTCTATAAACAAATTATTTGCATAATGAAAATTAAACAAGAAGAACTTGAGAAAAAAAAAAGTGTTAAGGATCTCGCAAACACCAAAAACATTTTATTTAAAGCTAAGAAAAGCATTATAATAAAGTTGATACTATACCTGGGTTCCAATATCCTCTGGTTGTGTGCTAGAAAGTAAATTTTCGGAAGCAATTACCCAAGTGCATCAAAATTACCGATAATTTTTCATGAAAGCATGTTGTCTAAAACCTGCATGAGTTTATATTCACATTTTGCCATAAGATCCAAAAATATGAATATAAAAGAATGCTGTTTTTTATTGACAACATGCTTAAATGAAAAATTATCACGTTAATTTTGATGCACGAGTGTAATTCGGTAGAATATTTGCCGAATGAAAAACATGAAAATACATAGATTTTTTAAAAACATTTATTTGAACATATTGAAAAAATCTATTTAAAAATGAAACAATAAAATGAAACTTATATTATTATTGATTGAGATGTTTGCATCCAAAATGTAGTTTCTATCTTTTATAAAGTTCATAAACTGTTTCCATACATACTGGTGATTAATTATAGTGTTTTTCGGCTTACTTTCGGCAACTTTTTCTTCAATTGCACTTAAAAAATCGTTTCCAAATCGAGACACTTTTAGAATACCTATTAAAAATAATTTATGTCTAAGTGACAAATGTGTCATTGTCACTTAGACAATCTGCGGAAAATTTTCGCCCGGTAATTTTCGATTTTAGCGGCCAATTTTCGCCAAAAATTACCTGCTTCATATGAGATTTTCTGTACATGAGTAAAATATTCATACATATTTTTATCGATAAGTTTTTAGCTTCTGAAAAAGGGTCTAGGTAAAGCATTTAGCTCATTTTCTAGCTCATAATTAGAATTATTAGAGTTCAGCAACTCGCATTTTCGTTGGAGGACATTGTCATATTTATTTTAAACCAATAATCAACGAGAATACTCGTATAATTTAACAAAATTACTGTAAACCAATATAAATTCGAGTAAAGACACAGATGGGGGTTTCTGCATCCTCTTCCTCGGAGGAGGGATTGACGTCATCAGCTAGGAATATGTAAAATAAGCTAATAAACAAGAATAAACAGGTTTAAACTGCTGTGAACCGCTTTTGAACTACTTTGAACCGCTTTTTATCTTAAAACAACAGACCTGTTCATTTTATGTTCTAACCTGTTTATTTCTCTTTTAAAGCGGTTGTTTCTTGTTTAAACCTGTTTATTCTTGTTTATTAGCCAATTCACTCCCTCCTCCTCCTCCGAGAACACCCATCTCCCTCCACTTATACGAATTGTTGGTTAGGTTCAATTGTTCAAGATGGAAAGGAAATACTGCCATCACAGGAAGTTAAATATCAGTTTTGCTGGTAGGTTGTCTACACTACCAGCAAAGCCACAAAGGTTTTCATGATATACAGAAGACTGGCCGGAAATAGATGGGGCTGCTCCCCTAACATTTTGCGCTGGATGTATACCATGATAATAAGACCCATGATTACTTATGGAGCAGTTGCCTGGTACACAAAACTAGAGCAACGGACGGCAAGGCTAAAAGCCTGTACAAAGTCCAGAGACTAGCATGCGTTTAGATCACAGGAGCCATGAGAACATGTCCAAGGGCAGTAATGGAGGTCATTCTAGATCTAACACCACTGCACGTTGTCATTGGTAGATATGCCAATGCGACAATGATTAGAATGGTCACTAACGGAATCAGTACTAGGAGAATTGTCAGATCAGGGGCATGGAACACACCCTTAAAAAGGAAATACCACTTCTGCAACTCCCAGTGGATGATATGCCAAGAACGTACAACTTTGAGAAACATCTCAATGTAGTATTGAGCAATAAAAAGGATTGGAAGAGAGCAACATCTGCCCAGCAGTTAAAAGACCATACCATAACTTAGTATACTGATGCCTCCAAAACCAATGCGGGAACAGGGATCGGAGTATTTGGGTCGAGGACTAAATACTCCGAACCAATGGGCACCTACCCTAGCATCCTCCTCCAGGGGAATATGGGCAGAAATCTACTCTATCGAAAGATAGATAACTTATCTTAGATAGGAACTATTGGAAACAAGAAATAGCCATCTTATCTGATAGTCAAGCAGCGTTAAAAGCGATCAACTTAGTATCAATCAATTCGAAATTGGTCAAAGAATGCATAGAGAAGCTGAATAAATTAGCAAAAGAAAAAAAAAGTCCTCCTACTCTGGGTGCCTGCTCACCAAGGGATAGAAGGCAATGAAAAAGCAAATGATCTAGCTAGAAAAGGAGCGAAAACTCCACTAACTGGACCAGAACCGTTCTGCTTTCCAAGTGGTAACCAACTCAAGGCGGAACTCAAGAACTTGGAAGACTCCATCAAAGACCTTCCTGAGTTTAAGTAAGAACAATCTTCGAATTGTTACGGGGTTTTTAACAGGACACTGTCTCCTCAATGAACACCTCATTAGATTGAAAGTAAGAAGAAACGGCGAATGCAGATTCTGTGGGGGAATGGGGAAACACCAGTACACCTCATCACTGAGTGCACCGAGACGACAACCATTCGTGCCATGAACTTTGGTACGACTGATATTGGGGAAGGAGAACTACCCTCTATAAAACCGTCCCAGATACTGGCTTTTGTCAAAGCCCTGGGACTGTATGATGAGTTATAACTCAAGAAAGGGGGACACAATAGATCTGTAAGGTCGCAGTGATTAACCCCTCTCCCACTCATTCTAAATTCTAAAAAAAAATTCTAGGTTCAATTTTTTTTCATTTCCAGATAAATTTAAGCATTAACATTATTAGGCATTTGCATAAAAGTGTGTATTTTGGGCGGTATTCCACAAAATTTGCAGGCTATTGAGGAGACAGAAAATGTAAAGACTACAGAAATAAATTGAAAATAACATTTATACTAAAACAGCATTATATGTCACTTTTTCAAACATGTCCTTCAAATGCTCCAATTTAATAGTTGTTAGTAAGAAGTTTCACTTCAGAAATGCACACATAGCGCACAAACATTTTTTTAAAGTGGTTTGGCATTGATTTTTTTTATCACATTAAGTTTTATCAAAAACAAGTTTGTGAAGATTAACAGACCCTTATAACTGAGTATATTTAGTTCAATTTATTCGTTCAGGATACTTACTTGATAAATTTAAAGATGAATTAAAAAGAAAAATCGTAGTAATCAGGGAAATAATAGACATAAAAAGTAACAGATGACGAACATTATTAACTCGAAGTCATATCTAGCTTGAAATTACTTAAGATAATAACTAGCGTAATCAAAGAGCGCCGACATAAGTTATCTCTTTTTATTCGCGCTAGATTTACGACCAATAAATTAGAGGCTCCGCTCTCCGGAAAAGTTTTCCGAGTTTTCCCGGACTTTCCCCTCTGTTTCCCCGCTTTTTTCGCTCCTCATATCGTCCACGGCCATCTAAAACATATATTCTACATTCAATTAATCCGGGGATTCTTTTTTTTGAACGCTCCGAGGTTTAAAAAATTACAGATATTAGTTTTGTTTATTTTTTCCATAGCCACTGTTAAAATTGCCTTATATCTATCAAAAACAGGAAATAAAATAGTACTTTAACTGAAAGAGTAGATTAAGTGATACTTTAACAGCGAGGATAGGTTAAAAACTTTATTTCTTCTCGCACGTTTTTTAATTGCTTCCATTTTTGAAAATTTTTGTATTCCTTTTCATAAGTAATTCGGGATTTAAATGGAAGTAGTTTGGATCATAAAATAATTAACTAGAAAGAAGTGTCAACTCTGTGTTAAATCGTGGAAACACGATACGCCACCGAAAGCCTTCGTTGTCGTCTGGAGAACTAATTTTCCAATTGACAGGTTGACATGATAAGGACATGATGGCTTAATTTTCATTTCCGTTTCCGGTTATTCAATGGCGGGTCCTCTTTCAGTTCAAATGTATTTTGTATTTTTACTTTTCATAAATAAAACCAAAAAATTATTTATTCACATATATTTATTTGAAATATGGAACAACGTGACTAAATAAATATAAAAATATAGAGGATTGTATTGTTTCAATACCAATTAGTTAATTATATGTACTTTTAACGTAAATTAGTTAAGGTATAAGCATGACTTACAGTATTTTGTAAATAAACACACGTATTCGCAGACTTCAAGGACAGAAAACGGACACAGGAACATGAAAACGGGAGCCTTATACAAAAACCTGAAAACAGAAAAACAATTTTTTTATACTAAAATTAACAATGTAAAAATATCAATAGGTATAAAATATAAATATACTGTTTAAAAAAGCGTCCATTATTCCCAAAGAGGCCTGGCTTATAAATCAAAAAGAAGCAAAAAGAGACTTTTAGTCGGATAACATAATCAGATTATCAGTCCGATTTATTGCATTATTGACAATAAATCGCACATACTGGAGATAACTAATGTTGGCTATAGTTAAAAATGATCTTACCTTGCTGTAAATTGCTTCCATTTTCAGAAAACTCGCAGATCAAAGATATTATAATACCATATTTTTGCATCTAAAAAATGTAAAAACAGTGTTTATTTACTACCTATTTTTCATATACATATATATACATATATTTTATATATATATACGTATATTTTATATACTTTATTACCATTATATTTATAAATTTCAGCCGAAATATTAAATTGAACTTCCAAAACGAAACTAAACGGAATGAATTAAAATGGCGTCGAATATTTTCGAATTTGTTCTAGAACAAATCTGAAGTTGTCTCTGAAACTGAAATCTGTCAATTCTAAACTGTGAAGTTAGACAATAGTTAGACAAAAACAATGCTGTCCTTGTCTAGGCGGCCATACTTGTCGTGAGGAGAATGACAGGAATGACACTAATGACTGTTTCCAATTTTCCTATTTCACTGTCACCCCCCTGGTTTGGATATGGCGTTTGTCGCCTCAGCCTGAATATCTGTTGGTAATTTACTTATTTCGTTTTGAGCCATTTCTGGCTCCAATTCAATCAGCAATCGACACGAAAGAGAATTAAAAAATATTGACTCAAAACTGACAACTAAAGAGACAGCTTTATTTATTTGTCAAATTAGATAGAAACCAACGCCAACCCAGCACAATATTTTTTACGCGTAATAAATTCCTTGAAATAATAATTTCTGAATATTTTTTAAAACGTAACTCGCTATGAAAGAAAATATTGTTTTATACACGACGATAAAATTGTCTTGTATAAAAAATAACTATTTCTTTTGATTTCTTTGCGAAATGAACTTTTATTTTGATTAATTTCAAATTTTTAGGTAATACTAAATCTGCAAAATTATAATTATTTATAGAAACTTAAGAGAAAACTGTTCAGTTTTGAAGGCATTGTAGTGATTTTGACAAGATATTTTTCTAAGGTAACAACATTCTCAATCGTTATTTGCTGACTATACAGGGTGGTCCAAACTGTATTCCGGAAACTTCGACAACATATCCTGCAGATAAAAATCAGTAAAAAATTCTTATAAAGGTGTATCCTTTTTGTCGATGTTGGCCTCCTTGATAAAATAATCGCAATTTTATTAATTTGCTTTGATACAAGTCTCATAGCAATTTTTTAAAAAATTTAATATCATTAACTTGCCAAAGTTTTAAATAAGTACTCATTGATTCCCCATCAAAAAATATTAAAAATAAGTTCCTATGATTATGGGTAAATGAAAGGATGTTAGTCATGATGCTTTGGAACAGGATCTGTTATTTTCGAAACAGGTTTGTTTTGGAACGAGCTTGGAACAGGTTCATGTACTATCCTGTACCAGTTCCAGTTCCAACTGTTTTAAAACACTGCGGCACAAATAAATTAGCATAGGAAAATAAATATAAAGACGAGTGTAACTGGAACTGTTTTATTCAAGTGGAACAGTTTGGGACTTGGAACAGTTTAGGACTTGGAACAGTTTGGGACTTGGAACAGTTTGAGACGTGAAACAGTTTGGGACTTGGAACAGTTTCAGATGTGAAACAGCTTGGGACTTGGAACAGTTTAGGACTTGGAACAGTTAGGGACCTGGAACTGTTTCGAACATTTAAGTAAAAAGAACTGGTTTGAGTTGAGAATCGAGGTCGTATATCGCTTTCGCTAGTTTAGCGGACGGGACCGTTCACCTGTTATCTGTTATCGAGATAGAGAAGAGAGACCTAAAAAACAAGTGTGACGATTTGCGCGGCGTTGCCGCTATTTAGTATATTTAATTGAAATTCAACTAAATTTTTATTGTAAATAATTGTAAATAGGAAGAGTTTTTTTTAATGTAAACAGAATAGGTGAAGAATTTTTTTTATAATAAAAAAAGTGCTGGTGATGTTGCCAAATGCAATACGTTTTTTGAAAAATACAGTGTAGAACAGTTGGTTATTGTATTTTACAATAAATATTGTCTCTTACGACGCCGTCTCCTTTTGAAGGTTGGCGATCCAAATAGCTAACGTCATTCTAGATACAGCCATACGAAATATGTCGATTGATGAGCAACCAAACCATCTACGAATGTCCTTTAGCCAGGAATTCTGGCGTCTGCCGATAGATCTTTTGCCCTGGACTTTGCCTTCAATTATTAATCTGAGAAGTTAATACTTTTTACCCCTCATTATGTGGCCTATGTAGCGTGTTTTTCTTTCTTTGATGGTAAGCATGAGTTCTTTCTGTTTTCTCATTCGATTAAGAACCTCCACATTTGAAACTCTTTGGACCCATGATATTCCTAATATACGGCGGTAAATATACATTTCGAAGGCATCTAGTTTCTTTTCTAACGATATGTCAAGAGTCCAACTCTCACACCCGTACAGGAGAACTGAAAAAATGTAGCATCTGACCATGCGTACCCGTAGCTCCAAACTCAAATCTGACCTTGTGAAAAATTGTCTCATATTTATAAATGTTTTTCTAGCCTGTTCTATGCGGCTTCTAATTTCTTTCTTCGGGTCGCATTATCATTTACAATACACCCCAAATACTTGTATGAAGACACTTGCTCTACTGGGTCACCGTTGATATCCAGGTGAATCTGCACAGGTGTTTTGGTGAATGCAAGAACCTTCGTTTTTGTGGTATTTATGAGGAGACCGCAGTTTTCACTATGCCGAACTAATTCATTCATTAGCCTCTGCAAATCTTGTTCATTCTCGGCCAGCACAACTGTATCGTCGGCATACCTGATATTATTGATCACTTTCCCGTTAATCTTAATTCCACATTCGATTCCTTCTAGAGCTTCTTTGAAGATAGCCTCTGAATATATATTAAATAAGAGCGGTGACAGCACACAGCCCTGTCTTACACCTCGTTTAATCGTGATTTCTTCTGACGATGTTCCTTCAATTTTAACCACTGCGTTTTGCTGCCAGTAGAGATTTGTAATCAATCGAATTTCTTCTCTATCTATTCCGGTTGTTTTGAGGACTTCTATAAGTTTTTGATGGTTAACGCAGTCAAAGGCTTTTCTATAATCTATAAAACAAGCGATTACATTGACATTCATGTCTCTGCAACGCTGAGTGATAACGTTTAATCCGAATAACGCCTCACGAGTACCTAGGCCACTGCGAAATCCAAATTGAGTTTCGTCTAGTTGGTATTCGCATCTTTTATAAATTCTGGTGTGAATATTCTGAGAAATATTTTGAGGACATGGGACATCAGACTTATCATGCGGTATTCATCGCAGTTCGAAGCGTGGGTTTTCTTTGGAAGGGTAATAAATGTCGAGCGTAGCCAATCCGTTGGGATAGTCCCTGTACGGTAGATTTTATTGAATATGAATACCAGCAGTTGCAACCCCCTTCTGTCCTGTTCAGCCATCAGTTTTATAACTTCGGCATGAATATTGTCTGGGCCAGTTGCTTTTCCGCCTTTTTGGGATCGTATTGCGTGAATTACTTCGTCTTTGGTAATTTCAGGTCCTTTTTCGTTCATGTTTTCATCCGCTTTCGGTGGAGTGTTCGGTCTGCTATCATTAAATAGTTCTTCTACGTATTCCTTCCATCGTTGTAGTTTATTCTCTATTCCTAAGATGATGTCATTATTTTGGTCCCGTAAGATAGCTGTGGAACGTTTCTTGTTACAGTTTACCATTTCTTTCACCTTCTTGTGTAAATTGAATGTGTCGTATTTTTCTTGAAGATTTTCGATTTCACTACACTTCTCGGTCATCCACTGTTCCTTTGCATCTCTCATAAATATTGTAAATATAATTTAAACACTTCCAGAATTTATTTTTTAATATATAACAGAATTATAAATCTATATTTATTCATATACAGGGTGGGTCTTAAATAAGTGCACATATTTTTAGGGGTGGTATATTTCGATTTTCATGAAGTTTTTCGCGAAAAAATGTTTTTGAAAAGTTTATATTTTTCGAAAATTTGTTAGATTAGGTTAGGTTTTTTTTTAAATTTTTATTTAAAAAATACATTATATTTGCTAATCTAGCAACACAGATAGTAGATTAGAGGAACGAAAACAAAGAAAAAATTCAGTAGTTTTCATTATTTAAGAACAAATATTTTTTTATATACATTTAAAAAGAAAAATAACTCGACTATTTTGGATTTATTTGAAAAACGATAAAGAGAAAATGTGCACTTATTTAAAACACAACGCGTGTAATATAAAGGAAACGTCGGCAAAAATTCGGAGAAGACTCTACTTGCGAAACAGGGAGAACCGAAACAGAATGATACCAGTACGGTATTAAGTTACGATTTGGAACAGTTTGGAATTTGAACAGGCTTTTTGAAACAGGTATCTTTTGCAACTGGAACAGGTTGTACCTGTTACTAAAAAATCGCTGTTCCGGCCATGACTACAGGATGTTAAAACTTTGTAAAATTAGATTTTTTGTAATTGTCTTAAATACCATTATTTTTTTATTTGAAATTTCTGTAGGTTGGACTAATAGTAATAATAACTAATAATAACAATATTTAATAATAAATTAGGTGAATATATAATTTATTAATTTTATTTTTATTTTAATTTTATTAATTGTGATTAATAAAATTGCGTTTATCTCATCAAGGAGGCCAAATTGGACAAAATATCAAGAGATAACTATTAATTGACATCGGCCTACATAATTTTTACATCAAAAGAAAAAAGTCAGTGGCATGCATGTTTTTTTTTGAAAAATATTCCAGTGATAACCCATATGCACGTCTCTGATGAATTTATCGACACTTTTTTAGCATGAAAATATGTAGCACTTATAGTTACTTTTACCCTCAAAATTTCATAAGAATCTCTAAAAGTACTTGGAGGAAAATTATAATAAATCAATAGATTATTAAGACAAACACCCTGCAGAAACACAGCAGAATCGGACCTCATTCATATCATCATATGAAAAATAAATTTTATTTTTACGTGAAGAATCTCCCCACGAGAGATGGCATATGTTTTTTGAAACACCCTGTATGTTTTTGTAAGTTTACAAAACTCAATTGAACAGAGACTGACTGAAATATGAATATTTCATTCTTTAAAAAAAAACAGAAACTCAAGTTGTTGTGTTAGGTCTATTATTTCCTTATTTATTTTTAAACTTTTTGTATTTATTCAAAGTTACTCTTACTTATTAATTTATCTACTTTCCGTGGAAACTTTAAAACCGTTTTCCCGACACTTTCCTGAGGAAGTTTTCCATTGAAACCATCCCGAAACTCTTAAATAACATAATATGCGAATAATAGATTCAACAGGCCGTAAAGAACTTCATAGCGACTCGCTTTTGCAATGTTTCCGAATATCGATTATGTTAAAATCGGATCGGCCAGACTTAGACCGGAATTTTCGTATTTTTATCGAGCCGTGGCGGGCATAAACCGATAGTTTGTCTGGCTCCGGGGTTTCCGGTGAGAACAGAATTTGTTCTATTACCATTTCAAATTCGCCGCCGGACTATTAGTCATTCCGGGGCGGTTTCCAGGTTTGCGGAAAACTTTGAAAAATTCCCACGTCGGCTAGCAAGAATATTAAAAGGGCGTTTTAAATAATTTTGGATATTTAGATAGTACCAATAAATTTTTCATTGAGCATTAAAATAAATACACACATAGCCTAAATTATTGCTATGTATAATATATCGTTATTATTATATTATACCGTATGATCGAATAAGATTGTTGTTGAATATTGAATAAAGTTGTTTTTATTATCATAAGAAGGACGATTTCTTTGGAAAACTCAATGAAGAAATAACAAAAATAGGGAATGGCAGAGAACTTATAATCCTTGGCGATTTTAACGGTAGAGTTGGACGAAGGACAAACCATAAAGTAGTGGGCCCACATGGAGAAATAAATCTAAACGATAATGGCGAAAGAATAATAGAAATATGTGAAAGTCACCTATTCAAACTCACAAATGGCTTTTATAAGCACAAGGATATACATAAATACACTTGGACACAACCAACCAGGAATCTAAAATCAATAATAGACTACGTCATAGTAAGACAACAAACGACACTTCAGATAAATGATGTACGACCATATAGAGGCATTACATGTGGATCAGATCATTACTTAGTCAAAGCAAAATTATATTCCCATTCAGACGCGACAAAAGGGAGGAAACCAATCGAAATTATGAGCATACCGAACGTATTGAATCTAAGCGATATAATCTGGATAGCCTAACAACCGAGAGTACCAGGCAACTTTACCATAAAAGATTGGATGAAAAACTAATAAGTATAACTCAGAACAATAGCGTTGAAGAAGTATACGCAAATATTCTAAGCAGTCTTCACAGTGCAGCGGAAGAAGCTCTTGGATCAAGAGCTCAGGTTCAAAGTAACAACGTATGGTGGAATGAAGAAATAGATTGCTTAATTAAGGAAAAAAAAACGCGTACAAAAAATGGCTAAGTAGTAAACAACAACAAGATAGAGTCGCATATCTAGAAGTTAAAAGAACAACAAGACAAAAAATAAGAACTGCAAAACGAGAAATATGGGATAAGAAATGTCAAGAAATAAATGCCTATTTGGGAGGAAGGAAGTGTGCCGAGTCATGGAAGTTCATAAACCAAGTCAAAACCTCAGAAAAATAGACGGCCAAGCTACAATTAATACCAATGAATAAATGGAAGGAATACTACGAAGAACTTTTAACGGCAGGAATACGCCACAATATCACTTACAGAGATAAATATTTCCGGAGAAGTTATTAACATCGACATACCGCAAACGAAAAAGCCAGTGGCAGCACTGAAAAATAACAGAACCCCGGGACCGGAGAATATTCCAGGTGAATTGGTAAAATGTGGAACAGAAAAACTATTTAAAGCCTTAACCTGGTGTATAAATAGATTCTTGAACGGCGCCCCAATACCAAAAGAGTGGAAAATCGCCTATATATCCTCAATCCACAAAAAGGGAAATAAACAAGTGTGCTCCAACTATAGAGGTATATCAGTAACAAGTACCCTAAGTCGATTATACGGACGGATCCTTAGAGATTTAATAGAACAGGAATACCAACAACAAGAAGAAGAGGAACAATCTGGTTTTCGGACTGGGAGAACCTGTACCGATAATATTTTCTGTCTGAAACAACTAATAGAGAAAAAAAGTAGTATTGATCAGGAGACACACTTCATGTTTATTGACCTTCACAAAGCATATGATACCGTTCCAGTTAACAGACTATTCAAGGTACTACAGGACACCAACATTAACTACACCTTAATTAGAGCTCTGAAAAACTTGTACGAAGAATCGACATCACAAATTAAAATAGGCAACACATTATCTGGAAGATTCTTTGTCAATAAAGGTATACGACAAGGATGCTGTGTTTCTCCCACATTATTTAAAATATATGTAGCAAAGGCCTTGAGACAATGGAAGAGAAAATGTAATGGAATGGGCATTAATCTGGGAGATACCTGTCTATATACCCTGCAGTTCGCAGATGATCAAGTTCTTATGGCCAACGATAAAGATGATTTGGAGTACATGACAAGGAAACTACAAGAGGAATATCAACGATGGGGTTTAGAAATAAATACAGGAAAAACTAAATATCTACCTATTGGTGCAGAACTATCTAGCGTACATCTAGAAAATGAAGAGATAGAAGCCTGCAATGACCTGCCAAACCAAACCAAACCTATCTAGGAGTGATATTTGATACAACAGTTAAAGATGACAAAGAAATTAAAAAACGAATATCACAAGCTAGAAGAACAATTGACTGTCTGAATGGAGTATTTTGGAGTAATGAAATAGGGAAGAAACGGAAGATCAATATATACGAGACCCTGGTAAAGAGCAGTCTACTTTATGGTGCAGAGACTTGGCGAATAACGGAAGCCAACCGAAAAAAAACTGGAAGCGGTAGAAATGGATGCCTATAGAAGAACCTTAGGAATTTCCCGAAAAGATAGAGTCCGAAACGAAGAAATCCAACAGAGGATAGGAATAGAGGGATCTTTGGCAACCGACATCGAACGCCAACAACTTATGTGGTACGGACATGTCCAGAGGATGGATGACACACGACTTCCAAAACAAATTATGCAATGGATACCCCAATATCGAAGAAAACGTGGAAGACCTAAGAAGACTTGGAAGGAGGGTGTCACAAGAGCAATGAGTGCCAGAAATCTAAGCGAGGGACAATGGAACGATCGGAAGACGTGGAAGTCGCAAGACGTTCTAAACCATATAACTAAACTATATATATATATATATATATATATATATATATATATATATATATATATATATATATATATATATATAAACGGCGTCAGCGATGGCTATGAAATGAAGATTGCTGTCATTTTATATGTAAAATTATATTGGAAATGTCATCGATCGTCATTTCCAAGCCAACTGGACGCCATTGTTTTTTTTCGATCATACGGTATTAAATTTTATTATTATTGCAAGCAAATATACGGAAAGGAATTTAAAGAATATTTTTTTATACATAGCTTTGATAATCTAATAAACATCTCCGAAACTAAGCATTTTAGGACATACATTTGTACGAACTTTTTTACTTATTTTTATCTGCAAAATCTGCTGCCGAAGTTTTCCAAATACAGTTCGGACCACCCTGTATAAAATTTTAAGAGTACCTACTATTAGAATAAACGAACACCGTAATTTAATGAAAATTAAATTCATTTAATCACTTAACTCAAAGTTACAATTAACTTCATAACAACATTCATAAAGAAACTAATAGATCCATAAAACATAATTACCTTATAATTTTGAAATATGTTCGTGCTTAATTAATGGAGTGCTGTAGTAAAATTAAGTATCTAATAAACCTAACCTTATTTAATAACTATGTTTAACCATCTGACTTTCCATTTGTGTTTATATCAGAAAATAAATAGGGTTTTTCTTTGACTTTTTAACTCATAATTAATTAAAGAAAATTACAGAAATCTGCTACAGTAACACATCAAAATTCATTATTTTAATGTTGAGGAAATACTCATGAATTTTTTCGCACTTATTCATTTGTGCCTTGTCTGATAAATTATAACTAGCGTATACCCGCGACATACATTTTTAAAAAATTTTAAAATATGCAAAAAACAAAATAAAATATACGTGTTTAAGCGTTTTTTTCAGAAACTTGGCCGTTTTTTAAATAAAATATATTATGATATTTGAGGGGTGGTTTCAGCCCCTTGAAACTAGAATTTGGAAAGATCCCTTCTTATCGAACCTCTACACCCTAGAATCAACCTATATGCCAAAATTGAGCTTGAGTGGTTTGAGCAGGATCGTGATTAATCAGTGAGTGAGTTAAGGATTTTATATATTAGTATAGATTTTTTTATTACTTTACTATGTATATAAATATATTGTTTAGTCTTTATAAAGGTTGATTATTCTGATGAAAATAGTAATAGAAGTCTCACTCTGGCCCAATTAGAGAAAATAATTCGTTAGAGACACGACAAAGTTATTACGAATTGCAGACGAATAGTAATTTATTCAATTAAATTTACTTATAATGGATCTAATTTCCTTTGTGGCCCCGTAACTTTCTGCTTATATGCATCGTGAATAATGAAGCGGAATTAGAGTACTCCGTAGACAAACTTGAAAATTACATATTCCGGAGCTTAATCTCCAGACAAAGAAGTCTAGGTTAGCTGTCTAGGTAATTTGATAAAAAAGCTCTCTAGAAATAACTCGCTAGGCAAAAATTACGAGATCTTTATCGTTCCTTTATAAAATTAATCGATAAAATTGAGTGTTTTTTCAAAAAAAACTAACTGGATTTAATACGATATGATGATTCCACTAAAACCTGACTTTCTTTACGACACTGTATATATTTTTGTCTATAATGTGCAAATTTGATAATTTCAGGAATTTTTTTTAGACTTTTGAGACTAGAAAGAACATAGATGAACTAAAGAAATCTAAAGAATTGAGAATCAGAGTTTTAAAAATTATGCAGAGAACACTGACAAAGGAACCGAAAAGGTTGATGATCAAAAGGCTTTTGATTGACTTTTCTTTACGCCAAATTCTTTATTTTTTATTAATATAAGTATAAATTACGTTTTTGTTTTAAATGCTTATTATTACAAAAGGAATATTTATTGTATATTGTCGCAACCTAGCTTGAAGGTTGCTTTCTAGGTTCGCTTATACCTCTTTTGATCAAAACAACCATTATAAAAAATATATTTATTTATTATAAAATATACAACAGTTTTAGAAATATAGAAACAATTCTTGGAAATTTCAATACTTACAGAGTATGCTGAGATGGTACTTACAAAACAACAACTTCCTTAGCTGACGGACTGACTTCTGACTCTTCAGCTGACTGGCTGACTGGTTAACTCACCAACTGCTTATTAACTCGCTATGAACTGACTAACCCTTGAACTGACTGACATCTGACTAACCACTTGACTGTCTTCAGCATGCTCTTTTATATTTGTCCGCTTGTCCCAATCATCGTCGTAAAAAGTTTCTTTTATTCTATTTTTAGTACGAGCTTGCCTTCAAACATCACGCCACATCGACCTGATTTTAATCGTTTTAATTAACAATGTTTACTATATGCGTTTGTTATCTTAATTATATTGTTTATTTTAATTTAAAAATAAAAGTGGAAAACTATTTAATTATAGTCTAATTTGCATTACAAACCAGTGTCAACTTTGAAAGCACTGTTTTTTCGTTAAATAAAATAAGCACACAATTTTCTATTAATTTTAACAGTTATTACACAAGTTTTTATATTTATTGTGCCTTACAAAATTCTCTATCTTACTAAATTTGCTGAAAATTTTTAATATTACGTTACCAAGCATCACTATTTCTTTGTCGACTCATTGTTCTAACTGTTCTAATTCGGCAAAGCTACGGAATATGACTTAGGAAACCCGAAATAATCCTGGAAGGACCCACTTAACGCTAACGAACGAACTTCTAGCAGGATACGTGCAGTTTGTGCAGCTAGAGAGAGTTTCCAGTTCGAGAGATTTATTTACTCTAATCTCAGGTGATATTACATCGGTCGCCACAATACCCAATCGGCAGCTATATCGGGGTCGGCCATAGATAAGTCAGCTCATCAATTTAATTGGATCGCTTCTCAACGTCACACGACTAAATTCTATACGGAATCGATAGAGTTCTAATCTGACAATCGGCTTGAAGTCGCAGTATAGCTATTGCCTCTGTATCTGGATAATTAATTGATAATTATGGCTTAATTAATAGAGGCTAACAAAGCGTGAACGACCTATGCGGATCGATGCGTCTGTTTACCGATATTGTTGATATGGAATTTGTGGGGTAGGCTTGATAATCATATTAGTTCTGAGTAGTATACGCACATATATTTAATATTATTAAGTTTTACAGTTTTGTTAATAATTAATTTTAAGCAATGCATTGAAATAAAAAAAATGAAAGCAGTTATATTCATTTTTGTCTGTGATAAGCACATTTAATATAATTAGAAAATTTTCTTAGTTTTGTGAGACTACGAATAGCAAACTAAAAAAATCTAAAAAAGTGGGTCTCATAGTTTTAAAAATTATGCAAACACTCCTGATTGATTTTTATTTATTGTTTCAGACGAAGTTTGATTACGGCTATAGTTTTTGTTCTGAATTTGTAGCATGTTTTTTAAACTTGCTACCTTTTTTTCAAAAAATATAATATTTAAATATGTCTTTATAACTATTTTATATATATTTAGCAGCAGCGAGTGAGCTACGCAGTGTTGACAGTTTCTTTTCAATTTATTTTTCTAATATTTTTCTCCAAAATACCTGTTTATTTGGTCAGTACGGCAACGCCGCTAACTTCCGTTTTCTGATGTCATTTCTGGATTGTCAAAATCTTTGGAGGTTCATTTCTGGTTGATGATTGTTCTTTTCCCTCCGATCGCCATATAGACGTAGCGATCGGGAGGAAATCGTCATTTTAGGTGGAATCCTTGCCTGTTGGTTCCTGTGAGGATTACCAGGTTAATTTTTAGATGCTGTTGAATAATTTTACAAATTTTTACAAAGAAACATTGAAACAAAATAGTATAAATTTTTTTGTGTGCCATGTGGCCAGATATTGGGTAAGTTAACTTGTTTACGTTTTTTTTACCTTTTCAATTCTGATTCTTAATAATTTTCATTAGATTTAGACAATAATTTTGGAATGGATTCACTAATTTTTTTAATTGTCAATGGTAACTGGATGAATTGTTAGTTACGCTTTAGGGTAAGGTATCATAATCTAAAATCCACAAATATTAATTTAAATATTGTTCACAGGGTTTTGGTTATTTCCTTTTGCTTTTTACTTTTCCTGGTTTTCCTTTCTTGCTTTGGATGGTTTTGTTTGCACGTAATTATTCTCTTGCACGTGATTACATGGTGTCGAGACATCCACTCTGTCTTTTAACTCAACAAAGATTTGTGGCTTTGTTGATGCAACTGTAGTTCCTAGTGTTCACCCTGTTCAACCCTATTCAACATTGCCGTGCTCAGCTGGTGCTGATGGATAAGTTACCCAGGCTTGTATACTTTTATTTTGGGGTACACTATAAAAAGGTATAGATAGTAAAGTCTGATTTAATTTTATTAATTTTTTTATAAGTAGTTCTGAACATCTGTAATATTTCATTTAATTATATACTTTTCAATTTAATTATATACTTTAATTACAAATTTAAGTAACATGTTAACTATTTATTTACTTTTTTTGGTTGTTATAAAACAAACATATTTTATAACCAAATATTAATTTTAATTAATATATTTAGATTTAGTAGAGTAGAAACTTTTTTGTTTTATTGCATGAATGAGGTTCCATCTTGGCAAATATCTTTTCCTAATAACAGTTTTCTGAATCTTTAATGTTATTTAACTATTAGGTAGATTCAGTGGCGCTCATTTGAGCACGAACCTTACTCACCCTATAATGCTCTCCAGGCGAACAGCACCATCGCCGTAATGTATTAATGAAATAATATTTTATACGATTTTATTATTACATTCCGTTACAAATTGTGCTAAAAATGATATAAAAAATTAACCTATTTCTTTTGGGATATCTATTATATTCGACATTGAATGAAATAAATTAGGAATTTTGAAAAACATTATTTAAATAAATTGTGTACCAATTTTCAGACATCTAGTTGATTTTCTCCATTGTCAACGAATAGCAGCCGTTCCGGAGGCCAGTCAGCACTTCTTATCCTTTTTGTAATTTTAAAGACGTAATTTTTTTTTGAATTGTATTATTTGTATTGTGTATTTTTTGTTGTTTGTATTTTTCTTGCGATTTTGTTGTTTGTGAGTGCTTTGTCGATGAAGCTGTTTTGGCTTTTTGCACAATAAAGCGTTGTTTGTTTGTCTGTTTGTTTGTTAAATAAAATCCCTCAATTTATTACAAGAGCTATAGATGCTTGACGAATTGTTGCAGGACCCTGTAATCTCTATCTAGATAAACTAAGTTTGTATAATTTAGTCTAGCTATTTTAACTCTCTTAATTCTTGACCCCATGTGCCAACTTCATTTAATCCGAATACCGAGTCGATTCTTTTAGCCGGGCAACAATAAAAGAAGGAAAAAAGAACACTCGCGCGGCCATTTCGAAGCTCACTAAACGAGGTTTGTCCGATAGCGAACCGCCAGCGCCGGCTCTCTCGACCGAGAAATGAATTAGAAGAATCGATGCATGTACGTGTCTCTGCAGACGTTAACTCTTGCCGACGGGGTGTGGGGGTGAAAAAAACGGGCCATCGGAAGTAGAGAACGGAAGTAGAAAACGGTGTGCGCTAATGTGATTAGAGAGAGAGAGAGACCGCAGTTGGGAAGAAATAAAAAAACTAAATTAGAGAACGTAGGAAGAGTTTAAGGGTTTTAATCTTCGTCGGTCAGGGCGTCGGATAGTTTTCTGCTCTCGATAATTCGACAGGAGAATAAAAAAATAAATTATATGATTAATTATTAGTAGATTACATACAATAGATATTCTTTGTAATAATAAGCACTTAAAATGAAACCTAATTTATACTCATATTTAAAAAAATAAAAGGTTTGGTTTAAAAAAAGTCAATAAAAAGTTCTTCCATAATCTTTAAAAGTATGATTCTCAGCTCTTTTAGTTTCTTTGTCAGAAGTTTCCGCATAATTTTTAGAGATACGATTCTCAATTCTTTAGATTTTTTTAGGTCATTTCGGCTCTTCGTAGTCTTGCTTGGTTGATTGAAGTGGCGAGTGCGACCGCTTGTCAAACTCCAATTAGCAGAATTGTCGTTTTGACACCACTCACTCTGAGACCCTGTCCCTAGGGATGGAAAAGTTAGACTTTTAACTGTTTATAACCATTCGGTCTCTGTAGTCTTGCAGAATGGAAAATGTTTAGAATGAGAGTTAATCACCGCTACCTTACAGATCTATTGTTCCTTTCTTGAGTTATAACGAGTTATAACTCATCGTACAGTCTCAGGGCTTTAACAAAAGCCAATATCTGAGACGGCTCCACACAAGCCAGCTCTCCATCCTCGACATCTGCCGTGCCAAAGTTCATGGCACAAACGGTCATCGTTTTGGCGCACTCAGTGATAAGGTGTTCTGGTGTTTCCCCATTTTCCCCACAGAATCTGCATTTGTCGTTGTTTCTCAGCTTCAATCTACTGAGATGTTTGTTGAGGAGACAGTATCCTGTTAGAAACCCCGTGACAATAAAGATGTGAAGATATTAATTTGTAGTCCTACACAACTGAGAAAATGTTCTAAGAATATTATGACTCGCTGGTACATACTTGGTTCAGGATATGTTCAGAACTAAACCAAGTTAAAAATTTTAATAGGTTATTCAATGACTTTTTATCTTTGAAATTAGTTCAAAATTAGTTTTAATATGTAGTGTATATCGTTTAGACTCATCGCAGTTCTGTTTTCCGGGAGCATAAGGTGTTTTTTTTTTGTATTAGCTCTAGTGCTATAATTACACAGGCCGACATGATTTTTGTAACACGAGTCAGTTGCAGAATTTCTTCATAAAAATATGCTTCTAATAACAGAAAAAATACTCCTGAAGCTCCTACACGTACCACTTTTCAGTTGCCTAATTACGCCTCTTTTTTGCAGGTAGTCAATTTTATAGATGTCAGGTATTAAGTCTAGGTAGATTCGTTTACATACAGGTAAATTTTATGATGGGATGATTGAAAGGGACGCATTTTGTGCACTATAATATATTGTGAAAAACATAAGAGAGTTCAGTTTTCAGTTGATTTTCGACGTGAGTTGTTCTATGCGTGTAGATAAATAGTACGAAAATGTCAAGTCAAACGCGCCGCAGTTGTAAAGTGTCTCCTGATCGATTTTGTTACATTTGTGGAGAATTTATGGTGCAATCACAAGCCAGACCATTTTCTGAAAATGTGAAGAAAGCCTACTTCAAGTATTTTGGAGTTTTGGTTGGAGATCAAGACAAGCAGTGGGCTCCTCATGTGTGCTGCGTTACTTGTAGCGTGTCGCTTGTGCAGTGGATGAAAGGGAAGAGGAAAAAATGCCATTTGCGGTTCCAATGGTATGGCGAAAACCAACTAACCATTTTGACGATTGCTATTTTTGCCTGACGAAAACTGAAGGTTTTTCCAAAAAACAAAAGCACAAGATCGAGTATCCCAATTTGCCGTCTGCCATACGACCTGTTCTTCATGGTGCAGATCTCCCAGTGCCGATCGCGCCCTTAGACTGGCAAGGTATTATTTTGAAAGATAAGGAAGATATTGAATCAAACAGCTCTGGAGACCAGTGTACTGATCCTACCTTTACCCCAGAGGGCGGTTCCGACAAGCCACATTTGATTGTTCAAAGCGAGTTGAATGACTTAGTGCGTGACTTGGGGTTATCAAAGCAGCAGTCAGAACTTCTTGGATCCCGGCTTAAGGAATGGAATCTGTTAGCCAATGAAACAAAAATCACCACTTTTAGAAAAAGAAATGCTCCGTTCTCTGCATTCTACAGTATGGAGGATTCGTTGTGTGCATGTACTGATATCGATGGCTTAATGCAGGAACTTTCTATAGAACATTCTCCCTGTGAGTGGCGCTTATTCATAGATTCGTCGAAATATAGCCTAAAAGCTGTGTTATTGCATAACGGAAATTTAAAACCCTCTATACCAGTTGCCCATTCAGTGACAATGAAGGAAACTTATGAAAATATGCGCATGCTTTTAGATAGAATCAACTACAACAGGTATAAATGGCAGATATGTGGGGACTTGAAAGTTATAGGAATTTTAGTGGGACTTCAGGGAGGATTTACAAAATATTGCTGTTTTCTTTGTTTGTAGGACAGTCGTGCAGTAAATCATCATTATGTACAGAAAATTTGGCCAGAAAGAAGTGAATTTCAACCGGGTTCCCAAAATGTCAAGTATATCCCTCTTGTAGACCCCAAAGACGTCCTCCTGCCTCCTCTTCATATCAAACTTGGCCTCATGAAAAACTTCGTGAAAGCTATGAATAAAGAAGGTGATGGATTTAAATACCTAAGGCAAGTCTTTCCCCAGTTGAGTGATGCCAAATTGAAAGAGGGTATTTTTATTGGACCACAAATCAGGAAATTGTTGGACGACACAAATTTCACAGACACGCTTACCAGGCAGGAACTCAGAGCATGGACCTCATTTGTTAGTGTAGTGAGGGGATTTTTGGGAAACAATAAGGATGCGAACTACGAACAATTGGTTAATGAGCTTTTAGATGCTTATAAATCGCTTGGTGCCCGAATGTCTTTAAAAATTCACTTTCTCCATTCTCATTTGTCATTTTTCCCTGAAAATATGGGTGCTGTCAGTGATGAGCAAGATGAGAGATTCCATCAAGACATAAGGACAATGGAAATTCGTTATCAAGGACGATGGGATCCAGCCATGATGGGTGATTACTGTTGGTTTTGAAGAGAGAAGACGCGGTCCCTCATAAAAGGAAAAGTAAAAGTTTTTGTTTATGTTTTGATCTCGTTTCGATTGTTTTTGTACTTTTTAGGTATAAGTAATGTTTGAGGAGTGTAAACTATAAAATATAATCGGTATATAGGCTTAAGAAGTTCTTAAATCATGTTTTGAATAGCTATCTTAATATATTGAATATTGTAATATTGAATGATGTTTTATTAATGTAACAAAAAAACCTTACGTGTTACGACTTTTTTTTTGCCACTTTCGTGATTAGATAGGTTCATTCTACCACAATATCCTATTGAGCTTTGTGTTACATCGAAAAAATTTTTTTTTGTCGGCCTGTGTTATGATGTATTGTTTCCTTTTGGTGTCCAATTGCATGAATCTAACGACATTTAGGATGTATATATGTCTAAGATTGGGAACAGTCTCCGAATATAGCAACTCAGTGTGAAATAACTTCGGTCTTCTAAATATTACTTTTAATATATAATTTTGTAGAATGTTCAAAGGCCTTAAAAGTGTTTTGGATGCATTTCCCCACACGAGAATGCCATATCTCAGAATAGACTCAACAAATGATCTATATATTAGGATCATCAGAGATGTGTTCATAAATTCTCTCAATAGATAAAATTTATAAATCAAAATTCTAACTGATTTTGCAACTTTATACACGTGTCTATCCCATCTCAGATGTTCGTCAATAATAACTCCTAGGTATTTTACTTCGCTGACTCCTTGTATTCGTTTTGAGTTTTGATTTGTATTAATAGTGTCAAATTCAGGTCTGTTTTTTTCGGTTAATGAAAATGCTACAAACTTTGTTTTTTCAATATTAATAGTAAGTTGAAGATTGTTCAGTCAAGTGTAAACCTTACTGAAGCTATTTTCTGCTATTTCTTTAGCCTCTTCCCAGGAATTACCATTGACAATCAAAACCGTGTCATCGGCATAAGATAAGAGAGTTCCATCGACACTTACCTTAAGAAGGGAATTCATATATATTATAAATAAGATAGATATAAATAAAAATATTCTTTAGCACATTTTTGTTTATTGTGGGCCCAAGTTATCCCTGCTAATTCTCTAATATCATTGGGGGGTCCCATCTCAGTATCACATTACCCTCTAGGTCTCTTGATTCCTCGTGGGTACCATGCTGTAATTTTTGTAATCCATCTGTTATCCGTCCTTCTTGTCAGGTGTTCTGCCCATTGCCACTTGAGGGATTTGATTTTGTGGATGACATCTATTACCTGGATTTTTCGTCGTATCCACTCATTCTTTTATGGCTTCATGGTTATTTCCAGCATCTTCCTGTACCTTGTGCTTAGCCGCACGTTGGCGATTGTCTGTACTCTTCATACAATGTGTAGAGTGCCGTTTTCGGCTCTTCGAAATATTGTGGCTGCGTCGCTGATGTTACACCAATCCCGTATGTTTCTTAGCCAGGAATGTTGTTTTCTTCCTGCGCCTCGGCGTCCCCCTCTATTTTTCCTTGTAGAATCAGCTTAGAAATGTAATATTTGTCTCCACTTTTCTTTCTTTAACTATATTAAGCATTTCTCGTTCATAGCCTGCAGTTCTTAAAACTTCTTCGTTGGTAGCTCTTGCGGTCCATGGCACACAAAAGAGCCTCAAGCATGTTTTGTACCATTGAACGTTGTGCTACCTGTAGATTTCTTATAATGTCCGTTTTAAGTGTCCAAATTTTGCATGCATAGATCATGACTGGTTAGTACAGATTGGTCGAACGATATATTTTTAGATAAAGTGGCATTCTATATTTGAATAAGATTGAGCTTCTTTCATAAGTACTCCATGCTAACTTAATTTTTCTTTTAATTTCTGGTAGTAAAGATCCCGATCTGTGTATTAGTTGCCCCAAAGAAAAATATATCCAAATAAAATTTGCCAAGGTTAGCGTTTGTTACAGTTCACATAAACTCAAGTTTAAGCTATATAAAACCAGGCCTAAATGTGCTTATTAATTAAAATGAAAATTAAAATTCATTAATTATTAAAAACGTTTATGCTCGTAAAATACAAAACTGTAAAACATATAGATAATACTCATTTGTTGTTGCCTCGCGTTTTAGTATTAAATATATGTGCGTATGCTACTCAGAATTAATATGATTATCAAGCCTAACCCACAAATACCATATCAACAATATCGGTAAACAGACGCATCGATCCGCATAGGTCGTTCACGCTTTGTTAGCCTCTATTAATTAACGCCATAATTACCAATTAATTATCCAGATACAGAGGCGATAGCTATACTGTGACTTCAAGCCGATTGTCAGATTAGAACTCTATCGATTCCGTATAGAATTTACTCGTGTGACGTTGAGAAGCAATCTAATTAAATTGATGAGCTGACTTATCTATGGCCGACCCCGATATAGCTGCCGATTGGGTATTGTGGCGACCGATGAAATATCACCTGAGATTAGAGTAAATCTCTCGAACTGGGAACTCTCTGCAACTGCACAAACTGCACGTATCCTGCTAGAAGTTCGTTCGTTAGTGTTAAGTGGGTCCTTCCAGGATTATTTCGGGTTTCCGGAGTCATATTCCGTAGCTTTGCCGAATTAGAACAGTTAGGACAATGAGTTGACAAAGAAATAACGATGCTTAGTAACGTAATATTAAAATTTTGAGCAAATTTAGTAACATAGGAAATACAGAACTGTGTAAGACACTATAAATTATAAAAACTTGTGTAATAAGAGTTAAAATTAATGGAAAATTGTGTACTTATTTTATTTGACATAAAAACCGTGCTTTCAAAGTTGACACTGGTTTGTAATGCGAATTAGACTTTAATTAAATATTTTTGCATTTTTATTTTTAAATTAAAATAGACTGTATAATTAAGATAACAATCACATATATACATTAGTACATATATTTTTAATATAATAAATTTTTAAAAATACAGTTATAATTATAAAACAGAGAGTGACAATATACTTTTTAAGATCTTAAATAAAGTGTTTATTGTCGTTGACTAAAGAGGCCAAACTATAATGTTTACATAATCTTAAAAACTATGATGCATCATTTTTTTGTTTTAACAGCATCTTGTATTAGAAAAATGACACACAAAACTAAGACTTACCTTTGTATCTAATTGTAATACTCTGATATATGTACTTAGTTTAATAATTAATACCGTTATTAACCTAGATACCATACATTTAATATCAATAATATCAATAAATAAACGCATTGATCCGAATGGGTCGTTCTCGGTTTGTTAGCCTCTATTAATTAATACTATAATTACTAATTAATTATCCATATACAGATACAAGACCAACATACACTGTAACCTCTAGCCAATTGTCAGATTAGAACTCTATCGATTCCGTACAGAATTTAGTCGTGTGACGTTGAGAAGCGATCCAATTAAATTGATGAGCTGACTTATCTATGGCCGAGCTCAATATAGCTGCCGATTGGGTATTGTGGCGACCGACGTAATATCACCTGAGATTAAAGTAAATCTCTCGAACCGGGAACTCTCTGCAACTGCACAAACTGCACGTATCCTGCTAGAAGTTCGTTCGTTAGCGTTAAGTGGGTCCTTCCAGGATTAGTTGGGGTTTCCGGAGTTATATTTCGTAGCTTTGCCGAATTAGAACAGTTAGAACAATGAGTCGACAAAGAAATAATTATGCTTGGTAACGTAATATTAAAATTTTTGTGTAAATTTAGTAACATAGGAAATACAGAACTTTGTAAGACACTATAAATTATAAAAACTTGTGTAATAAGAGTTAAAATTAATGGAAAATTGTGTACTTATTTTATTTGACGCAAAAACCGTGCTTTCAAAGTTGACACTGGTTTGTAATGCGAATTAGACTATAATTAAATATTTTTGCATTTTTATTTTTAAATTAAAATAGACTGTATAATTAAGATAACAATGACATTTATATATTAGTACATAAATTTTTGGTATAATAAATTCTAAAAATACAGTTATAAATTATAATACAGAGTAACAATATACTTTTTAAGATCAAAAATAAAGTGTTTATTGTCGTTGACTAAAGATGCCAAACTATAATGTTTACATAATCTTAAAAACTATGATACATAATTCTTTTTGTTATAACAGCGTCTTGTATTAGACAAATGACACACAAAACTAAGACTTGCCTTTGTCTCTAATTGTAATACTCTGATATATGTACATAGTTTAATAATTAATACCGTTATTAACCTAGATACCATACATTTAATATCAATAATATCAATAAATAAACGCATTGATCCGAATGGGTCGTTCTCGGTTTGTTAGCTTCTATTAATTAATACTATAATTACTAATTAATTATCCATATACAGATACAAGCCCAACATACGCCTCAACCTCTAGCCAATTGTCAGATTAGAACTCTATCGATTCCGTACAGAATTTAGTCGTGTGACGTTGAGAAGCGATCCAATTAAATTGATGAGCTGACTTATCTATGGCCGAGCTCAATATAGCTGCCGATTGGGTATTGTGGCGACCGACGTAATATCACCTGAGATTAGAGTAAATCTCTCGAACCGGGAACTCTCTGCAACTGCACAAACTGCACGTATCCTGCTAGAAGTTCGTTCGTTAGTGTTAAGTGGGTCCTTCCAGGATTAGTTGGGGTTTCCGGAGTTATATTTCGTAGCTTTGCCGAATTAGAACAGTTAGGACAATGAGTCGACAAAGAAATAATTATGCTTGGTAACGTAATATTAAATTTTTTGTGTAAATTTAGTAACATAGGAAATACAGAACTTTGTAAGACACTATAAATTATAATAACTTGTGTAATAAGAGTTAAAATTAATGGAAAATTGTGTACTTATTTTATTTGACGTAAATAATAATGCTTTCAAAGTTGACACTGGTTTGTATTGCGAACTAGACTATAATTAAATATGTTTATACTTTTATTTTTAAATTAAAATAGACTGTATAATTAAGATAACAATGACATTTATACATTAGTACATATAATTTTGGTATAATAAATTCTAATAATACAGTTATAAATATAATACAGAGAGTGACAAATATAATACAGAGAGTGATACTTTTTATGATCAAAGATAAAGTTTTTATTATTGTTGACTAAAGAGGCTAAATTATAATGTTTACATAATCTTAAAAACTAGGATGCCTAATTCTTTTTGTTAAAACAGCGTCTTGTGTTAGACAAATGACACACAAAACTAAGACTTGCTTTTGTCTCTAATTGTAATACTCTGATATATATACTTAGTTTAATAATTAATACCGTTATTAACTTAGATACCATACATTTAATATCAATAATATCAATAAATAAATGCATTGATCCGAATGGGTCGTTCGCGGTTTGTTAGACTCTATTAATTAACACTATAATTACCAATTAATTATCCATATACAGGAGCAAGACCTACATACACGGCAACCTCTAGCCAATTGTCAGAATAGAACTCAATCGATTCCGTATAGAATTTAGTAGTGTGACATTGAGAAGCAACCCAATTAAATTGATGAGCTGACTTATCTATGGCTGACCCCGATATAGCTGCCGATTGGGTATTGTGGCGACCGACGTAATATCACCTGAGATTAGAGTAAATCTCTCAAACTGGGAACTCCCTGCAACTGTACGAACTGCACGTATCTGGCTAGAAGTTCGTTCGTTAGTGTTAAGTGCGTCCTTTCAGGATTATTTGGGGTTTCCGAGGTCATATTTCGTAGCTTTGCCAAATTAGAACAGTTAGGACAGACAGTTGACAAAGAAATAATGATGGTAACGTAATATTTAAATTTTTGAGCAAATTTAATAAGATAGGAAATACAGAACTTTGTAAGGCACTGTAAATATAAAAACTTCTGTAATAAAGGTTAAGATTAATGGAAAATTGTGTGCTTATTTAATTTAATGCACAAACAGTGCTTTCAAAGTTGACAGTAGTTTGTAATGCGAATTCTATTTAATTAATAAATAAAATATTTTATTTTGTAATTTTTTTTTTAAAGCCCAGAAGTCTTTTCAAGATATTTATAGATAGCTGCATCAAACTTTCTAAAACCGAATAAATGATTCCATTGTCACTGACCAAAAAGAAGCCAGGACGAAGTGTTTGCATAATCCCTAAAACTACGAGGCTCCGTTCTTTTGTTTCTGTCCGCTCTTTGTCGTGGTTTTCCCACCAAACTTTCCATCTTTTCTTCTCGACAAAAGCAGATTAGGCGCCCAAAACCCTTCGCAAAAAATAAACAATTTTCTTTGAAAAATCGCGAGCGGTTTTTATGGATAAAAGTATCGAGAGACTTATCGATTTTTGGCAGGCAATTTTCAGATTTTCTTTGTAGAAAAGCCCCTTTTAAGAGAATAAAGAGAATGCTTAATTAAGAAAAAGGTTTTTTCGAGAAAAAGAAAAACATTTCAACGCTTGTTCTGTAACGAAAGGGTTTTAATCTTTATGGATTAGTTCTAGAGGTTTTCATAAACGAAAGATCGTTTGTTGTGGACTTCTGAAGCGTTCTCAATAATACAACATTGGTGGTTTTGTTCGTTGATGAAACAACAATGAGAATATCGTTTTATTTTTGTTTATAGTCTGAAGTTTTTAATTACTACTAAGTAATTAATATAGAAGCGTCACAAAGGTGACTGTTTATAGAAAGAAAAATACTGATTTTCAACACTCTTTGTAATAAAATTCTACATTTCAAACACTCTTTGTAATAGATTCTGTTTATTTAAATTAGGTAACAGTTAACTGAAATTTTCAAGCGTAGTTTTTTGCTTAGTTAAGCTGACTTATTTATGGCTGCCTCTGGATACATTTGCCGATTGGGTATTATGGCGATCGACGGAATATAACCTGAGATAGAGTAAAAAATCTATTGAACTGAGGACTGACATTCTGGGAACTCTGAGACGTTTGTTTGTTATGTGGGTCCTTTAATGATTCTATCGAGGAGTTTCTCGAGCAGTGTCTCGCAGGGGTAAAAAATGTCGATGTACATACTGCCAAAATATAATTTTATTGTCAAGCGACTGCCAATGACTGCCATGAAGACTGCCTATGTCTGGACCATAATTATAGTCGACTGCCGTTTAGACTGATGCCAACGCCTACTAGACAGCAGTGATGCCTACCAGACTGCCTATACTGCAATCCTCTGAATTTGCAAATTCGGAGATATTAATAAATAAATAAAAAATAATTTTTTTCAGCCTTTAAAAAAATTATTAAAAATACAAGAACTGTCTTGAAATCAAAGCTATATTAGGTATTTACTTTAGATAGTATGTGCTTAATTTTGTGATAAATGTGGTATTCGTAAATCATACAGGATGTTCAAAATTCTACGCCAAACTTTCTAAAATATAAAATAAATGGTTTTTTTTTAATGGAACACCCACGTATATTATTTTTTATTAGATGGAGAATTACAAAATGAAGGTTTTTACGGTTTTTAGTTTCATTTCATTTCATATGCCATTTTCCACAGTAATTTTTTATCAAAGCCACCCAATGATTTTTCTCTCGTATTTTACCGTTGAAAGAGCCATATGAAATAATACTAGCTATGTATCTGCGAAACCATTGAAAATTTTGAAATACTTTAATACAAAAAATGTTCATTTTTTAACTCTCTATCTAATAAAAATAATATACAGGGTGTTCCCTTTAAAAAAACAAAGAAAAATTAATTTATACTTTAGAAAGTTTAGCGTAGAATTTTAATCACCCTGTATAATTTAAGATTACGATATTTATAGCAGAGTAATTATAGACCATTTAAATTAAATACCTAATATTGTTTTGATTTCATGACAATTTGTAATAATTTTTAAGAAATGCTCTATTTTAGTGCTCTATTGTAGTGCTCTATTTTAAACAAATGACCCTGATCCACTCACACTTTTTTGAGCCACCCTATAGAAGTTAAAATATGTTCCTGAAATACATCCTCGTACATACTTATACAAAATTCTTTAGTTTTTTTTTTATTCTAGAAGCTACAGATACCCGACGCACTATTGCCGGATCCTGTATACAGTTTGTCAAAAAAATCACGAAATTTGAGCTAAATATAAGAAAAAATAACACTTTAAATTTGATAAAAAAAATTTTCATTGCGTTTTTTTTGGATCTGAGTATATTTAATTTTATCCGAATAAATAGAATAAAAAACTATTTCAATCGTTCTTGATTGATCTGTAATTTAATGAATAGAAAGTCAAAGACAATTACTAAACTAAATAAAAGAAAAAAAAGACAAAATAAAAAGACAAAATTAACTAAAAATAAACTGACAAATTCTACAGTAAACAAAAACCTTAGAAAAAAATAAAAATCTATTTAAAAGAAAACGTTTGCTCAACTAGAAATTCATTTAAACCAAAGTCGATTTCCTGCAAAACAAATTGAGCAGAAAACTGACTGATTAAAACAGACCGAATTTAAATAATACATTGATTTGAATCCATCCCCGACGTCTTTTTAGGGAGGTTTTCTTCCGGGAGAAAATCCGAGGAATGCTTAATTTCCTGCCGAACAATCTGATTAGACAAAGACGTTTTCGAGTAAACGACAGAGAGCGGCGATAAGAACAAATTCGATTTCTAGCTTGTTAGTTTGTGACTTTCTAACAACCAGTATCTTATAATAATTATAATAGAATTTAAATTTAAACAAGTGACTTTTTTTAATGTTTGAATATGGTAGATAATGATTTAGTATTGTAATTATAAGAATTTTGGACTTCAATTTTCTTTATTTTGACTGTGTTTTGTTAAGGATGTCTCAGTTTAAAGCGATGTTGCTGTCAAGAATTCGAAAGCTTTTAACATTTATCAAAAAAATTAATAGGTACAGTTTATCTTTCAACACGTTTTATTATACATATACACATACCATAACTAAATTAAAGTTCTGGATGTTAAAAAGGTAATAATAGGTAAACGAAAAACATCAGTAGGAAGTCAGCTGATCATGGCGTCTTGCACGATTAATTATTCTCTGTTCAAACGTTTTATCATTGTACCACAACAACAGTGTACCAAAACGCCTTGCATAACCATCTTCTGATGCGTGTCAAATACTCGTCAGCGAGTAATGGCAGTAGTAGTAGTATCTAACATTATCCTCCATCCATATAGGTTTTACGAATTTCCTGGTTAATTTTATGTAGGTAGTTGTCAGATTAAAATATCCGAAAGTCGGACATAATAGTTTTATTTAAATTTTTAGGTATTTTGTGCCGCTATATTGATTTTAACAGAAAACGCCCGAATTTCGTATGGCCGAAAACTAAATTTATCAACATTTAGCTATTAATCCAAGTTCGTCCTTGATTTCACTTATTTTACTATTTTATCTGTTATTTACGTTTTTCATTATTATATTGTTAAGTTTGTATTGTTCAGGGCACTTTTCCTTAACAATATGCACGACAGGTCCAAATCTACCCTTGATGCAAGTAGTTCAACACCAAAACCGCTAGTCGGTAAAGGTTTAGGCAGGAATTCTAAGAGCGTGAATGATTGGACTTTTTTAATCATCTGAATGGAATGAACTATCCACAATTTCTAAAAAAGGAATTGCCAATTTTGTTAGGGGATACATTATGATGCAATTGCATTTGTTGCCATTTCAGCAAGATGGTTGAATTGGTGCAGTTGTGTGGTCAATGTGTGGGGCTTCTTGGATACCACTTACTTTAGTAGATAGAAACGCTCTAACGGCATATTTCCGTGGCCAGCTAGGTCACCGGGTTTAACATGCCTGGCTTTTTATTTAGGAGGTAGAATCAAGAACAAAGATGAATAAATAACAATTAAATGACATTGAAATGAAACTAAAGCATACGTTTTGATATTTTGACTTAACCAACTTACCTTTTTTTGTTTCTTAGTTAGTTACGGTTTGTGCTGATATTTTGAAAATTGTGTGCTCTATTTTACTGTTCAAAGAAAAACACAACCTTCTATTTACATTTTTTATGCAAAAGCGCTATATTTGTTATGATGCCAAATAGCGCCCTCTATCTACCACGAAAAAATCTATGGAAACAAAATCTATACTGGAGATCATTAGGGAAGAAAACGTCTTTTAAACGAGCCCTAGTTTGTTTAAATCGGCTAACTCAGATCAGAGTTATTCCTATTTTAATAAAAGCAAGTTTAACTTTTCCCCACCACTTTATTTTATGAGATAGAACAAAATACGCTGTATCAAAAAAACTACAAATGTCCCATGATTACAATGGTAATATTTAAAACACCCCTTCACCTGCATATTTTTGAAAAAAAAAACCTGTTTTCTGATTGGCCATCACAGATGCGCCCCCTAGCGGAAAATTTTCGACCTTCAAAATAATTTCTAGAGATTTTTCTTGGCCAATTTACTTATTATAATTTTCTCCTAAAGTTATACGGTAAGTAGTTTCTGAGAAACAGCCGGCGGCCATTCTTAGTTGGCCATCCGGTACGCATCTTTCAATAGTGTCGCTTAATAAATTTTAGTTTTCCAAAAATGCACGAAAATCAACTTTTTTGGTTAGGCCTACATCAATAACGCAATTTAGCCAAAATTAGAAACAATTGGGTCATTAAAAAAGGCAGGAATTGTTGCAATTAACGAACGCTGCAATTAACTAAAACGAAAATTGAAAAAAGCCCAGCGTTCGACGCTGGCACGGAAGTTGCGTAATAAAACTCTCCATTTAGGTGATTACAGGCATCTGTTTTGATAATTTCCTTTGCCTCGTTTGCATACAAATAAAAATATGCTTCGTCAACCTAAAACTTTTATATAGCATGTTAATTATTCTGTGGTTTATACCAAGTAAAATTTTGTAATAAAGTACAAATAATTAAAACAATTAAATACAAAATATAGTTAAAATTTCAAGTCCACAAAAACTATACAGGGTTTTTCGTGCAACTGGCTTATATGCACACACCGGAAAAGTCTAGGGATATTACAATTTTATCCAGCCAGTGTCAGTAATTATATTATTTCTGATATAATAAAATTAAAATTAAACTAAACTGTGAATTAAAAAAAAAAGATAAAACAATTTTTACTTAATAAAGGGTATGGCCTCCTTTACTGTTCATTACAGCCCTACATCGTCTCTCCATGCTCCTGATCAGGTTGTCGATCTGTTCTTGAGGTACAGCCTGCCACGCTGCATTCACGGCCCGAACCAGATCCCTACGAGTTTCACGAGGCATACCCATTCTCAAAATTCTTCTTTAGACCGCGTCCCATACGTGCTCGATGGGGTTGAGGTCAGGAGATTGTGCCGGCCAGGATAAGATGTTTAATTGATGAGCATTGATAAACTCACTTACCACTCTGGCTGTATGAGGCCGTGCATTGTCATGCATGAGAATGAAGTTTCTCCCAAAATCATTGGCATATGGTAACACGACAGGTTCAAGAATTAAATCACGATATGTAATTCCTGTTAGAAACCTTTCAAGAAAAACGAGATCGGTTTTTCCGCCTAACGGGACTCCTCCCCAGACCATAACAATTCCACCTTGATAAGGGTGCACTTCCTGAACATGATCCAACCGAATATGATTTCCCGGTTCTCTCCATACCCTAAGCCTTCTGGAATCCGGATGAATTCCAAAGCGTGACTCGTCCGTGAAGAGAACATTGGCCCATTGTTCATTCGACCACTGAACATGATCTTGAGCCCACAATTATCGTACCTCTCGATTTCCTCTCGTTAAGGGTTGAGCTCTCCAGGGGCGTCTGCTTTTTAAGTTGCCCTCTCTTAATCTATTGCGAACAGTGTCAGGACTAACGGTTACATTATGTGTTTCCTGGAGAATTAAACTAAGCTCTGGTGCTGTAAGAGTCGGTCGGCGTCGAGCATTTAATTGTAAAAAATGATCTTGCTGAGGGTAGTAATGCAATGTCGCCCTGTGTGCCTTTCAGCAACGTCACCACTTTCACGGTAGCATGCACTCAATCGCGATATTATACTTTGCGTTGTATTTAATGCTCTAGCTACGTCGATTTGGCGCATTCCAGCTTCGAGCATACCCATAGCCCTTAGCATTTCGTCTCTGTTAAGATGTCTACGCTCCATAATGTCGTTTAATACTAAACAGAGTTATTTGAATGAATTCTGGCGAGTTATCATAAAAACATAGCCAGTACAGGTTAAATTCGAACAATTAATGCTAGGTGCTTTTTATACATTTGGCAAAAAATGCACAAAGACTTCTGCAAATATCCCAAATTTAGAAATAACTAGTGTGACTACTTCGTTTCAATCGAAGTAGAAAGAATCGGCCTACAAATATGTGGTTGTTTATTCAAAACATTTATTTTTAACTTTAATAAAATGATATCCCTAGATTTTTCCGGTGTGTGTATATTAAAAGTGTTCTATAATCCAATGAAAACACACATTAACACAGTTTAATAACCGTCAAAAATAAAGTCACAAAGTTAAAAAGGTTTTAAAGTTGTTAACCTTTAACAAATAGTTTTGAAAATATTTGCAAATTAATATTCAGCTTTAAACATCAAGCAGTTTAAGCAGAATCGTGATTACTCAATGGTCATATTTTATGAAACACCCTGTATATTTTTTTAAAAAATCTTAAAATATATAAAACAACATAATAGAATATACGTGTATAAGAGTTTTTCCGAAAAACTCACCCGTTTTTAAATAAAAAATATTCTAATATTTGACTGATTGGTTTCACCCCCTTAGAATTCGAGTTTCGAATAATCACTTCTTATCGAACCTCTACACCCTAAAGTCAATCCGTTTTCCAAAAATCAGCTTTTTACATGAAGCCCTTTAAGCAGAATCGTGATTAATCAATGACAAGAGTTTTCGAAACACCCTGTATACATTTATAAAAAATCTTAAAATATGTAAAAAACAAAATAAAATATACGTGTTTAAGCGTTTTTTCGGAAACTTGACCGTTTTTAAATAAAAAATATTGTAATATTTGAGGGGTGGTTTCACCCCCTTAGAACTGGAATTTCGAAAAATCCCTTCTTATCGAACCTCTACACCCTAGAATCAACCAAATTGAGCTTCTTACGTTGAGTGGTTTGAGCAGGATCGTGATTAATCAGTGAGTCAGTCACTTAAGGATTATATATATTGGTATAGATTAAAAGCGAAAAAAACTTTTTAAATTTCAGTGAGTAATAATAAATATTTATTAAAACAGCTTTTCTTCATTACTATTATTTTTATTACAAAATCGTATATTTTGTGCAGTTATTGTAGTGCTTTCTTTTTTCTATTAAACACGTTACGTGAACCAATTCAAGAAGGTCCCGTTGCGCTATTTTTACGATAGCACGTGGAAAATGCACGTGCGACTAGCGAGAAAACGACAGACAAAACAGGAAGGAAAAAGAAAATAAGAGACGACCGAAAACGTGACCAGAGATTTCCCATTTTTCTCCCTTTATACAGGGTGGTTCTTTTAATTTCCAATACCGCCTGTCTATTTGTCTTTATAGAGCACTGTAATTTTAATCTAAGTAAAGTTAATCTACGCGCAGTATTATTTCATATAGCGCTGTCAGTGGTAAAATACGAGAGAAAAATCATTGGTTGGCTTTGATAAAACTTTACTGTGGAAAATGCCATATAAAATATAAAACCGCAAATATCTGCGAAACCGTTAAAATTTTTGAAATACTCTAAATACAAAAAATGTTCAATTTTTAATTCTTCGTCTATTGAAAAAATAATATACAGGGCGTTACATTTAAAAAGACCAAGAAAAATTATTTTATATTTTAGAAAGTTTGGCGTAGAATTTTGAACATCCTGTATGATTTACGATTTTCATATTTATAACAAAGTAAGTACAGACCATCTAAAGTAAATACCTAAAATAGTCTTGATTTCAGAACAGTTCTTGTATTTTTAATAATTTTTTTTTGAAGGGCTGAAAAATATATATTTTTGATTTATTTTTTAATATCTCTGAAACTATCGAAATTTATTTATTCATATCTTAGGGTTATGTAAAGTGATCTGAAAGAAAGCCAAAAATGCAATAATATACAGGGTGTTCTATTTAAAAAAATCATCCAGGTCCACTCACACTTTTTTGAGCCACCCTATAGAAGTTAAAAGTTTCCTGAAATACATCCTGGTACATACTTTAGGTTTGCATTTAAACAAAATTCTCAAGTTTTTTATTCTAGGAGCTACAGATGCCCGACGCACTATTGCCGGACCCTGTAGAGTAATTTATATCAAACCTGGCTAAATAGTTATTTGTGTAACTAGTGCAAAAGAGAGAGGGAGCTGCAATCATGCTGAGTGCAAGAAATAGCTTTTTGCACATGTTGCACACAACATTTCAGATCGAATTTAAATTCTTATTTAAATGTTTATTAAAAAGTTTTTACAGTAATTTACAGAATAATATTACCACTAATAGTGACACTATAAACAAATATTATTTTTATTTTTTTAATAACTTTTTTTGAGTTTTTTTTTGAACATTTTAATTTTAATGTCGCTGTTTGAAAAATTCACTAAGGTAATTGATGGACGAACTTCATTTCCAGTAGTCTTTTATTTATTTTTTATAGTATAAAACAATATTTTTTTCCACAACGAGTTACATTTTAAAAAATATTCAGAAATTATTATTTCAAGGAATTTATTACGAGTAGAAAAAATATTGTGCTGGGTTGGCGTTGGTTTCTATGTAATTTGACAAATAAAACAAGCTGTCTCTTTAGTTGTCAGTTTTGAGTCAATATTTTTTAATTCTTTTTCGTGTCGATTGCTGATTGAATTGGAGCCAGAAATGGATCAAAACGAAATAAGTAAATTACCAACAGATATTCAGGCTGAGGCGACAAACGCCATATCCAAACTACTTCCATTAAAATCCCGAATAACTTATGAAAAGGAATACAAAAATTTTCCAAAATGGAAGTAATTAAAAAACGTGCGAGAAGAAATAAAGTTTTTAACCTATCCTCGCTGTTAAAGTATCATTTAATCTACCACTATTACCTTGTACTATTTTATCTACTATTTTTGATAGATATAAGGCAATTTTAACAGTTTCTATGGAAAAAAAGAATATTATTCTATTTAAAAACTTAACTTTATTCTATATAAAAAACTTAACTTTATTATATATATATATATATATATACGTTTAACCCCCACTAAAGCTTTTAAATCAACCAAAAAGATATAATAACAGTAAACATTTAAAAGAGAGTGGGACACTCTGTAGACCTCTAGTCTCGTCTTTATATCTCTACCTCGCTCTTTACTGCAGCGCAGTGAAGACAAAAAAATGTCGCCAAAATTTTATGTCGCTTATGTGTTTTGAAGAATAACAATGAGCTCAGTGGAAAAACCTCGTTAGACTTTCACGGAAACTTTTACCAAAAATGATTTTATTTTTGTTTATATTTGTGTGGCATTTTGTTTGGATTTGTAGTCACCAGAATATTTCAATTTTTAAGAAATGTAACTTATGAATAGTTTTATTAGGTAATGATATCTCCAAAAAAATCCTATATGGGTATTTCGCCACTACAAGAAAATTTACAAAATAAAATAGTTATTTTTTGTAAACATTTCTGCGTTAACCCAAACTGAAACTACTTGTCAAAAGTTACGTTTACAGATATACAAATTTGCCTAACGAACAACAAAATGCTTAACGTTTCGGAAAGTAATACAAAGAACAAAGAAAAAACTAATAATCTACTATCTGTAGATGTTAGTAATGTATGGAATCGCTTCTTTGATTTTAAAGAATATAACATAAATAAACATAACATACGTAAAAATTAAAAATAATCATACAGAAAGTTTGAGGCTCTTTGGTTTTACCTTATTAAGTAATTGTTATCAGGGAGTAATTAATTGTTAATTTTGAAGTTTAACTTGATATAATGTCATTTTAACAGAACGTCAACGGTTTTTGTAGACGTATCTGTTTTAAAAAACTAAAGTGTTCTCGAATAGTTCAATTTAAATATTTTAAATAGTTTTTAAGTACTTGCAATTGAATATTTTAAAATATATGGAAATAATTTAATAATTACACTAGATTATATAGATATAAACAATAACTTTCCAATAAACCCAAATTATCAATCAGAACTTCCTAAAAACCCCAACTGCACTTTCAGAGACCCTCTGGATTCCATTAAACCGCAAAGTTAAACAAAAACTTGTTAAACTCTCCTACCACTCTCTGTCTTTCTCTCTTCCAGTAAACTCCATCCATATCTATATCTCCGAATGATATATATTTGTTTACCCAGTTGATAAATTGCGAAATTCAATTACCTTAGAGCCGGTACTGGAAGGAAAACAATTGTTTACATTTGATGAAAGTTCGCGCCATTAAATGTTGAAGTTTAATTAAATTTTATGCTTCGCCTTCCTCGTCTTTCGTTTCTCCCGCTCGCTCTTCCGCCGTTAGAAAATAATTTTCTAGTAAGAAAGATAATGGAAAATGTTCTAAAAAGGATAATAAACAATTACCTAAGGAGGAATATTAGAAAATATTGAGACTTTATTAAAATAACGAAATGTGAATCATAAATTTTAGTATTATGCTGATATATTAATTTATTTTATGATTAAAGCTTGATTTTCATACATCCGTTATCCGACGATACGGTGATACAATTTAAATTTTATAGGTAATTGAATTTAAAGACTGCGGTTCGGAAATCTTGTCATTATTATGCTTATTATTATACTCTTATGAATTATTATACTTAATCATTATAAACTGTATTCTTAACATAAAAATATAACGTAAAGAGAAATCAACGTTCATTTACTTAATGATAACGTCACAAACATATTCTTTCATAACAACGTTTCAGGTATTTGCCGGCTGAACCCGAACAAACGATAAAAATAATAACATAATTAAATTCGAGCCAATCAGAAACTCGCTTTAAAGAAACAATTACGCAACCCAGCAGCAGCGGAAAGGAAATTCCGCCCGACATTTTACGTAATCTGTTTACGTCAGATTTATTATGTAAAACATAATTTAAAAAGGAAAACGGTTTTTCGTTTAGTTAATTTTCCCGCATCCCACATGTTTTCATTATCTTATCTTTCTGGTTAATTAATGAGGAAAATGAAGGAAAATGTTTAACTTTTCATGTTTTGCTTGATAAACGTGGATGTTTTTAGATGTATACAGGGTGTCCTTAGTTAACATTGTATTGTAAGTTTATAGAAAATAACATTGGTATGTATAAAAGATAGACTAACCATATGCAGGATCCGGCAATAGTGCGTCGGACATCTTCTTAAGGTGCCGTGCAGATTTATGCGTAGGCGTTCATCTTTTTCTTCCTCATCAGAGGGTTCTGTTAACTGCCGCGACTTGGAGTGCTTGGAAGTCCTGTATACCTGTCCAATGACGAATATTTCTCAGCCAGGACAGCTTCCTTCGTCCTATTTTCCTTTTACCCCCCTCTATTTTACCCTGGAGAATTAGACGCTGAAAGTAATAGCGTTCTCCACGTAGTATGTGTCCCAAATAGGCTATTTTCCTCTTCTTGATGATTTCGAAGAGTTCACGTTGTTCCAGTCCAGCTCTTCTGAGAATGTCTTCATTCCTCACACGGTCGACCCAGGGCACTCCTAGCATTCGTTGTAGAGTCCACATTTCGAAGGCTTCAATTCGGTTTATTGTTGCTACCTTCAGTGTCCATGCTTCCACACCATATAACAAAACGGACCAGACATAGCACTTCACCATTCTGTATCTAAAGCCGAAGTTCAAATTCCTATCTGTGAGAAATCTTCGCAGTCTCAGAAAAGTAGATCTTGCTTGTTCGATCCTGCATTTGATCTCCTGATCCGGATCCCACGTTTCGTTAACCATGCATTCCAAATATTTAAATTGTGTGACCTTCTTGATGACCTCTCCATTTAAGTAAATTCTGGTGTTCGGAATATTGTTTCTGCTAACAGCCATAAATTTAGTTTTTGTAGTATTTATGTTTAAACCCACTCTTTGACTTTCACTGTTAACCTTATTTAGAAGGATTTGGAGATCATTTGCATTGTCTGACATCTGTAACTCTTATAATAAAAGACTTAGAAATTTTGTATAAGTGCAAACCAAAACTACCTAGAATGTATTTCAGGAAAATATTTTAACTCCCACAGGGTGGCTCAAAAAAGCGTGAGTGGATCGGGATGATTATTTTTAAATAAAACACCCTGTATATTATTAAATTTTTGTCTTTCTTTCTGATCACTTTACACAATCCTAAGATTTTATGAAATAGTTTCAGAAATATTAATTAATAATAAAATAAAAATTCAGCCTTTTATAAAAAAAATATTTAAAATACAAGAAATGTCCTGAAATCATAACTATAGTAATCGCAAAACAATTTCCGATGCACGTGATCAACTTTGAGTGACAAGCGATGGAGACAGCGATGCCAGATTGTGATGTATTTATGTGATGAATCTTGATTTAAAATTGACAAACAACATATTTATTATATAATTTTTAAGTTTTAGGTTTTATTTTTAATTTAATAACTAATATTTTAGTCATTAATTGATTTATTTATTTTATAGCTTATTTTACTTATTACATATTGGCAAAACTAGTCCATTATGAAGATTATGTTACTTATTTATTGATGTACATTTTACAACGCCATAAGTGGTAATAACAAGTAAGAGGATATATTAATCCACAAACTAATAATCACAGAATTTAATAAAAACTAACTTTGAAAGTGGTAGAATGTGCTTATCAATCAAACCTACTTGTCTGACTGCATTCACGGGTAATAAAGGACTTTTATAATCACGTACTCGTTCAAAATAGTTTTGAAAAAACAGGGAAGCTACAAGCTCTTTCCTTCGACTGTTTAAGTGCTTCGCCATATTTTCAATACACAAATTTCAAAAAATGTAATACATAAACTCGAAAATTTAATTCTTAAAAGCAATGTTTGTGCTTAAAAGTGCAATTTCAAAAAAAGTAACTGTCTTCTTTAAAAGCGAATATCTCTATTTTATTTCTACTATTGATGATTGAAACTAATAACGTTTTAATTAACAAACAAACCTATAATTCAAAGACAAACAATTTTAATACAAAATAAGGGTTGTTTCTGACGCTACAAACCCTTATACACCCTTTCAGAGTTTTGTTCTCCAAAACAAATCGAATAAAGTTTTATTTTGTCTTTGTTTGGTACATCCCTCTAAACAAAAACGAATTTTGCAAATATCCTGAACGGAAGAGCGTTTAGGGCCCCTATTGACAGAATAAAATTTATAGAGAACAACAGAACGACAAACACTAACAGAAAGACAAAACTTTCGAAAGGCTCAAAGACACTTCAGTGTGTAAGGGAAGTGTTTAAAAACGACACAGTGTGTTGACGTAATTATCTTTTTGAAGTTTTGAATCATGGAGGAAACAACAGATGAAAGGTATTTGCTTAGACAAATAAAATAAATAAATAAATAAATCTTAGGTAACTGTACAGGGTGGGTCAAATTCGACGCTTTTAAATGGAAACATCCTTTTCTATATGAGATAGACGAAAACTAATATCGGTGTCTGGAGCTCAATTTTCATCAAAAATATGATGGTGAAAACCGCACATCAATATCTGTTACCGTTTCGGAGTTACAGGGTGTTTTTCAAAAATGTGCATTTTTAACAAATCGCTGTAACTTTTTTACTATGGAAAATTTTGTATTTCTATGAAAACATTTCCAAAGCACTTTTTTACATAGAATTTAATGGTTTAAGTATATTTTTTTTAAAATTAATAATTTAATAGTTATCAACAGAAAAATTGATTTTTTATTTGGGACATCCTCTATATCTTTAATTAACTGAAAAGAATTTAAAATTACCTTTCCAAAAATATAGCACAATTGATATTTTGTTATAATCCCCTTCAAAATACAGAATTTTTAAAAGTTCGCCACTTTTAACTAGTAGGCTTTGGACCCCTTATTGATGATATGCCCTTAATGGAACTCGAAAACATATTTTTCCAGCAAGACAGCAAATTTTTGTAGCCAATTTCAAGAATAATTGAATAGCTAACCAAGATCCCAGCCGTTGGCCATCGAGGCCGCCTGACTTAGTGCCCATGGACCTAATCCTATGGATATATTTGCGGAAGAATAAAGATTCCTTATTCTTCCGTATAATCTAAACAGGAATTAGAAATACTTAGCAGTTATGAGAAACAGCCCCGTCTGTCCATAACAGAAGACGATATGTCGATATGTCGAACACCTGTAGCAAAATGTCATGTCTTGGTTTGCTATTTATTTTTATTGTTATTAAATATAGTTTAAATGTGTTGATGTTGGTTAAATATATTTTAAATTGTAATAAAATTCTGCATCTCTCATAGCAAATATTATTTTCGTTTCAACTGATGCTCACAGCTAGAATTTTTTTGCATTACAGCCGGTGCCGTTCAAAGCCTACTTATTTAAAGCGGGCGAATTTTTATATACTCTATATCTCGAAGAGGAATCGAGCAAAATATCAACTGTGTTATATTTTTGGAAAGGTAATTTTAAAATATTTTCAATAAATTCAAAATATACAGGGTGTCCCATATAAAAAATCAAATTTCCTGTTGATAATTCTTAAATTATTCATTTTAAAAAAATTATACTGAAACCATTAAATTCTACGTAAAAAGGTGCTTTGGAAATGTTTTCATAGAAATACAAAATTTTCCATAGCAAAAAAGTTACAGCGATTTGTTAAAAATGCATATTTTTGAAAAACACCCCGTAACTCCGAGACGGTAACAGATGTCGATATGCGGTTTTCACCATCATGTTTTTGACAAAAATTGAGCTCCAGACACCGATATTAGTTTTTGTCTATATCCTATAGGAAAGAGTGTTTCCATTTAAAAGCGTCGAATTTGACCCACCCTGTACATATAAAACAAAGGTACAAAAATGTATGTATTTTTATTTTTATTTGTTGATACACTTATGAAGTTTCTTTGTTTTGGCATCAATTATTCATAATATTATGACTCATAAAATACATAGAACATACAGGGTTCGGCAACAGTGCGTCGGGCATCTGTACAGGGTGGCTCGAATTCGACGCTCATCATTGGGATTTCGGAAACCGTAAAAGATACAGGATCGGTTAAATGAAGGCAAAGTTGCGCAAATTGATGCTCAATAAAATGCCGTATTGCATTTTTATTTTTTTTATTTTTTTGCATAAAATATTCTGGTGATGGAATTTTCTGTACGAAACGTCGGCAAATATCAAAGTGACTCTATATAGTGTTTTAAGAGTGATGAAAGGATTTAATTCAATTGAAAAAAAAATCGGGTCCGTATTTAAAAAAATTAAGTTGATGATGGTCGCCAGAAGCAGAAACGTCAGAGTCAATATTTAATCACACATTAGTTTAAGAGCAGAAAAGGTGGCCATGAAAATGTGTTTTTCATTTTAAGTTATCTTAACAAATAAAGCCAGGAAACAATAGAAAACAAAATTAAAAATTCCGTTTTTTTTTCGAATTATTCGGAAGTATTCGGAATTTTTCAAAATGCAATACGGCATTTTATTGAGCATCAAATTGCGCAACTTTGCCTCCATTTAACCGATCCTGTATCTCTTACGGTTTCCGAAATCCCAATGATGAGCGTGGAATTCGAGTCACCCTGTACATCCTAGAATAAGAAACTTCTTGAGAATTTTTAGTGCAAACTTAAAGTATGTACTAGAATGTATTTCAGGAAAATATTTTAACTTCTATAGGGTGGCTCAAAAAAGTGTGAGTGGATCGGGATAATTTTTTAATGGAACACCCTGTATATTATTGCATTTTTTCCTTCTTTTCAGATCGCTTTACATAATCCTAAGATAATAATGAGTAATATTTCGATAATTCCCAAGATAATAAATAAAAAAAATATTTTTTTAACCTTCCTGAAAAAAATTATTACAAATAAAAAACTGTCCTGAAACCAAAATTATATTATTAAGTATTTACTTTAGATTATCTATACTTACTTTGCTATAAATATCGTAATCTTAAATCATACAGGGTGTTCAATAGAAATTATGATAATAATAGCTCCCGTATATAGCGTTTAACGCCTTGGGAGTAGCAAGGTACAGCTTGCCATACTAGAGCCGTTTGGTATTCAAGGAAGGTATTGTGGCTAGCACTACGCTTCAACCGCCTATTATTATTTCAGAATTGTGAATCCCAAGTACTCATTTAAGGCTGAGTCGACTTAGGTATAGTCTATAAAATGAATAACTTTGAATTTTTACCTTTATTTCTTACCAACACGGCAAATATAAAATCCCTCTGTCAAAAAAGTTACTAATATTCTTTAAATTGAGTGCCTGAACCTTTGCCTGAACGAATCAGATAGGTAACTCTTTTTAATTTCGTGAAATAGAAAAGGAAAATATTAAAAGAAGTGACAGTTCTTCCTCTTCTTCCAAAAATCAACACGAAATGTCATAATTGTCAAAAGTAAAATGTCATCAGCTTTTGACATTTCTAAATATCACACCAATGCCGTCTCTAATAGAACAGCCTCGGAGCGAGATTTATGACGTCACGCTAGTTAAATACTACGGATTAATAAATATGTTGTAGAATACATGGAAAACATAACTATTCCTCGTATTTTTGGTTTGTATTTTAAAATCAAAGTTTGTTTTTCAAATTCAAACCAAAAATACCAGGAATAATTATGTTTTTCATGTATTCTACAACATATTTATTAATCTGTAGTATCTAACTAGCGTGACGTCATAAATCTTGCTCAAAGTTTGTTCTATTAGAGACGGCATTGCGTCAGCATGGCCGCAAGTTGCTAACCTAATAAAATAAACACTAAAAAAGTCCGCGGGAACTGTCAAATTCAAAGTTAATCATTTCACAGACTATACCCAAACTATTTTTATTTTAATAAAAATAGTCGGCTGATGAAATGTCGGGTATTTCATTGTTTCTTTTTATTGAAATATCCTGTATATTTTTTTATTAGATAGAAAATTTAAAAATTAACATTTTTTGTATTTAATCTAAATATCTTAAATTTTTTAATGGTTTCGTAGATACACGCACCCAAGCAGCATTTGGACGTCGGGACAACGTTGTGTCACGCGACCAAACGTCGGGGCGCAACGTCGGCACTACCTCGTGCCAACCCTAGTCTGCACTAGTTTGGAGAATAATGTTTGGGTCGAAACGACGTTGGATACCGACGTTGTCTAGAAGCCTAATTTAGTACAAACTGCAACGTTGTTTAAAATCCTAATTCACAGAAATACAAAACTAATATGGCGTCTAAGTCGCGTTTTATCCTAAATTGGGATAATTATAGTAAAAATATTACTTTTGTGATATAGTTAGAGACATATGTCAGATGGCAGTGAAGAAAAACAAAACAAAAGTATTTAAGTGTGGAGGATGTTAATTATTGAAACACTTTAACCGACTCTGTAACTCGTTACCCAAGGCAAAAAAGCTAAACGCAAACAACTTTATTGATAAATGTATTGTTTCTACTTTGAAAAATACTAATCAGCCTTAAAATTAAAGAAGTTTTAAAAATTTTCTTGAATGTTTTTTTAGTAAAATGAGAATAATTTATTCGCAGTCGAAAAAATTGTTTCCGCGTGTTTTTTAGGGTCAAATATTTCAAGTTAATGTATTCAAAAAGCAGGAATTGCTATTTTAGGAACGAAACATTTTCTTATTTAACAACATGGCGGCTTTCACTTTGTTGTTTTTGAGATTAAGATGGAGTAGTTCGAGTAGTCGCATACTGACTAATAAAGTCGCAGTTCGGCCTTAACAGGTAGTATACTAGTCGCAAGATTGCCTAATTTAGTCATCCTAGAGTCTAGCTTGTGCCGCCCTCTATAATATAAATAAACGAGGGAGTGGATAAACTATCGGTAATATATGTCGATGTATATTTAAATTTAGTTTTATATGTACCTTTCTTATGTCCCATTTTAATTAAGTTTTTTTTTATAAAAACAAAAACAGCACTGAACTGTCTGACTGAACAGAACAATGAAGTGAAAATTTAAAATTTAAGGTTATGGTTCAATACAGTTGCAAAAAGGTAGTGACTCGACGTCCTACCAACGTAAGAATAAGGAAATCTAAACAACGTTGGAATTAGTAAAACAGACGACGTTTGCATAACGTTGGAATAGGTCCTGAAACTGACGTCGGAAAACTCTATATTGTCCAACGTTGTAACTACGTTGTCCGAATCACCTAAAGATCACTTAAGCAAAAAAGGTTACAAGACAACGTTTATTCGACGTCGCAGAAGCTTCTACTTTGCTGTAGTACTAGTCCAACGTCGGCACAACGTTATAAAAACGTTCAAATTTATTTTAATACCCAAGGTAGGGAGCTAACTATTTTTTGTAACTAATCCAACGTTGTGTTTAGTAAACATGTGGTCGCAAGTCGTGAAAATGCTACTTGGGCAGTTTTATTTCATATGGCTTTTTCAACGGTAAAATACGAGAGAAAAATCATTAACTGGCTTTAATAAAAATTTACTGTGGAAAATGCCATATAAAATATAATACCGAAAATATCTGCAAAACCATTAAAATTTGTGATATACTCTAAATAAAAAAAATGTTTATTTTTTAATTCTCCATCTATTGAACAAATAATATACAGGGTGTTTCTTTTAAACAACTGAAGAAAAATTCTTTTATATTTTAGAAAGTATGGCGGAGAATTTTGAACATCCTGTAAAATTATTTTATTAAACACTTTGAACTAATTTTTCGGCTTTAAAGCCATTTCAGAATGCCTGGAACAGCATCAAACTTATTTTTTTGTCCTAAATATACAAATAATTCAAAACAAAGATCCCTTTGAACTAAGAAAACACCAACTTTTTATCGTCTACCGAAAAGTACTTAGATATAGAACAACGTATTCGCGGAGAAAAAATAACAAAAGGAAAACTTTTTATCGAATGCCTCTCTCCTTTCCCCATTTTTTTTTCTTATTTCGCCCAAACCAAACAGGGAAGAAGGTCGAACTGGAGGTAAAGTCGTTAAAAATGTTTTCTTTTGCCACGGCCAAAAGGACTCCTTTAAATTCAGAAGACAAACTGGGAGATAGCAGAACGGTACAAAGACCAGGTCTTTGAGAACAAGGAGAAAGTCTGTTATTTATCGCTGCTTTGCTGTTAATCAGTTTTTCAATGTGTTTTTCCAGGTGATGATGAAAGTGTAATTTATTTTTGGTTAAAGAGCATCAGATTAATTTAAATTATTCCACTAACTTTATACTTATACAAAAATTAAACCATATTTTCATGTTTTTTTTATTTTCTCTAAAAGTGTATGGGAAATTAGAATAGTATAAACGGGATTAACTATTTTAGAACAAGCAAAAAATTTAGGAGGAATCAAAATGCCAATAATAAAAAAGTGTTTCCTTTTCTAAAAACAATCCTGGGACATATTGTATATTTAGACCACCCTGTGTATACTTTTATCCGCAACCTTATCGAGTCGTGTTGTTTGTCCAGGCGTAAAATGTCGCGATTTAATTGAAGTTTTACGATTTACACGGCGCAGATATGCCGTTCGTGGAAATATTCCCCAAGCGGATTACTGTATTTAGATTAAAAGGTGCGATAAAGGGTTTAGGGTCTGTTTCTTTAATTTATCAGCCTTTTAGAGAAACGGAGAAAATACCGAGCTTTTTCAACACGAAGCGTTATTAAAACGGTTCGGGATGGATGTGTTTTGCGTAAAAGTGTTTTAATGTTTTTATTTTGTTGCGAGGAAAAGGTTTTTTCTTAAGTGCCTAAATATCGTTTTTTTTTCTTTTGGTATGTTTAGATTTGTTGTTCATGTAGGGGTTGCATCAAAAGAAGAAAACATTCGACCAATCTGTACTACCAGTCGTGACCTATGCGGACTGGATGGCATGTGTACATCAGCAGTTTGCCATTAGCTGAAGTAGTATGATTTTTCGGTTGTGGGGTATAAATTCATTATTAAATAATATTATTGCCATCAAAAGAATATAATAAAACCGAATTATAACGAGAAAACTTTCCTGGACCGGGTCCTTTCGAACTGGATGGCATGTGTCCATCAGCAGTTTACCATTAGCTGAAGAAGTATGATTCTTCGGTTGTGGGGTATATATTCGTTATTAAATAGTATTATTACCATCAAAAGAATATAATAAAACCGAATTATAACGAGAAAACTTTCCTGGACTGGGTCCTTTCGAACTGGATGGCATGTGTCTATCAGCAGTTTACCATTAGCTGAAGAAGTATGATTCTTCTGTTGTGGGGTATAAATTCATTATTAAATAACATTATTACCATCAAAAGAATATATTAAAACCGAATTATAACGAGAAAACTTTCCTGGACTGGGTCCTTTTGAACTGGATGGCATGTGTCCATCAGCAGTTTATCATTAGCTGAAGAAGTATGATTCTTCGGTTGTGGGGTATAAATTCATTATTAAATAACATTATTGCCATCAAAAGGATATATTAAAACCGAATTATAACGAGAAAACTTTCCTGGACTGGGTCCTTTTGAACTGGATGGCATGTGTCCATCAGCAGTTTACCATTAACTGAAGAAGTATGATTCTTCGGTTGTGGGTTATAAATTCATTATTAAATAACATTATTACCATCAAAAGAATATATTAAAACCGAATTATAACGAGAAAACTTTCCTGGACTGGGTCCTTTCGAACTGGATGGCATGTGTCCATCAGCAGTTTACCATTAGCTGAAGAAGTATGATTGTTCGGTTGTGGGTTATAAATTCATTAATAAATAACATTATTACCATCAAAAGAATATATTAAAACCGAATTATAACGAGAAAACTTTCCTGGACTGGGTCCTTTGAACTGATGGCATGTGTTCATCAGCAGTTTATCATTAGCTGAAGAAGTATGATTCTTCGGCTAGTATAAATTCATTGTTGAAATAACATTATTAACCATCAAAAAGCGATATATTAAAACCGAATTATAACGAGAAAACTTTCCTGGACTGGGTCCTTTTGAACTGGATGGCATGTGTCCATCAGCAGTTTACCATTAACTGGAAGAAGTATGATTCTTCGGTTGTGGGTTATAAATTCATTATTAAATAACATTATTACCATCAAAAGAATATATTAAAACCGAATTATAACGAGAAAACTTTTCCTGGATGGGTCCTTTCGAACTGGATGGCATAAATCCATCAGCAGTTTACATTAGCTGAAGAAGTATGATTGTTCGGTTGTGGGTTATAAATTCATTATTAAATAACATTATACACCATCAAAGAATTTATATTAAAACCGAATTATAACGAGAAAACTTTCCTGGACTGGGTCCTTTCAAACTGGATGGAATGTGTCCATCAGCAGTTTACCAATAGCTGAAGAAGTATGATTATACGGCTGAGGTGTATAAATTCGTTAATAAATAACATTATTATCATCAAAAGAATATATTAAAACCAAAGTATAATGAGAAAACTTTCCTGGACTGGGTCCTTTCGAACTGGATGGTCTATGTCCATCAGCAGTTTACCATAAGCTGAAGAAGTATGATTCTTCGGTTGGGCGGTATAAATTCATTATTAAATAACGTTATTATCGCCAAAAGAATATATTAGAACCGAATTATATCGAGAAAACTTTTCTGGACTGGGTCCTTTTGAACTGGATGGCATGTATCCATCAGCAGTTTACCATTAGCTGAAGAAGTGTGATTTTTCGGTTGGGTGGTATAGATTCATTATTAAATAACATTATGATCATCCAAAGACTTTATTAAAACCGAATTATATCGAGAAAACTTTCCTGGACTGGGTCCTTTCGAACTGGATGGCCTATGTCCATCAGCAGTTTACCATAAGCTGAAGAAATATGATTCTTCGGTTGGGTGGTATAAATTCATTATTAAATAACATTATTATCATCAAAAGGATATATTAAAACCGAATTATATCGAAAAAGCTTTCCTGGACTGGGTCCTTTCGAACTGGATGGCCTATGTCCATCAGCAGTTTACCATAAGCTGAAGAAGTATGATTCTTCGGTTGGGTGGTATAAATTCATTATTAAATAACATTATTATCACCAAAAGAATATATTAAAACCGAATTATATCGAGAAAACATTCCTGGACTGGGTCCTTTCGAACTGGATGGTCTATGTCCATCAGCAGTTTACCATAAACTGAAGAAGTATGATTCTTCGGTTGGGTGGTATAAGTTCTTATTAAATAATATTATTATCATCAAAAGAATATAGTAAAAGCGAATTATAACGAGAAAACTTTCCTGGACTGGGTCCTTTCGAATTGGATAGAATGTGTCCATCAGCAGTTTACCAATAGCTGAAGAAGTATGATTATACGGTTGAGGTGTATAAATTCGTTAATAAATAACATTATTATCATCAAAAGAATATATTAAAACCAAAGTATAATGAGAAAACTTTCCTGGACTGGGTCCTTTCGAACTGGATGGAATGTGTCCATCAGCAGTTTACCATTAGCTGAAGAAGTATAATTCTTCGGTTGAGGGGTACAAATTCATTATTAAATAACATTATTATCATCAAAAGAATATATTAAAAGCGAATTATAACGAGAAAACTTTCCTGGACTGGGTCCTTTCAAACTGGATGGAATGTGTCCATCAGCAGTTTACCAATAGCTGAAGAAGTATGATTATACGGCTGAGGTGTATAAATTCGTTAATAAATAACATTATTATCATCAAAAGAATATATTAAAACCAAAGTATAATGAGAAAACTTTCCTGGACTGGGTCCTTTCGAACTGGATGGAATGTGTGCATCAGCAGTTTACCATTAGCTGAAGAAGTATGATTCTTCGGTTGGGGGGTACAAATTCGTTATTAAATAATATTATTATCATCAAAAGAATATAGTAAAAGCGAATTATAACGAGAAAACTTTCCTGGACTGGGTCCTTTCGAATTGGATAGAATGTGTCCATCAGCAGTTTACCAATAGCTGAAGAAGTATGATTATACGGTTGAGGTGTATAAATTCGTTAATAAATAACATTATTATCATCAAAAGAATATATTAAAACCAAAGTATAATGAGAAAACTTTCCTGGACTGGGCCTTTTTGAACTGGATGGCATGTGTCCATCAGCAGTTTACCATTAGCTGAAGAAGTATGATTGTTCGGTTGTGGGTTATAAATTCATTATTAAATAACATTATTACCATCAAAAGAATATATTAAAACCGAATTATACCTTGAGAAAACTTTCCTGGACTGGGTCCTTTCGAACTGGATGGCATGTGTCCATCAAAGCAGTTTACCATTAGCTGAAGAAGTATGATTCTTCTTGGTGTGGGATATAAATTCATTATTAAATAACATTATTACCATCAAAAGAATATATTAAAAAACCGAATTATAACGAGAAAAACTTTCCTGGACTGGGTCCTTTCGAACTGGATGGCATGTGTCCATCAAAGCAGTTTACCATTAGCTGAAGAAGTATGATTCTTCTGTTGTGGGGTATAAATTCATTATTAAATAACATTATTACCATCAAAGAATATATTAAAAACCGAAATTATAACGAGAGAAAACTTTCCTGGACTGGGTCCTTTTGAACTGGATGGCATGTGTCCATCAGCAGTTTACCATTAGCTGAAGAAGTATGATTCTTCGGTTGTGGGTATAAATTCATTATTAAATAACATTATTACCATAAAAGAATATATTAAAACAAAACCGAATTATAACGAGAAAAACTTTTCTGGACTGGGTCCTTTCAGCTGAACTGGATGGCATGTGTCCATCAGCAGTTTACAATTTAGCTGAAGATGTATGATTGAAAACTTTCCTGGACTGGGTCCTTTCGAACTGGATGGCATGTGTCCATCAGCAGTTTACCATTAGCTGAAGAAGTATGATTGTTCGGTTGTGGGTTATAAATTCATTATTAAATAACATTATTACCATCAAAAGAATATATTAAAACCGAATTATAACGAGAAAACTTTCCTGGACTGGGTCCTTTCGAACTGGATGGCATGTGTCCATCAGCAGTTTACCATTAGCTGAAGAAGTATGATTCTTCGGTTGTGGGGTATAAATTCATTATTAAATAACATTATTACCATCAAAAGAATATATTAAAACCGAATTATAACGAGAAAACTTTCCTGGACTGGGTCCTTTCGAACTAGATGGCATGTGTCCATCAGCAGTTTACCGTTAGCTGAAGAAGTATGATTCTTCGGTTGCGGGGTATAAATTCATTATTAAATAACATTATTACCATCAAAAGAATATATTAAAACCGAATTATAACGGGAAAACTTTCCAAGACTGGGTCCTTTCGAACTGGATGGCATGTGTCTATCAGCAGTTTACCATTAGCTGAAGAAGTATGATTCTTTGTTTGTGGGGTATAAATTCATTATTAAGTAACATTATTGCCATCAAAAGAATATATTAAAACCGAATTATAACAAGAAAATTTTCCTGGACGGAGTCCTTTTGAACTGGATGGCATGTGTCCATCAGCAGTTTACCATTAGCTGAAGAAGTATGATACTTCGGTTGTGGGGTATAAATTCATTATTAAATAAAATTATTACCATCAAAAGAATATATTAAAACCGAATTATAACGAGAAAACTTTCCTGGACTGGGTCCTTTCAAACTGGAATGCATGTGTCCATCAGCAGTTTTCCATTAACTGAAGAATTATAATTCTTCGGTTGTGGGGGTAATAATTCCAAACCTGGACACTTAAAACAGACGTTATAAGAAAACAAACTAAATGATAATGACTGTATTATATAATTTTAAGATTAATGATTGGTACTGATGGTCAAACGAATTATCCATCGAAAAATTTTCGCAAATTATGTCATATCATAGGATCATATCATAAGAGTCAAATCATAGGAGTCATTTTTTAAAAGTTCTTTATTTTTTTGATTTTGAAAAACTTTGACTTTACTATTTGTGCAATCGACATATTTTTCAATTTTAAAAAAAGTCTGTTTGATGACGGGAGTAGGTATAACTCCTGAAACGTTAAGCATTTTTTGTCCTTTAGGCAAATTTGTTTTATTAGTAAAATTGCACTTTCAAATTGGTCTCTGTAAAATCAACGCCCAGTGGTGTTTACAAAAAATAACTTTTTCATTTTATAGATTTTCTTTTAGTGGAGCAAAATTCAAAATTATTTTCCTTTAAAATGTTTTGCGTTTGTTTTGAATTGCCCTGAAAATTTTCCTGATATTACTAAAAAAAGTTAAAACCAAAATACTGTGCCAAATAACATGCCAAGAATATACCAGGTAAAGAAAATAAAGTGCTCCTACTCTGGGTGGGGGAATAGAACACTCCCGACTAACTGGACCAGAACCGCGCGCGCGCGCGTTCTGCTTCCCATGTTAACCAAATTAAGACGGAACTCAAGAACCTGGAAGACTCTATCTGTAACCTGGAATAGGAATCCTCCAACATTCAAAAAAATGTTTCAAGACTTAAGCTTCATTCAGAGCCTCGCAATTAGTGGACTAAATTAGTGGTTTCAATTAGCGTAGAGGTTTGTTCCTTTAATTTCAATGTAAGCATTCAGAACGTCATAATTAGTGGTAGACTTTTTTTCAATTAGTAGAAACAGTTATCAAACTTTTAACTTTTCCACTAATTATACTTCAAAATTTGCGAGAAATGTTATTTTGGCCTTTGATTATCTTCCTTCAAGAGAAATTATGGTTACAAATCAATCACTTCGGATCTCCGCCCTTGGCCTGGTATTCACTGTGGCAGAATATTGTGCCCCCGTGTCGTTCAACAGCCACCACACAAATCTCGTAGACAGACAGCTGAACAACACCATGGGTCTGATTACAGGGACAATCAGATGCACACCTAGTTACTGGCTTTCAGTTCTGAGTAACATCCTACCTCCAAATATACGCAGAAACGAGGCTCTTAGAGAATTTGATAAAATACTACCCAACGCTACCTGTTCATGAAACATTTCCTGCTTTACGGGTGAATAGACTGAAGTCGAGAAATCCACCTTTGCGAAGAGCTGAACAACTAAAAAGCAGTAACTACAATTCTCGAGAACAGTGGCTTCAGTTATGGAGAGAAGTGGCCGATGCGCACCTATACTCCTGGTTCAAAAATAACTATTGCCAGACACCGCGGGTATCGATCTAAACCGGAAAACATGGTCAATTTTGAATAGGATACGCTCTGACCATGGAAGATGTGCGGATTCCCTTTATAAGTGGGAAAAAATACCTTCCCCAGAATATGATTGCGGATCCCCTCACCAAACAATCGATCACATAACTAGAGAGTGCAACCTACGCGCTTATGATGAAAACTGGAAGGACTTTCTGGAGGCTTCTCCAGCAGCTTTGGAATGGATAGGGCATCTAGATGTTAATATATAGTGTTCGTAAATACGTTTTTTATGTTGCTTTTTCATCATATACTTGCTTTTTTTATATTTACATTGTAATGTTTTCACTTATATTGTAGTTTATTTTATGTCTATGTTTAAGAGTCTGGTTTTCTTGCATGTATATGAACCATACGATAAATAAATAAATAAATGGTTACAAATCAAAAGTTCATTGTTTTATAAGCTAAATATTAGACTTTCTCTATGGATACAACTGATTAACGCAAGCTGTTGCTAGGATAATAATATATGTATTATCCTAGTATCATATAAACTCTGAATCAGGAAAGAAGACGATTGCATAATCATAATATTTTGTAGTAAAGACAATCGATTTACCATTTCAAATGCGTTAAGCCCCATACTCACACTTCGCTACTTCACTTCGTTCCTTCCTCGCGTCCCTTCGTCCAAAAATCATATATTTACTATGGGAAAATGTCGATTTTATGCGAGTGTGTGTTCCTTCCTCTTTCGTCAAAACACTACTTCGTCCGTTTACTTCCTCGAAACGCTCCTTCCACGTAACTGTCGGTTTTTGGAGGAAGTAGCAAAGGAATTATCACGAACACAAAAAAATACTAAAATATATAAAATATATAAATCGATCTTGGATTTCATTCGTAGATAATAAAATGTACAGGGTATCCCATTTTCGTGTGTTTTGCAGGGTTTTTCGTTTATGAGTCGAGATACAAAGATGCGGTTTTCACATTACGCTGTTACTTTTTTATGAAACTAAAGATGCTACATACAGATATGTCCTAGCTCTCTTACTTCCTAAAATACAGGGTCAATCTGAAATTATTGCATTTTTCGATCCCCTTTTTATCCTAACTTCTCGAAAAGGTGGAAACGGTCTCCCGTACAGTTTTTCACGTAGAATGTAGTGCCGTAACCATTTCTTCGTTGGAATCTGTCTTTTTTAAATAGATTAAAATTTATATGTTTTTATGCGATATTTTGAATATTATTTCATTTTCCTTGTTACGGGCTTTCTAAAATACTTATTTTCATAAACGGGGTAAAAATGCATTATTTAACTTTATTACATAGTCGGCCGGTTTAAATTAGGTAATCAGAACAATCAACTAATTTATTCGATGTAAAATGTTGGTTATTGGCATGTTATTTAAAAGTAGCACGACTTCAGTTTCCGTGTAGTTTATCAAAATATCACGATGCAAAGCAAAGTTATCTGGTAAAATTAAGTTAAATAAAATAAGAGCCGATTAGCAGTTTACCACTACCTAAATAAATAAATATAGAGTATATTATAATTTTAGAAAGCTCATAACAAGGCAAATAAAATAAAAAATAATATATAGAGTGTCCTGTTTAAAAAAAAAAGAACATAAGTTTGAGTCATTTTTCGAAATAGACAGCTCCCAACGAAAAACTAGTTTCGTCACTGAATTCTACCTGAAAAATGAGATACGGGCGGTGGGTAAGTACTCAATAGGTAGAACAAAACAAAATCAGGGTATCCGGTATATACCTGTACATTTAGATGAACAGTCTAATTTTATAAAAGGTATTTTCAACGACCGCATAGTAAATACCCGGTATAATACCAGTAATATCAAGGATACGAGTATATCTACAATATTCCTTATATATATTTCTATTCCCGGTATTATACCTACCGGGTATATACCTACCGGGTTACACCTATGCGGTCGTCGGAAACTCATTTTATTAAAATTAGGATGTTCATCTAAATCTACAGGTAGGTATATACATATATACCCAGATTTTATTTATCTACAAATTGGGTAGGTACTTACCCACCGCCCATCGCTGATCATTTTCACCTTTTCGATAAGTTATTAGATAATTGAGATCCAAAGGTTATCGAAAATTGCAAAAATTTCTGCTAATTAAAAAAATAAAAAGTAAAAGAAAGAAATGAGGAATAACTTTCAACTAAGAAGGTTAGGATAAATCTGTGTGTAGCATATTTAGTTTCATAATAAGTAGAACAATGATGTGAAAACGGCATCTTTATATCTCTACTCATAAACCAGAAACCCCATAAAAACACAAAAATGGGACATCCTGTACATCTAGCAATCGCCAGTCGATATAAAAATAATTCACACACAGTAGTCTAAAAAATGGAAGAAAAAAACAACATTGTCTTCATATTTATGAAAAAATACATGTCCATATTTATGTAATCGTAGCGACAAAAATAAAAAAATAGAAATAGTGTGCATGATGCCTTTACAAAAATATCTGAAGAAATGGGGATTGACATCAACGTTTAATTAATATGTCATATTTCATAGTTTCGATATAAATTACATAATAAACTTTACTCTATTGTTGACTCGCCTTGTACATTCGTACTGATATACCTTGTACATGATACTGAAATATTCGGATTTATTAAAAAAACATATATATTATTAAAATTGAATTTTTATTTTTGACACGACAAAGAATTGCAGTTTTATAAAATAAAAATTATGTGCCTTTCGGATTTTTTAAAAATTTTAGAGGTTACTAGATATTTCGTAATAAACATGTAGCTGCTATATTAAAAATATTTTGTGGTGTGTTGTTGCATAATTGACTAATTTCCAAGCATCGAATGGACGAAGGAAGGAAGCGAAGTGACGAAGTAACGCGAGGAAGTAACGCGAGGATGTAACGCGAGGAAGTAACGCGAGGAAGTAACGCGAGGAAGGGACGCGAGGAAGGAACAAAGTGTGAGTATGGGGCTTTAGAATATTTATTAATATATCGTAAACTAAAAAGTATGTAGCATTTTATTTAAAATTTACACAATTTAATAAATGTACAGAATTATTTTATTTAAACAATTCAAGTTTAAGTCCTCGCACCGAGATGGCATTATAAGTATTGTTATTATCTTTTATTTTTTCTACAAGTTTATTTCTGGCTAGTTATTTCAGTCCGGTCGAAGTTGTTCGTCACTTTATTTCTGACGGTATAGGTATATACCTCGTGCCTACCTTTATCGCTATATTGGTGGTTGAAGCTGAACCCGATAGAATTATCGGCGTTTTTTTTGGCATTTTTGAAATTTGTGTGGGAAAACCCTCTGAGCGGAGGTAAGACTTTTATTTTTTTTACATAACGTTTCCTAATACCCTTTTTCTATTTGTACAGGGTTTTATTTTATGGTACGCATTTCTGGTACCATTTTGTTTATTGTATCTGACATTTGGGCCACGTTTGTCCCTACAATATACACGTTGAATAACGGAGGAATCTCCTGAATATACAGCATTTTCCGATCCTGTCTGTGTGGAGACGTTATAATAACGATCCAGTTCCAGCAGTTCACCACAACCAGCTTGTGACCAGAACGGATATAAAAGGCCAGATCATTTCTTATTATATAATTTAAGTTCACTTTAATGCTTTAAGCCCTTCAGGCATATTAGATATTTTATTACTTTAGAGTCACTTGAAATATTTTATTCATGTTATGCATATTTCTGATATCTACATAGTACGGTTTTTTTTAATATAAAGAGTCCTTATATTTTGGTACCAAGATCGCCAGACTTTTTGCGGAATAATTAATAAAATATTAATATTCAGAAGCGTGCAGATTTAACTACCATCTTGAGTGATCTATTTTAATACATACTATTTACCAACCAACATTTTCAAACATCAAATTATTCATAGTCTTATTTTATTCTAATTAACATTTAATTATTAATTATACTTAGTTGTTAGTTTATCTCAGCGTTTCATTTGTGTAATTCCTAAAATAAGTAATACCTATATTCTGAGTTGATTTCTCAGTTCCCAAGAGTGGCGCCCAGTATATTATAAAGACGTAATTATCACAATTTAATTTTCACTAGCTTACGAACCATTGCTCACCGGCGAACAGCTCCGTCGCATAGTATTAGTTGTTTTAATATTTTTTCTAAAAGAAAATTCTTATAAAAAAAACATTCCATCATTTTTTTATAACTTCTAATGCTACAAGTATAAAGTGTAATTTAAACCACTAATTTATTCCACTAATTGCGAAGTTCTGAATGAAGCTTTACAACTGATGGCCAGTGACATTCCAACAGAGAAAAATTCAAGATTTTCTTTGATTTAAGTAAGAACAAACTTCGGGTTGTCACGGGGTTTATAACAGGACACTGTTTCCTCAAGTAGATTGAAGCCAAGAAACAACGACAAATGCAGATTCTGTGGGAAAAATGGGGAAAATGGAAACACCAGAACACCTGGTGTTTCCAGTGCTCCAAAACGATAACCATTCGTACCATAAACTTTGGTACGACTGAAACCGGAGATGGAGAACTAACCTTTTTAAAGCCGTCTGAGATACTGACTTTTGTCAAAGCCCTGAGACTGTATGATCAGTCATAACTCAAGAAAGGAGGACATTCTGAAGCAAATCTATTTTTATAAAGCCAATTTTGTATATCCAAAATTGTAAACGCCACAATTGGCTGCTTTGTATAAATAGCATTGCGGCGCTACGTCATTCTGCGGTTCCCGTTTAATATCCCCCACGCGTAGGGCCCCGAAACTCGACGCGAGCAACGAAAGTTGATATAAAAAGAGAGCCCATATTCCCACATCTAATTCCGTATTCCGGCAAGACAAATATTTACAGCAATAACTTTTTCCGGGTCCTTTCCCCGTTATAAAGCCTCGGTAATACGTTTTTTTTTTCTACTTTCTTCTCTCATCCTCAGTCTCCTGGCTTTGCCCACCCGACTGGGTATGAGTAGACAAACGTCGTATAAAAATCCCTTTATTTTTATGTTAGTTCTCGCTTGCGAGGCGAGTGAAAACACAGGAAGAGCATTTGTCTCCCGTTTTTGGTAGTATACTACCGCAAAATTGCTTTATTTTTATACAGTCGCTGTTTTTCAGCATGCCAGTAGATTTTTTATGGTTTATTTGGAGCTAGTTTAGTGTTTTATTTTGATATCTGCCATGTTCAATTAAAGCAACAATAGCTGATACAACTTAAAACTATCTCTGCTAGAGTTACTGCCAAATGCTGCCAATAAACAGTAATAATAATGAGTAATAATATGCTTTTTCAATGACAGTGACCACCCTGTGACCCCCCACCCAGTGACCCCCCAAAAGAAATTAAGCGAATTTTAAAACGGTTGACGTTTAAATGTATTCCAAATTATTTTGTTTACTTTTATTTCACCCCTGGACCACTACGAAATAAGAAATAATTTATTTTATGTATGTTCTCGTCTTTTAATATTAATTTCTAGTAGATATATTGTCTTTAAATCATTTTTAATAGAGGTATTTGCATTTTTCTTGGACATCGAGCCAGACAACTCTTACAGCTCTTATCGTTGTCTATGAGTAAAATTTTCATGTACCGGGTGGCCAACTAAGAATAGACATCGCGCCGCGCCGGCTGGATATCAAAAACTACTTAACGTATGTTGTATCTTTTGCGCTGGTTATGGTACCAATTAAACTTCTCTTCTAGTGGACTGTATTATTTATTTGGGTATTACAAACTAACAATATTTACACTGATTTTATAAATATAACGTAATTCTTCACCGTGTACTTTTATCGTCTACCAAGAACCTATCAAGAATGAATTATGTCAAAAAATGTGTACAGTGGTGTACTCAAATAAATTATTAAATGTGATCAGTGGCGTGACAGATAAACATAATACAAAATCCAACATACCGCCCGCCTTGAACTATCTTAGATAGTTAAACAAAAAAGGAAAACAATGAACATTAAGTTAAACAATGAACATTAAGAAAAACATGATTTAAAAAACATATATGGTGTGATAATAAGCACGAAATAAACATTCAGAGTAATATAATGTCATTATGCGGTCACAGCTCTCTTCCATCTTCTTCCACTGGTAGGACACACACTTTTGTCACTGATCTCTTCACCTCACCAGACGATGTGCGCACCGTCACAACGCGCACGACACCATCAGACCCTGGATGAAGCAGTGCTATTCTCCCCAACCTCCATCTGAGAGGGGGAAGGTTGTCCTCTTTCAGTAGAACCAGAGATCCAATGCTCAGTTGATGATTTTGGTTGATTCTCCACTTGCCCCGTTCTTGGAGTGTGGAAATATATTCTTTTGACCATCTGGTCCAGAAATGTTGGAGCACCTGGGCAAACTGCTGATACTTTGATAACCTATTTGTTGGTGTGTCCCGTAAGTCACTCTCGGGTAGGGAAGAAAGGGGGGAACCAAGTAGGAAGTATCCAGGAGTCAGTGCGGAAAAATCGCAAGGATCATTTGACAAAGGATGAATAGGTCGTGAGTTCATACATGCTTCTATCTGACAAGTGATTGTAGAAAAATCTTCGAACGTTAAATTTAAATTACCTAGAACTCGTTTAATATGATATTTAGCAGTACGGACTGCAGCTTCCCACAACCCACCAAAGTGAGGCGATCGTGCAGGAATAAAATGCCACTGTACAAATTCAGAAGTTAAGTAATCTGTATATGAGGTATGAACAGGTCTTGATTTAATAAAGTTAAAAAATTCTTGTAAGTTATTTTGAGCACCGACGAAATTTGTGCCGTTGTCGCTATAGATATTGGTAGGTTTTCCACGTCTGGATATAAAACGCTTTAAACAGTTTAAAAAACATTCGCTGCTGAGGTCACTTACCAATTCTAAATGACAAGCTTTTGTTGAAAAACATATAAATATGCATAAGTAACCCTTGACTGTTCGATTACCGCGGTATTTATGTAGTTTTATGTTAAATGGACCCGCATAATCCACTCCACAATTCTGAAAAGGTCTTGATGGCGTAACTCGGTGTATAGGCAAGTTACCCATTATAGGTGTTACATTGTTGGCCTTTTGTTTAAAACAAACAATACATGTTCTTAGTATGCCTTTAATAGTGTTTTTTGCTGATAAAGGCCAATACCTCGTTCTGATAGTAGCTAATAGGGTTTGAGTTCCTGCATGAAGCATTTTATAATGTTCATGTCTGATAATAAGCTTAGTAAAATGATGTTTACCCGGAAGGATTATCGGATGTCTTTGTTCATAGATAATATCTTTGGCATGTTTTAATCTTCCTCCTACTCGGATAATATTGTTGTTATCTAAGAATGGGTTTAAGCTTAGTAGTTTGCTTTGTTTGGGAATACATCTGCCATTCTGTAATGCATGTAGTTCTGCTGCAAAACATTCTTGCTGCACAAGTTTTAATAAGAACCATAAACTATTCTGTAGCTCAGCAACAGTTAGTTCTCCGGTTTGCTTGATAGTTGTTTTTGATATATTATGTTTAAATCGGAAAATGTATGCTGTGACTCTTTGGAGTTTCATAAGTGATGAAAATCTTGTTAATAAAGTGGTGTCTAACTGCTTGCTAAAACATACTATTGATGACTTTTTCTTGTCAGGAATTTCTTCTGTGGCGAGTTGAGTGTGTGTTGAAGGCCATGTATCGAAATTCTCTCTCAACCACTTTGGTCCATACCACCATAGTTCTGAATGACTCAGTTCGTATGGTGTTGCACCACGGGATATAATATCTGCTGGGTTACACTCTGTTGACACATGATTCCATACACCTTTAGTATTTTCTGTGATTTCTTGTATTTCTCTAATACGGTTTGCTACAAACACTTGCAAGTTACAAGGTTCCAATTCTAACCAAGCTAAAACTATTGATGAATCTGTCCAGTAGTAGATTTTATCAATATGTACCGATAAACAATTTAAAACAGACTGCATTAATCTTGATAATATTAATGCACCACAAAGTTCAAGCCTAGGTATTGTTTGCGTTTTTATTGGTGCTACTTTTGATTTTGCTGAAATAAGATTAATGGTATGTTGACCTGTTTGATTGGTTGATCGAATATAAATTGTTGCTCCGTATATTTTTTCACTAGCATCGCTGAACCCATGTAGCTCAATCTTAACTGGATTGCTGCAAATTGTTTGTCTGTGAATTTTGATATTAGTGATTTCGCATAGTTGTGTGCTATAGTGAGACCATTCTTGATTCAGTGTTGCAGGAATTTCATCATCCCATGATAAGGATAATAACCACAGTTGCTGTAAAAACTCTTTTGCTCTTGCTGTAACTGGTCCTATCAATCCCATAGGGTCATAAATTTTCGATACCATTGATAGAATAGTTCGCTTAGTGATCCGATTGTTCGTATTTGTTTGATTGAATGAATATTGTAAGGTATCTGAGGTGGCATCCCAGATTATACCTAAAGTTTTCTGAATTTTATCAGAGATTGTTTTCTCACCTGTGCCATGTTCTTCAATAAGTGAGGAATGATTTGATTTCCACTTTGACAATGTGAATCCACCTGATTGTAAAATTTGTTCAAGTTCTTGTTTTGTCTGAGACAATTTCAGTAGGCTGTTTGATCCTGTAAGAACATCGTCTACATAAAAATCATTTTTAATGATATTACTGGCAGTTGGGTATTTAACTTCGTTTTCAATCCCAAGTTGGTGTAGTGATCGCACTGCCAGAAAAGGTGCAGAACCTGTTCCATATGTTACAGTATTGAGTTTATATGTTTGTATCTGATCTGACTTATTGTATCTCCACACAATGCACTGAAATTTTCTATGTTCTGGTTTGACATATACTTGTCTGTACATCTTGACTATGTCTGCAGTTAATACAAACTTATACTGTCGAAATCGTAAAACAATATCAAATAAATCTCTTTGGACTTTAGGTCCTACCATGAGAATATCATTGAGAGAAATACCATTAGATGTTTTTGCCGATCCGTCAAATACTATTCTAAACTTATTGGTGTCTTTCTGTACAGCATGATGTGGAATAAAATTTAAGTTTTCATCATCTTCTTGGTCGATTAAGGACATGTGGCCTAAATCCTCATATTCTTTCATGAAATTATGATATTGCTCTTGAAATTCAGAGTTTGTCTTAAATCTTTCCTCAATTTGACTAAATCTCTTTAGTGCTATCTCTTTTGATTCACCTAGATCATGTTTTTTATGGATAAAAGGTAACTCTACAATAAAATGTCCTTTACAATTTCTTTCTGTGGTTTCAGAGAACAAATCTTCGCAATACTGCTCTTCCATTGTGTATGATGTGGTTCTTTCAGGATAATTTTCGATTTCCCAAAATTTCTGTAGTTGTGATTGAATTTCTTTGTTGATATCATTAGTTGCTAGATTACATATGATCTTATTTCCTTGCCTCTCTGGTATGGATCCTGCAACTATCCATCCTAGCTTCGTTTTCTGCCAGATAGGTGAGTTTGGTTTAGAATTAATCCTGCCTTCACAAAGAAGTTCATAAAATACTTCAGCGCCTAATAATAAATCAACTGTACTGGCTATGTTAAAGTTTTCATCTGCTAGTTGTATGTTGTTCGGAATTTCAAATCTAGATTTGCTAAAACTAACTGATGGAATATGATTTGTTATATTGTCTAGAACTAAAAATGATTGTTTAACAGAAAAATTATTGAATCGTGATTGTATAATTGTTGATACTCTATTTGTTATAAATGTGCTAATTTGGTTAATTCCAGAGACTGGTACGTTCACAGGTGTTCTCTGTAACTGTAGTTTATCTGCAAGTGATGAAGAAATAAAACATGATTGCGATCCTGAATCGAGTAACGCTCTGGCTTTATGATATATTTACCAGCTGAATCCATGATGTCTACAATAGCAGTAGATAACAGAACCTCCCTGTCTCCTTTTTGTTTTCATAACCTGATATGGTTATCTGATTTTGTTGACTGGTATAACTTTCAATTCCTCTAGATGACCTGATCTATTTTGAGTGTTGTGTTGGGAATTTGACCTGTTGGTATGATGATTGTGATCTGAACGATTGTTCGATGAACTACCTGATTGCAGTTGACGTTCAATATGTAACAGTGTGTTATGACGCCTTCCGCACTTTTTGCACGTTCCTGCTCTGCAATTTTCAAGACTATGATTCGATCTTAGACAGTTTAAACACAGATGTAGTGCCTTTATGTCGTTGATACGCGTGGACACAGGCTTTGATAAAAATGACTCACAGTTGTTAATAGTATGATTGCCTTTACAAAAAGTACATATGAGTTGATTGATGTTTGCCACCATTGCATGTCCTCCTGACTTTGTTGAAATGCGTGGCTTGTTGCCTTGTTTTGTGTCTATTTTGTCTAGCTTGCTCTCTAGCGTCTCTAATAGCTGACATCTATCTGAAAGAAAGCTCAAAAAATCATTCATATCAGGTAAATCTGTCTTTATGGTAAGACTATGCGATTCCCATTCGCGTTTTGTCGTTGCGTCTAGCTTAGCTGAAATTAAATGTATTAACAATGTACCCCATTGATCTGTCGGTTGTTTCAACGCTTTTAGAGCTCTCAAGTTCTTTCGAATATCATTCAGCATTCTTTTTAAACCTGTTACTGATTCCTTATCCAACGGACTTAATTCAAATAAAGATCGCACATGACTATGAATGATTAAACGCTTATTTTCAAAACGTTCCCTCAGAAGATTCCAAGCTACCATGTAATTTGAGGAGGTGACCTCAAGTGAATGAATTACATCTGCTGCTTCATCTTTTAAATATGATTTTAAATAGTAAAAACGCTGAATATCATTTAAAGTTTGATTACTATGAACTAAAGAATTAAACGTTTCATAAAATTGCCACCAATCCTCATAAGACCCTCCAAATTTGGGGAGTTCAATTGCAGGCAACTTTATGTTGTTTGAATTTTGAAATGATTGATCAGTAAGTAAATCAGAATTTGCAGTATTAGTGACATCAGCAGCATGAGTTGGAATTAAACTTTTCGCTTGAGATATAACGTTAAAATAAATGTCTTCAAATCTTACGCGCTCGTTTACTTGTATATCTGACTTGTCTGAAGTTTCAATATCAAATTGTACAGTGTCAAATAAATCCCATAGCTCCTCACCCCGCTTGATGCGTTCTGGAAGTTGAGATGCGCTGCTATCTGTATAGCTGATAACAAATTCTTTAAGACGCTCCAGTTGATTGAACAGGCTGGTACGCTTAGCTTTCAATTTCTTTAGTTCTGACATGATTGAAATGTAAAATGATTAATTTTGTATGATATGTTTATACGTATTGATATGATTAGTTTTTTATATTATTATGATTATTGTTTGTTATTGTTTTAATAGACTGATAACTAGAATTGAGAATGTTAAAGGAATGAGAATGTTAAGGAGAAATAAAGGAAGTGACTTACATGTATGTGCTTGCTTTTGGTTGGTTTATGTTGCTTGAGCTGCTTGGTAGAGTGCTTGAACTGATGTTGGTTGTTGGTGACGAACTTGATGTATGCAGAAATGGTGAATGATGATGAATGTGGTGAATGACTTTGATCGCTTCTTGATAATATGATGACTGATTGATGATATGCTTGATAATATATGGTAAATGGTCTGCTTGAGGACAAAATGATGAAATGGATATTTTTCAGTTTCTTGAATCTGCCGAATGCGCCGGGACCAAACTTGATATCTGTATATTCTTAAAAATGCTGACTGCGCAAGGCAATTAAGATGGCGAAAATATGTTGATATATGGCGAATGCGCCAGGTAAGGATACGATTTTCTTCGTGTATTGTGGGTAGAATACTTGCTAATGCGGCGTCGCACGGCTGCACGGCGTCGTCCTTGATCTGATCCGGAAATAACTGGATTGATAACTGAATTGTACCTTGAAATCCGGCTCGTTTGGACCAAAAATTATGTTGTATCTTTTGCGCTGGTTATGGTACCAATTAAACTTCTCTTCTAGTGGACTGGATTATTTATTTGGGTATTACAAACTAACAATATTTACACTGATTTTATAAATATAACGTAATTCTTCACCGTGTACTTTTATCGTCTACCAAGAACCTATCAAGAATGAATTATGTCAAAAAATGTGTACAGTGGTGTACTCAAATAAATTATTAAATGTGATCAGTGGCGTGACAGATAAACATAATACAAAATCCAACAACGTATTACTTTGGGAAAAAAAGACTAATAAGTAAATCGGTCAAGAAAAATCTTTGGAAATTAATTTCAAATTTGAGAAATATTCTCCAGATGGCGCATCTGTTATGGCCAGTCAGAAAGTTTTTTTTTAAATGTGCACCTTTAAATATTGTAGTCGATTTCTAATTTTTCTGGTATATAACGAATTTTCCTGTTCTCATTTTGCGAATCTCATAACATAAAGTAGTGTGGTTAAAGTTATACGCCTGTATTATTTATTTTGTAGTTATACTTTTATTAAATTACTTTAACTCGGAGGCCTTGGGCCCATTGCGATACACCTGTTGTTATTGTACCAAACCTTCCTCTCATTCTTTCTTTGCGTCAAATCACTTCCAGCTCTTTGCAAAATTCTAGTCCCTCCAAAAAACCTTGTCCTAAAATTTTAAAGCGTCTGTGCGAACAGTGTGTAACGTTTTTAGTTCGTTACATGTCTTTTTTATATATAATATATGATGTCTGGCCTATCATCACCGGATTCCGTATCGTTCAGGCCTGATAATTTATTTGACACGCTTGGCGTAATTTTTACGTTCCCTAGTCGCCAACCCTGCTATCGTTTCACTGTTCTGTGGAGGCGCGCGCTGTCAAGATACTTGTTATATGTCAAGGCGCCTCTCTGCGTTTTAACCTCACTTTTTTTTTAGCCAGTTTGCGGCACGGTTGCAAATCCTGCTTTTAGAAATGGCAATTTAAATCTTGCTGCTTAATCTGAATCAGCTGCCATTTCGAAGCTACAGGTAAAGATGAGTTATTATCTTTTATAGATTCGGTATTATTATTGAATATTTTTAGGGTAGAGTTTTGGATTGACCCACCTTAACTCGTATTTGTATTTTGCTGACACGTTGGTGTACATTTGCTGTTGTCCTCCAGAATGTTAAATGGAAAAAAGGACAGTTCTTTTGTTTATTATTGAGCCCTCGGAAGTGTTTCGAGGTAGGTTTATTTTGTTTATTAGACCTTGTTTGGTTTTTTAAACAAGAGTTTCGTATTTTTAGGGTCTTATGGACGGACTGTGTCTAAGGTACGGGTAGTGTTCCCCTGTACCGTTATCTTATGGACGGACTATGTCCAAGGTTATGGTCCAAGTTACGGACATTATCCAACGTCCTAGTAGTGTTCCAAGGTACGGGTAGTGTCCCCATATTGCCACAGTATGGATACAGCGTAAGCCCCATGCTGCTTCGCCCCCATATCTAAGCCTAGTTAGTAGCTACTGCTGTATTAATTCATGGTGTCCTCATTCTGGCCCCTTTTGTTGTTTTGGCCAACAGGATCGCCGACAGACAGTACAGAGATATAAGCCCACCTCACGCTGCTACTCTTCGAAACAGGATTGCCTCGAGAACAGCTAAGTGTAGATTTAGGTTCTGGTTTTCAGTCGATTTTCAGTCTTAAACAATAACGTACATCTTAAGTAATATCGTACACACTATGTTTAGTGGTTAGATTGTTAAGAACATTCATGTGGATTTAATATTTAAAATATGATTTAGATCTTAGGTTTCATTACATTACGTCTTGTAATGGTATTACTTTCATAGATATTTAGTACAACTCTTAACACCATTTTTTTTTGACATATAACCACTATGTATTTATTAGAATTCTACAATGTCATGTACCAACATCATAAAATATAGTCATTAGTTTTAAGTAATATACAACTGTGTTTTCTTTCTCTGTACATGCCTGGCGCCCAATATCTATATTTTTTTGTTTATTGTTATTGATTAGTTTTCTCTCTAGTGAAATACCTTATCCACGACTGCTCTCCGATGAAAAGCTGCCGTTCGCAGTGGTAGTTGTTTAAAAAAACGCTACAAGTGGCACAGCTGATGCTCTATGATTTCTTCTTCCTCTCCGCATTCTCTGCAGTACTTGTCGTTGGAAATCTTCCATCTCACGAGGTTTACCCCCGTGGGGCAGTCTTCAGTGATGACACCTCAGTTATGCATAGGAACTAGATTCTTTTTGTGCTTTAGTAGTTGTTTTGTGATTTTGCTATCTACCACTGGCCACAGTTTTCGAGTTGTAGCTGAAGCGTTTGCACAGTTAAGTGGAACAAAAAATTTTTGGAGAAGTCAGTACCAATAAAACTCAACTTTCTTTTTTTTTCTTTCTATGGAGGAAATTAAGAAACAGGTTATATTAGAAACCTGTCTAATACAATATATTTCCTTTACTACTCCTATATATCTCTACTATATTCTCCTCTACTACTACTACTAGAACAGTATAAGCCTAGGCAGCTACTAAAGAAGTTAAAAAATAAAAAAAAAATTAAATACAAATTGCTTTAAAAACGATCAATATCGGAACAGTAGAACAAAATATGTTGAATTTTAAAATACATGAAAACTTTAAGTTGTCGGTCATATAATATTGATATTTTTGACCTACATTATTGTACAAATACAAATTTTTCTCCCTAATACAAAACACTTAACAATTAAAGTAATTAAAGAAAATACAGTTATTTTCATTAATTAACGTTTTAATGCTGATAACGTATAGTACTGAAGTTAATAAGCTTACAGTTGACGTATTTACGATAACAATTAAAACTTTAATTGACATTTATTCTAGAAAAAATTAACGTTAACACAATTACCTTATACCGTCATCCGTCGTTTATAATCCAATTTTCAAGACAGACAATCCTCATTTAAATAATAACTCGATAAGCGAATAATGGCAATTTTTATAACGTAAATAACCGTTTTTGCCGGATAACAAAATTGTTGTCGAACGAATTCCAGTAAAATTGTTTTCGTTTCAGTCAAATTCATGTAAATTCATTTCAACATAACCTTCCCCACCTCCCGCTACTTTGCTGCTCATCATCCCTTGTTATTTTATTGGATTTTGTTCATTATATTTCCAAAGCCGGTCCTGAATATCGTTTGGGTGGTTAATTTTAACTTATAATATCGATAATATAGAAAATTTTAGAGAAAAATATTATTAATAGTTTATTTAAATAAAACGATTGATTGAAAGAATTGGGAAGATACGCTACCTAATGGGCAAATTCGTGACAAGGCTGGTTTGCCTCCCTTGCCGCCTCGGTGGAGCTCTAATGGGCTCTTTTACAAAAAATAAAATACCCAATTCAAGGACAAAATCTGAAATAGAAGACTATTTTCAGTATATTTATCCAGAAAAAATAGTTCCATGACATTGAATATTTTTTTATAGGCTCTCAAAATTGCTTTAATTTGAAATAATTTTAAAGCGCCAATTGATGACGTATGAAAAATACGCCCAATCGCATTGCAGAACCGTGCTCGTGCGCCAGCCAACAACTGGCAACATTGCGATTTGATTTGACCAGCACCACCTCAACTCAAGGCTAATCAACATGATATGGGCAAGGCAAATATGACGGCGAAGGCAGCGCATTATTAAATTGTTTACCTTTAAACTGAAAAGCCGGTAGTGGTTTCTCGTTCCGATTTCATACCAGAAATAATTAATTATCTGTAGTTTGTTGTGCTTCTGCAACACGTTTGTTTAGTTCTTAGTGTTCAGTGCATGGTGTGATCAGAAAATTGTGATAAAATAACAAAAAAATGTAATAAAAATCCAAACCAGACATTCCACATAGGGAACTTCAAACTTTTGTGCTTGTTGTACTCCTCTATTATTAATTATTTTAAGGTAAGAACTAGAAGTATTTATCAATTTATTACACCTAAATGAGTAAAAAGCCTTCACCGCCAGTCTGCATAGTACTTTATAATGGTTACTTACAAAAATCAAAAGATAGGTATTAAAGGGTAGGTATTAACATTTTATTGTAGCATACCTTTTACATGCTCTGTTCCAAATTGTCACGAGAATTATAGAGGGGGTCCCAAGGTTTCTGCTTTTATATTCCCAAAAATGACGAGCTTCGTAAAAAATGGTTGACAGCTATTAAAAGAGATAATTTTACTCCTACTAGTAGTTCTCGGGTAAGAAGTACATTAAATATGCCTCCAAAAGGCCAAAGGCTCCAAAGCCTTTGATACCCTAGTGAGGATGTAGTTATGGCTACTGCTTACACTTACCTTACCAGATATTGACAACATTCACATTTGAAAATATAAGTGGCCTGGATGTAAGTCTTTTTTCAGGTCACAATTGACCCTCACATACGTCAGAATTTATTATTAAATCCATCTTGTTCAGAATATCCAATATTTTTTTTTATAAAAAGGTATTTAGTTTTTTTTCTATATGAAATCTTGAAACACATATTATATTTTTTAATTATCCTCACCTATTATAGTTTAAATTTATTTCCATTTGTGTAATGCTGCAAAACATAGGAAAAATATTCCATATTTTTTAACCCAAGCCAGTGTAGTTTACACCAAGAGTATTTACCAAGGCTTTTAGTAATACAAGTAACTTCCTATACTGTCCATAATAGTATATATATTTATCAAACGTGCAGTAAATTCTAAACTATGGTAGGTAAGTGTTTGCAATTGAATATTTAGTTTATATTGCTATTTTCTGTCATATATTTCTGGTTATTTCTTTTTCCGATGATTTTGAACACCCTATATATGCTACCTCAAGTTTGAATATTTACACACTAGTACACTACCTACTTATTTTCTGAGAAATCAGACCTTTTTATAAAAAGTAACTAACTGATGTTTTCATAAAAGTAATAATACAAAAAATTCCATACTTATGTGGAGAGCTTTAGACTCCCTGTATATTAAAAAGTTAGTGAAATATTACGTAATCTAACCCGACATTTGTGTGAAAAATGTCTATTTAGAAATAAAACATGTTTTAAAATACGCGCCAAATAAAGCACTTCTATCTCCGCCATATTGGAAAAGGTTGTGTGGAGGTGGTGGCGGGTCAGCAGTCAGCATGGTTGCCCGGCCGTGTTGCCGCTTTTCAGCATGCCAGGTGTGACGTATTAAAAATAAAGTGCGGATTTTTATTCTGAGCTTTTTTGTTTTTATTTATTTTCGTAAGAACGACTTCAAATTTTTCGAAAGTGAGATAGCAGAAAATTCTAGAATTAATTGCTTTATTCAATTATGCTAATTCCAACATATAGTGAAACAGCCCATTCGGCTAGCGAAGGCATAGTGTTGAAAGCGACAGTGTTGCCATATTAAAATTTGTAATATCTGTAATACGTTTGACGTTGTAATAAGATTGGCGTTCTTATTTCTTCAATCAAAGATAGAACTTTTTTAACAGTGGAATTTAGAATGTAAAAAAAACCTTTAACTGCATTTATGTCAGCTCTTTAATGGTCGTCAGATCTCTAAAATAATAATTGGGCCATTGCCCATTAAAATCTTATAAATTATATAGATGTACTCCTTTTTTTGTCAAACTCAGTATATTTCAGACTAAGGAATAATAAATAAAACTACACCGTGTAGAAAAATGAAAGGGAAAATGACAGAAATAAGTGAGAAGGAGAGTCGTGGAAATAAATAAAAGTGAAAGGGAATACGTAAAATTGGATTTTTATTACTCACGTCAACTTAGGTTATCGGCCTCACATACGTCCCTAACACGTGCTCGCGGCAATTGCTTAAATCTCTTTTTTTCGTCGGTTTTATAAGATACGTGAACCGATCCCGACGGTTTTATTGTCATATTTTTAGCATGTCACGTGGCGGGAACACGTGCAACGCCAGACATATCGAAAGGTATGAATTTGAAGAGATAACAGAATTTCTTTTGTAAAATATAGAGAATAGCTACTGATGCTTTTATATATTTTTTTCCATAGCAACTGTTAAAATTGCCTTATATCTATCAAAAATAGTACTTTAACCACAAGGGTAGATGATTAAATGGTACTTTAACAGCGAGAATAGGTTAAAAACTTTATTTCTTCTCGCACGTTTTTTAATTGCATCCATTTTTGAAAATTTTTGTATTCCTTTTCATAAGTTATTCGGGATTTAAATGGAAGTAGTTTGGATATGGCATTTGTCGCCTCAGCCTGAATATCTGTTGGTAATTTACTTTATTTCATTTTAACCATTTCTGGCTCCAATTCAATCAGCAATCGACTCGAAGGAGAATTAAAAAATATTGACTCAAAACTGACAACTAAAGAGACAGCTTTATTTATTTGTCAAATTACATAGAAACCAACGCCAACTCAGCACGATATTTTTTCTACTCGTAATAAAATCCTTGAAATAATAATTTCTGAATATTTTTTAAAACGTAACTCGTTATGGAAAAAAAATATTGTTTTATACACGACGATAAAATTGTATTATCGTCTCCCGAAATTAATCTTTTCGCTCGACAATAAAATACAATTTCATCGTCTTGTATAAAAAATTATTATTTTTATTTTTTTTTGTACTAGTAAAACATAGAATTTGTCATTATATAGGGTTGTTCACCACATACGACACAGAGTATTGTAGCTAAACGATTAGATTTTTACAAATTGTAAGTTTTGGGTTCGTTGAAGGACTATTAGAGCTACAATTTAAAAATATTTTTATTAGATACAGAGTGTCCCAAATAAGTAAGAAACATTATAGTTGTGTTTTTTTAAATGGAACACCCTATATATTATTCTATCTTTGGATTCTACGATTGAAATAAAGGTAAATTTGATTAAGGTTTATCACACTTAAACCTAACCGTTTTTGAAATATTTTCAATTTTATGAAATTGCAGTAAAAATTTTAAGGCTTCATTTGTCCAAGGGTATCAAAGTTTTTAATACTAAATATTTACTGAAGATTATTTATTGATCAGATATTGTGTTGCAATAATAAAAATTTTACTACTTTATACAGAGTGTCCAAAAAGTTATATGAAATAATTACTAGCTTTAAACGGCAATAACTTGTTTAATTTAAATGAAACACCCTATATATTTTACGAGAATCAGATGCACAATGTAATTGTCTATAAAATTGTATTATACCATTTTTTATCCATCTCTCCAAGTTTTCGTAGAAAATGCATTTTCTTATACTTTAGCCTTGATTTATCACTATACCCATGGAATATTGAGATTTGTACATGTACAAAATGTACAGGTAGTAAATATTGCAAGCCCACTGGCATACGAAAAAAAATCTTTGTAAAAGAGTATACCAATTAAATATACCACCATTATTTCCGACCAAAAATACCAAAATTTAGTTAATTACATGCTTTTAAATTGTTTTAATTAATAAAGTATTCTAAATAAATGTGGATTTGGCTCAGAAATCGATATAATAATAATTTATGAAAATGAACGTCTCTGTTTTTATAAATAAGCATACGTCAAAAAATGAAATAAAATTTATAAGGTGTTACTTTTTAACGCACTGTCTAATACACACACAAAATTCAGTTTTTTAGTATTTGGAGCAATTATTATTAATCAACGTAAACAGTCAATTAATGTAGTTTGAATACTGGGATCATATTAATTGGTCCTCTTTAACAAAAAAATATTTTAACAGTTTTTTTATTTTTTTTATTAAATAAACGAACTATATTGACAATATTAGTATCTGCACCTTTTGAAAATTTGTTACATCTTTAAAAATAAGCTAAAATGTCAATATTCCATGGGTATAGTGATAAATGATGTCTAAATTATAAGAAAATGCATTTTCTACGAAAACTTGAAGAGATGGGTAAAAAACGGTATAATACAATTTGATAGACAATTACATTGTGCAACTGATCCATGAAAAATATATAGGGTGTTTCATTTAAATAAACAAGTTATTGCCGTTTAAAGCTAGTAATTATTTAATATAACTTTTTGGACATTCTGTATAAGGTAGTAAAATTTTTATTATTGCATCACAATATCTGCTCAATAAATAATCTTCAGTAAATATTTAGTATTAAAAACTTTGATACCCTTGGAGAAATGTATCCTTAAAATTTTTACTGCAATTTCATAAAATTGAAAATATTTCAAAAACGGTAAGGTATAAGTGTGTGAACCTTAATCAAATTAACCTTTATTTTAATCGTAGAATCCAAAAATAGAATAATATATAGGGTGTTCCATTTAAAAAAACATAACTATAATATTTTTTACTTATTTGGGACACTCTGTATCTTGTAAAAATATTTTTAAATTGTAGCTCTAATAGTCCTTCAACGAACCCAGAACTTACGATTTGTAAAAATCTAATCGTTTAGCTACAATACTCCGTGTCGTATGTGGTGAACAACCCTGTATACTCGAGTGACAAAAAAGGGACCTATATATTCATAAGATTTTAATAATCCTTGGTAATGACAGCTTCTGACTAACTTCAATCCTATGAATTTAACTAATTCATAGGATTGAAGTTCAATTACGTTTTCGGCTATATTAATTAATTTAATGGAAAAAACTATACAGAGTGCTACAATTCGGGGAACGAACATTGGTATCTCGGTAACTGTAAGAGATACGAACATGGTTAAATTGGGGCAAGTTGCGCTTTGGGATGTTCACCAAGATGCCATCAAAAAAGGTTTAAAAATTTCAAGGATTGCTGAGTACATATCGGGGACATTACTTAACGTCATTTGTAAAAGTGGAATCAATACGTCTCAACACTTGCTATAAAGAGTACAAAATGTATTCGAAAGTATAAGAAGAAAGTTCAAAGAGCTATAAAGAAAATTTAACAAAAAATAAATTTGTGCAATAGGGAAGGTGGTATCCTTTTCGAACATGTAGATCATTAAATCTAGTTTGTAGAAGTTGGTTTATTTATAATAACTACGATTAATATTATGCATATTATTAGATCGCACACTTTTTTTACACGAGATTTTACAGGCTGTTCTATTTAAAAAAAATCATCATAATCCACTCACGCTTTTTTGAGCCACCCTGTAGAAGATAAAATATTTTCCTGAAATACATCGTAATACATACTTTAGGTTTGCACTTAAACAAAATTCTCAAGTTTTTTATTCTAGGAGCTACAGATTAGTGATGTAAAAATTCTAAGTAATCGTTACAAAGTAACAGTTACTTTACGAGGACTCGAAGTAACGCTTACTATTTGAATTTAGGACTCGTTACTCGTTACTAAGCTAATTCGTTACCTTTGCGCCGGCAGTAATCGTAATCCCTGGAAATGCACGAACCGAGGACTCGAAATTCGATACTGAAATATTCCTTACTCCGACGTAGGTCTAGTTGTTATCAATATGTTTATGTTTAAAGTGTTGACTTGACGCCGCGCCGGCCGGTGTTTTGGATGGCAAATGTGTGATATTTTTATTACAATTATTATGATTGGCTCATGCCGACCCGGAGGCGGTCTGTCCCTTTGCCGTTTGTTGGCGCTTTTTATTTATAGAATAGAATTGGTTATTTAGATTAACATGTCTTAGATATTAATTAAAAATGGATTCACGTTATATTCACAAAAAATGTTAACATCTGAAAAAGCAGAGCAAATATTTTTTTTCCTCAAAAGAGAATACATATTTCGCCACATACACTGTAAGAAAATCTACAAAATAAAAATAGTTTTTTAGTAAACACTGCTGCAATCCAAAGAACTTTTTTGAAGAGTTGAATCCGCCACAGAGGAATATACATTTTTTTAATATTTTTACATTTTAACAAAAATATATACATTTTTTTTATTTTTACTCTTTAATGTTTGCCTATTTATTAATGTAATACAAAGAGAGAGAGAGAGAGAGAGAGAGAGAGAAAATATAGAAAAATACTTTATATTTATTATACACATATTTTCTTTGTTTGATTTGGTTTCTTTTATTTTTAATTTTATTAATAGTACATAGTTTTATTTAACATATCATTATAAAAATATTATACATATTATTAAAAACATATTATTCAGTACTTGAATACCGAGTATTGAAATTATCCTATTAAGCCCTTACACTAGAAGAAAGTAGAAACCCCTTATAGGTTAAACCGAGCATGCAACGAAGATCGCCGCGCACAACAAGTAACGAAGTTCCACGTCAAGCCCAAGTCTTCCAACCTGTACACAAAACAACGATTATAAAGTAACGATACTAAGTACCAAAGTAACGAGTAACTAAAGTAACGAGCCCAAAGTAACGAGTCCTATCCTATTACCAAAAGTAACTAGTAGTTACGAGTCCATAAAAGTAACTAAAGTTTACATCACTACTACAGATGCCCGACGCACTATTACAGAACCCTATATAATAGCTTAAAAATTAAACGCTGACGTCCCTTAAGTTAGTTCCAATTAAGAACACGAAAAAAGTTTAATTCTTAACTCGAAACAAACTCCGACTAAGTAACTCCTTATATTTTCCCAGAGCGACTCCGGGTAAACGTTGAAAAGGTAATTTCCTAAATATATCGAAACTGTAAAAGACCAATTTTTAAAATAGTTTATAAGAAGGCCGGCCACTTTCTTAACTGGTCCGGCAATTAGTGCAAAACTTTTATAACTTTGCAGCTGAGAGAGGCAAACTTTCAGAACAATATCCTTATATCGCAGATGGCCGGGAAAAGTTTTTATGTTGGCTCCACGCTCTTCTTTTTTTCTCCCTTTGTCGCTTTCTTAAAAAGTTATATTAATTAATTTTAATTAAAGGAACGATTAAAGTAAACTGTTATTGACTTTAATTTAAATTTCAGCATGCAGTTGCAATTTTTTCATTATAAATTTCAATACGCAAATGTATTTATAATGATTTTTAAATGAAAGTACTTTTCTAGTTTGAAATTAGCAACGAGTTGAGATTTTTTAATTTTGAAGTGTTTAATTTGATTTTTTTTTTCATATTTTTATTCAAACACATTAAATGTTTAAGAAATCCTGGTCTGAAGCTTTTTTAACATTGGGTCACTCGGTATACCCGGTGTTGCATCGTCGCGTCGGACGGGACATAGGAAATCCCATGTAAATTTTAATGGGGTCAATTATTGACTTCCCTAATTATTTTAGAGAATAATTCTATTTAGGTTTATTCAAGAGCACTAAAACCCACATTCAAAAGAATAACTTTAGATATTTTTAATTAGCCCGTTTACAAGTTATCGCCGATTTCTTTTTAATGTGCCGGGCAGCCATCAATTTAGTACCAAACTTCCTGATTTTCTCTAGCGGCATCATGTAAAGCAGGTAAAATATGATTTTCGAGTAGTTCCAAATAATATTCTGCATTTAAATTTTGCGTAAGAAATAATGGCCCGATAATATTGTATCCGAATATCCCTGCATAAACATTTACTTTCTGTGGATATTGCGTCCTTGTTTCGACAAACCTGTGTTGGTTTTCTTTGTTCCAATATCGATAATTTTGAACTGTGGGTTCAATATTTAAGGTAAACGTGCATTCGTCAGTGAAACATATGTTTTTTAAAAATTCCCTATCCGTGTTTGCTCTTTCCATCATATCAAAACAAAACGCCTGCCGCCGTATTTCGTCCCCATCTCGTAGCTCTTGGTGCTTTTCATATTTGAAGGAATAGTATTTATGTCGTTTCAAAATTCGAAACGCTGTAGTGTGATCTATTCCTATTTCATCCTCAAGTTTCCTTGTGCTGATCTTTCCATCGTTCTCTTCCACGCACAATAAAACTTCCAAGTCCGTATGATTCCAAAAATCTTCTCTTTGTTCCTTCTCTTTGTTCCTGCCTTGCTTCACATCTGCAGTTATTTATTAGGGTACCTTTGGTCTCAAATTTCTGGATATTCCTTGCGATTCTAGATTTTCCAGGTGTCGGTCTATTTGGATACAGAGCAGCAAACATGTCCGACACCTTTTGATAACTGTTTCCTTGATAATACCATTTAATCATCAATACTTTTTCTTCGGTAGTGTAATTTATGGCTAATATTTTCGATGCAGGTATGAGTTTTTAATAATAATAATAATAAAGCACTAAATAGATAAATTATACTACTAAGTAAATACAGGGCTATAAGAAAGGAGAAATAATTAAAAAGAAATCGACGATAACTCGTAAACGGGCTAATCAAAAATATTTAAAGTTATTCTTTTGAATTTGGGTTTTAGTGCTCTTCAATAAACCTAAATAGAATTATTCTCTAAAATAATTAGGGAAGCCAATAATTGACCCCATTAAAATTTACATGGGATTTTCTATATCCCGCTCGATGATGCAACACCCGGTATGGTGTCTTCTTTTAAAACAACATGCCAATCTCAGGTAACACCACGTACCTAAATTCATATAACCTAAAATGAAAACTGACACGCAATGCATTTTCAAACTTTGACACTTTTGACAACTCTTTTCCACGCAATTTCTTTTCACGAGAATTTTTTGGTGCAATCTGAAGAGAATAATCAACTCGAAGATGCCCCGTATGATGTTAGAGACTTTGTAAATAATTTAGACCTACAAGTGTGCGTGTTTGTTGGAATTGGCCTAAAATATTTTGCCATGTTTGTTGAGCTTCAGAACGATGATATTCAAGAAACTGAACATCATTTTTTGGGAATCTGCCATACGAGTAGTTTAGAAGATTGGAAGTTATGTTCTGATGAAGTCACGAGATTTAACAAGAAGAAATGCCGGTTAAAACTTGAAAATAACAGACATTATCATAACAGAGTGCATAGAAGATTGTGTGATTTTAATATTATACGATACTATGATGACTGTCATTGTATTCCAACACTTTTTGGTGAAGATATGAAGCAAGTTGTGGGGTTTCCAACTTGTTATATACCTCCATTGCCTTATTCATTGTGTAGATACAACATTTGTGGTCTGAATGGATGTAGAGTAATAGAGAAACCTACTTTAAAAGTTCATTGTAGTTGTTTACAGCCATTTTGTGAAGGAAAGATTATATATGGTACTAATGCCATTCCAAATATCCCTTATAATCCTAAGAATAAACAATAAATCTTTTGTGAAAACTTAAATTGGTATTTTTAATTGGTATTTTATGTTTATTATAGGCTATGCTCTATTTTAGAGATAGATTATTAAAAAATATAATTATTGAATAATTTGATATAAGTGAAGCAAAAAAAGGGTTTTGTAATTTTAGATAAAAAAAGAGACCCTTATAATTAAATATAACTTCAATTCAGAGATCACTTATAATTAAATATAACCAAAAAATTCTGAGTGGCTCAGTATACTAAATATTACAATAAAAAATATCATAAATAAAAGTCATGAAAAATGACAATATGAAAAAAGAAAATGCACAAACATTTTCAATTGTATTTTATATTTGAGAATACTGAAATTCTACATTTTTTTTCTGTTTGCAGGTTTGGCTAGTGCAACTTCAAACAACTACTGGTTAACAATATCCATGTCACTAGTCAGTTGTATTATGGGCCTACATTATCTCGGTAAGTTAAAGTTAATAATATACTTTAAAATATTTTTTCTATATTATAACAAAGTGGGTTTCATATATTATAATGTTATGAACGTTCAGACGTAAAATAAAATAAAAAATAATTTAGAATAAGTTAGAAAAAAAATGATATTTTTGATTTTATTTGTGTTCGTATTTTATCTTATTATTATAATGTCACCTACTAATTTTGAAGGATTTTCAGACATAATGGGCTGATTATCTTTGTTTACATTACGAAAATTAATTGCTATTCGGGCGTTTAAAGACTTTGATAGCTATACCAACACAATTTCATCTCAATTTAGTAAATACACCGAATGATGAATTGAATTTAATTATATTATATCTCTTTAGAATGTTTGCATGCTCTAACGTGTTCCAATAGACGCGACTGGCATAAAAGCAGTATTAATTGGGTATTCAAACCTAATATACTCGTATAGATTAATAATTATATGGATTATAGTATAGGTAAATATATGATCAAATGAATTAATGGTAATAATGTATCAATTTAAGCTATTTTATCTGATCGCTACAGCGCAGCAGCTGAATAAAAATTTGACATAAAACATCAAAACTAAAAAAACAGTGAACCATTAAAGACAGTTAAAAACAAATAAATCAAAACTTACCTCGACATCATTACCTCGGTAGTTTGATTTCGGAAAAGGCCGATATCGACTCTAAAATTCAGCACAGAATTAGCAGCGCCTCAAGAGCATTCTGGAAATTGATAGACAGGGCTTTCTTCAATCATGACTTGAGCACAAAAACGAAACTTGCAGCGTACCGAGCAGAACTCATTGCCAGGACTTTTTTAAAAAATTAAAAATATTAACTCTTCCTGCCTTATTTATATTTGAATCCGTTTGCCTAATACGTAAGCATGTATCAGCTTCTCAAGAGAAAGGCCATCTCACACTTATCCACTCAGGTACGCAGGGCAAGATCTTTATCTACCTCCCCCACGCTCAGAGTTAGTTAAAAGTTCAATATTATACAACTCGAAAAAAATGCACAATCACCTGCCATTTGAAAACAAATCCATAACATAATTTTCTTCATTTCGCAAAGCATTGAACTTATTATAATTATTTACTAGACAAGGCTTTCTACGCCGTAAATGAATTATATTTTGATAATCGAATTTGATCTTGTAAACACTGGTCTAATATTTGCTATTTCTATATATTCCAATAACACCGAAATAAATTTATTTAGAGGTCATTGATATTTACTATAAACTAAGTAAATATTTTTGAATATTATTTTAATTTTTTTTTATTCTTTGACATTGTAAATGTCATTTGTGTTAATGTGTCAATGTAAAACATTTATAAATGTTTATTTTAAATAATAAGACTGACAATATTATTTGTATAATGTTTTGTATTATCTTTTGTTTGTTTGTTTGTGTACCTTGTTTGTTTACTTTGTTTGTTTACTTTACCTTTGTCTACAAATTGTAAATTTTTTTGACAAAAAAGGCATTTATTTATAAGAATAATTGTAAACTCAGACAACGACAACCAAAAAGTAAAGAGGCAACAAAGTAATGAGATTTTTGAATGTCCGGAGTGCGGAAGAGAGATAACATCACGTATCGGGCTTTTCAGTCACAGAAAAGCTCATGAAAGAAAACGCCTTGCATAACCATCTTCTGATGCATGTCAAATACTCGTCAGAGAGTAATGGCAGTAGTAGTAGTGTCGGTAGCAGCTCGATACTTGACTTTTAATAAGGGTTATTTTTTACTTAATTAATAATAAAATTTCGGGATTTTTTATTTTATTTTTTATAGGATAAACGCCAAATAAAATTCCAAATTTAAAGTTTATGAGACCCCTAGAAGTATCGGTGAGTGTGTCACTGTCACAATTAAAGAACTTTAATGAGCAATAACGATCTTTGTTAATAAACTTTTTAAGTAACATTTAAAGACAACCTAGGATTTCTGTTTACAGCGCTGAGATATAACTGAGATATATCCCAAAGACAAGAATTTTCGACAAGCTAAGCACTTTCTAGTAAATAAATTTAGTTAAACAATCAATATTTTAACAGCAAGATACCAATTCGCTTCGCGTCACATAAAGTTTCTTTCATTTTTTTATTTTCGACTTATTATTATTCCAAAGCATCGATCGATCCGAAATATATATTCAGCCAACACAGATCCGTATCCATAAACTTGAGCGAAGACGTTAAATTTTTAATCAAGGCCTTAATAAACATGAGCCTAAAAATGTTTGGGGCTGCGACTCACGTACGAAGACGCTGCCAATTTCGCTATCGGGCATAATATTATCAATATTCAGACGGAAACTACACCAGCTCCGGAGGTATAATTTAATTTAGTCTAATACCTTGCCAGTTTCAGTTAAATCTGCATGAGTGATTTAGTATGGTTAGGGGGCCTTAAGCGAAGTTCATCTCTCACAAATTTGCGATTTTTTGTTAGTGAGGTTTCTTAAATATTGATCATTTTATGCCACACAGTTTCTATGACATTGAGGTCCGGACTACTTGCAGGATGGGATAGAACTTTTATATTATTATTACCGAACCAATTTTTAGTTGATTTTGCTGAATGGCACGATGCTCCATCTTGTTGGAAAATATAGTCTTCGTTTGGAAACAATTCTTGAACACTAGGCAAAAGTGAGGTCTCAAGTATTTGTTGATATTTTTGCGCGTTAACAGTGCCATCTCAAAATTTAATTTGCCCAAACCTCTTGCTGACATGCAATCCCAAACCATAATCCCCTTAGGAAATTTAACAACCCTCTGTAAGCAATCTTTATGAAAGGCTGCTGCTTTATTTCGTATTATTCGTTTTCGATGATTTCCAACGCAAACATCAAATTTAGATTCATCGCTAAATATGACCTTATTCCAATCATTTTGTGTCCACGATAATTTAGATTTTGCCCAATTGTACCGATTTTTCTTTTGAATTTCTGGTTTTTTTTCGGTTTGTTGTTTTCTGTCGGTTTTTCTTTGGCCTAAATAAGAATTTGTATCAATAATCTTCAGATAATTGATTATCCACACAAAATAAAGTTTACCTTGTAAAACCCCAGACCGTATTTACGGATATATTTTCGGCAACATTCTCTTGATATATTTAAACCAGTTACAGTATTCCATTTAACTGTTACTTCGCGAAGAGTACTTCTTCTCACAGACTTGCAAATTTTAACTAAATTTCGTAAATCTCTCTGAGATACAACTTTTGGCCTTCCCGAACTTTTACTTCTAACGTCTATATTGGCAGATTCGCCATATTTTTTTATTATATTAAAAACCGTGGTTTTTGGATTACTTAAATCATCAGAAATTTTTCGAATTGTTTTTCCCGTACTGTATTGACGAATGATAATTTCGGGTAGTTTTTGATTTGTAGCTTTTCTACGGATCATTGCTTTGAATTAAATTAACAAAATTGAAAATTAAACAAATTAAAATTACTTACAGTAAATCTCACTACTCAAAGTATCGAGTAACTTACAAGCTGTCAATGCTGAAGTAAACAGTTTGCGACATTTGTGACGTTTATAGCAAAGCCGCCTATGATGATATTAATTATTTAAAAATACTTGTCCCAACGTTTAGTTGTCAGCAAATGTGTCCCTTTTATGAACAAAATCCGCTACAATAAATATGGATTGATTTACAAATTCATAAAAATATTGTCAAGTTGTTTAGGATATATGGCTATGTTTATATTTAAAAAATTAAACATATATTTTTCAGTCATTTTGAAAAACCAGGGCAATAATTCCAAAATATGACCTTGTCCCAACATATAGTTGTTAGGGCTCGTAGAAGCCTTAACGAAGCCTAACGAAAAAAGTAATAGACAGGCCTTATACAGGGTGAGTTTCCTATGATGTTCTCTATGAGTATCTCGGAAACTACCGGAGATAGAGAGTCTGTTAAATGGGGAAAGAATTGCAGTTTTGTAGGGTCATAAATATGCGCCTTTCAGATTTTTGAAAAAGTTCATGGCTTACTAGATATTTCCAAATAAAACAAATTTTGGCTATTTTAAAAATTGTCCCTAATTCCATTATAATCTATTTTAGACAAAAAGTTTTCAGATAAAAGTTGTAGATAATCGCATCCTCAATGAGTTTGTATTCTCCGACTTTGCCTGTAATTTTTTACATATGACACAAACATATGTTTTTTAAATGGAAACCATAGTTGGCCATGACTTCATAAAAAGCGTCAATTTTTAAGCTTTTCAGCGATATATGCTATAATATGTTAGAGAGTTATCTGATAGTAAATTACTGAGCCAAATCTTATCTTTCTTGACTTCTACTTTTCTTGGCTATACAGTTTCGAGGATACGTGGACCGGTGAACGTTACTTACGTTTTTTAGAGAACGGTTTTCAAGACATGTTAGAAAAGTTAAATTTAGATACTCGCGCATTAATAGAGTGGTTCCAACATGACTTTCATTATGACACAAGAAATGCTAAAAATTATTTATATCATAAAATTATGTAGACTCAGGGATAAGAAAGAGATGGACCAATTACCAATTGCATGGACCTCCTCGATCACCTGACCTATCCATTTTAGATTTTTTTGCGGTACAGTTAACATCAAGATTTACAAAAGAACTTATGAATTAAAAGAGTCACTCGAAGAGGCGGTTCAAGAGAAGTTTTGAACGTTTTCTAAAATAATTTAGAGTATATGTGGTGATTTTAAGTTTTAGTTTGTGTAATGTAAATTGTAAGGAGTAAAGTATAAGTTATAAATCATAATAAAACAAGAACACCGTGCCAACTAAGTGAAATTAGTCAAGAAAGATAAGAATTGGCTATAATAACTCAGTAATTTTTTGAAAAAAAAAACTATTATAGCTTATATCACTGAAAAGCTTAAAAAATGCCACTTTTTGTGAAGTCATGGCCAACTATGGTTTCCATTTAAAAAACATATGTTTATGTCATATGTCAAAAATGACAGGCTTTAGAAAAAAACACAAACTTACAAGGGATGTGATTATCTACAACTTTTATCTGAAAACTTTTTGTCTAAAATAGATTATAATGGAATTAGGGACAATTTTTAAAATAGCCAAAATTTGTTTTTTTTCGAAATATCTAGTAAGCCATACACTTTTTCAAAAATCTGAAAGGCGCATATTTATGACCCCACTAAACTGCAATTCTTTCTGCATTTAACCGACTATCCATCTCCAGTAGTTTCCGAGATACCCATAGAGAACATCGTAGAAAACTCACCCTGTATAGAAACGCTTCACAATATACAGGGTAGTCGGAACTGTATTCCGGAAACTTCGGCAGCATATTCTGAATTTAAAAATAAATAAAAATGTTCGTATAAATGTATATCCTTAAATGCTTAGTTTGGGAGATACAGGGTGTAGAAATTTCATTTTTATTTTGATTTTTTCCGAATATTTTCTGAAGTAGCATCAATAATTGGATGAAAATTGGTATCCGGGACTTTTTTGACATGAGAAATTTGATTTTGAGGTCAGTGATAACTTAGATACCCATAGCGAACAATAGACAGCAATGGACCCAACTACAAAGAGAGTATCTAAATATCAATAACTGCTTTAATAATTATAACTTTTTAATTTGCTGCCTTGTTGCTTTTATTTGCTATATGTTTATTAGACAACTGATTAAATTACAATGTCTATTGTTCCGAAATTCTAAAAACAAATTTGTTTCAACTAAGCGCTAAATTATACAATCTTTTCGTAATTATTTTACGCACAACCTGGCAAGAAATATTAATTAACCCGCAAGGAAACACAACGAACTGAATACGATTAAAAAGCCTTATACGGCAACTTTCTTAACTTACCTACCCGCCGAAGAACCAAACTCCCCGCCCATTGTTTATGAAGTTACGTAATTAGTAAATAAGTTAATACCGAACACAATAATAACGCCTGACAATAGAGAGCAAGCTGTGTACCGGGCCTTAACATTCGACGACGCGGCGTTAAAAGGCATCTCCAGTGCCGTCTCGTGAGGCTGGGTTATAGGGTCTGAGAAATAATTAAAGGTAATTATTGGGAAAACTGGAAATCGTCTGATTTTCACCAAAATTGGTATACACCCTATTTTGAGGTCGTAGATTACGAATCTGAACTTTTTTCCTGGCGGTCTCTTGCCGTTTTTCAGAAAAACGGAAAATAATTTCAACATCGAATTTTCCTTTATCTCAGCCCTATAAAGTAATAATTTCATTATATTTTCATTATATTATAGTTTATCTAAAAGCCACACTTGATTGAGGATCGAAAAATATCCAAAATTTCACTGAAAAGCACTTTTCTTGACAAAATAACAAAGAAAATTAAGACCAGATGGAAGTTTGACATTTCATATATCTTTCTTTCTCTCTCCTATGTAATGAGAGAGACAAATATATTCTAGAACTAATCTTAAAATTTGAAAATTTGCAACGTTGCCATATCTTGTATTTTTTGAGTGATTTTTAATAAATTATATACCCTGACAATAGTTAAACATTAAATATACCTATATCTTGCCTATATCCACAAAGTTGCGCGAAAGAGTTTTGATTGCATTAGTTTCAACTATGCGGAGGAGGTTAATTTTTTTTTGTTATATTACATTAAAAAAGATTAACCCCCTCCGCAAAGAAGTTACATAAAAACTATTTATAACCACGAAGTTGCACGAAAGAGTTTTGATTGCATTGGTTTCAACTTCTTTGCGGAGGGGTTTAATCTTTTTTTGATATAATATAACAAAAAAAAAGACTAACCCCCTCCGCTTAGAAGTTGTAACCAATGCAATCAAAACTCTTTCGGGCAACTTCGTGGTTATAAATAGTTAGATCTCGTTGGTAAAATAGCAGTTATGGGAAGGAGCCGTTCCTCTGGCGACCGCCTTTTGTAATCCCAGAATGAGCAAAAAAACGCGCTAAATTTAGGTTTAGCATTGACAACGTTGCTTTAAATGCCAGAAACACATAACCCAACATTTTCAGATTGTTTACAAATTTATTTTAGCAAATTTTCTTCTATTATGCATAGAATTGGTTAAAAAACTAACAGGGAATAACAAAAACCTCATTGTTTATTGAATACCTCACAAAATATGTCCTAGAAAACCTGAAAAATATGAGAAATTAAGAAAAATTCGATGTTGAAATAATTTTCCGTTTTTCTGAAAAACGTCTGTTACTCGATACTTTGAGTAGTGAGATTTATTGTAAGTAATTTTAATTTGTTTAATTTTCAATTTTGTTAATTTAATTCAAAGCAATGATCCGTAGAAAAGCTACAAATCAAAAACTACCCGAAATTATCATTCGTCAATACAGTACGGGAAAAACAATTCGAAAAATTTCTGATGATTTAAGTATTCCAAAAACCACGGTTTTTAATATAATAAAAAAATATGGCGAATCTGCCAATATAGACGTTAGAAGTAAAAGTTCGGGAAGGCCAAAAGTTGTATCTCAGAGAGATTTACGAAATTTAGTTAAAATTTGCAAGTCTGTGAGAAGAAGTACTCTTCGCGAAGTAACAGTTAAATGGAATACTGTAACTGGTTTAAATATATCAAGAGAATGTTGCCGAAAATATATCCGTAAATACGGTCTGGGGTTTTACAAGGTAAACTTTATTTTGTGTGGATAATCAATTATCTGAAGATTATTGATACAAATTCTTATTTAGGCCAAAGAAAAACCGACAGAAAACAACAAACCGAAAAAAAACCAGAAATTCAAAAGAAAAATCGGTACAATTGGGCAAAATCTAAATTATCGTGGACACAAAATGATTGGAATAAGGTCATATTTAGCGATGAATCTAAATTTGATGTTTGCGTTGGAAATCATCGAAAACGAATAATACGAAATAAAGCAGCAGCCTTTCATAAAGATTGCTTAAAGATGGTTGTTAAATTTCCTAAGGGGATTATGGTTTGGGATTGCATGTCAGCAAGAGGTTTGGGCAAATTAAATTTTATAGATGGCACTGTTAACGCCCAAAAATATCAACATATACTTGAGACCTCACTTTTGCCTAGTGTTCAAGAATTGTTTCCAAACGAAGACTATATTTTCCAACAAGATGGAGCATCGTGCCATTCAGCAAAATCAACTAAAAATTGGTTCGGTAATAATAATATAAAAGTTCTATCCCATCCTGCAAGTAGTCCGGACCTCAATGTTATAGAAACTGTGTTATAGAAACAATTATTTTAGCAAATTTTCTTCTATTATGCATAGAATTGGTTAAAAAACTAACAGGAAATAACAAAAACCTCATTTTTTATTGAATACCTAACAAAATATGTCCTAGAAAACCTGAAAAATATGAGAAATTAAGAAAAAATCGATGTTGAAATAATTTTCCGTTTTTCTAAAAAACGGTAAGAGACCGCCAAAAAAAGTTCAGATTCGTAATCTACGACCTCAAAATAGGGTTTATACCAATTTTGGTGAAAATCAGACGATTTCCAATTTTCCCAATAATTAAACAAATACCATATCGGCAAGAGAAGTTTTAGGTCCATATTATCATGTCTAGGAGTGAGAATATCTAAGGCGATATAAGATCATTAATTATTAACTATCTCTAAGCTTTTCTAAGCTATTATTAATTATGCGAAGCTATTCAAAAATCTCATTACTTTTTTGCCTCTTTACATTTTGGTTGTCGTTGTTAACTGAGTTTACAATTCTTCTCCATTGCATTCTATTGTGCCCTGCTTCTTTCCACTGATTCTGCATGTTTCTCATTTTTTTTGTACCTTTTGAGTTATCCACCCGGTTTCCTCTTACCCTACAAGCTCGCCGTAAAGAAGAGATTTTGGTAGGCGGTTGGAGCGTCTTTTTCAATGATGTTTACTTTTTATATACGGCTACAGACAATAAATCGCGTGTCTTTGTCAATATGGTCTTTATTTCTAATTTACTGAATAACACGACAATAGAAAAATGGTAGTGCGATGCACTCCCCCTTAAACACCAGGCAATACTAAGTTTTTGTAAGCTTTTCGGCTGCGCTGTGGGCCTACGTGACTTCTGCCTTCTGCCAGCGACGCGCTCCCCGCCGGCGGCGATCAAGGTCCTGCGCTAAGGCCTTGTACGCATCGTACGTCGTACGGCTTTCAAAAACCCTACAGCGGTTTTCTTGTATCCTGTATACGTGACCAACCCATCTTAAGCAGGATTTAGTAATCATAACTTCAGCGCTCATACGTTTCAGATATGGTGAAACCATTTGATATATACTGTTACAGCTTGTTTAATATGTTCATGTGCCGGCACGGCGATACGGCACCCAAGTTTCGCTTGCATCTAACATGGTGGGGATTATTATTGCTCGGTACCCTGCAAGTTTCTATTTCAAGTCATGATTGTAGCAAACCCTGTCTTTTAACTTCCGGAATGCTCTTGAAGCGCTGCTAATCCTGTGCTGAATTTCAGAGTCGATATTGGCCTTTTCCGAAAATCAGACTGCCAAGGTAATTAAATTCCGCTACATATTCCAATAGTTCCCCTCCGATTTTTAATTGTTGTGATTTTCCGGGAGAGTGCATATGATTTTAGTTTTATCGATGTCCAACTTAAGGCAGGCCCAAAGCCTCGTATCTCAGGTATATTATGTGTTCAGCATTTCTTGTAATTGGTGTAACGTTTTTGCAACTAGATCGCAGTCATCAGCATATTGAAGTTCTGTGATGAATTTTAAGAAGACTGTAGTGACTACAGACTGATAAGTCTAATGAGCCATGCCCTGAAACCTTTTTTTCGAGTCATACATGCTCGTATATACTCGAACTGTGAAGAAAAGAGCGGAGAGACACAGTTCGGCTTCATCAAGGGGCTGGGTACGAGAGAGGCTTTGTTTTCGGTCAAGCTACTGATCCAGAAGTTGTTATAATCAACGCCAAGATGTCTCTGTGTGCTTCATAGATTATCAGAAGGTTTTCGACAACGTTAAACACGATATTCTCCTAAATAGACTACTCGAGATAGGAATAGACGCCAAAGACATTAGAATTATACAGAAACTATATTGGAACCAAACAGCGGAGATAGGAATTAACAAAAACTTATCCACAGACACCTTCAATGTGTGTAAAGAAAGTAAAGTCCGCCAGGGCTGTATACTGTCACCAATACTTTTTAATACATACGTCGAAAAGATATTTCAAATGGCCCTGGAAGGAGAAAGTGTAGGAATTAAGATTAACGGAGTACCAATTAACAATATAAGATATGAAGATGATACGGCAATCCTACTTTAGAGGATCTCCAGGAAATAATAAATAAGATAGAGGACATGGGAAATCGTTTCGGTCTTAAAATCAACCCTACCAAGACCAAACTTATGGTAATAGGACGCCAGCCTATAATCAACACCGCATTGACGGTGGATGGAAATATTATAAAGCGAGTACCACGAATTAAATATCTAGTTGCCATGATCAATGATCGATGGGACTGCGATGAAGAAGTTAAACTTAGAACGAATTATGCAAAAACTACATTTTTCAAACTTAAAAACTTCCTATTAGCACGCAGTCTCCCGCTAGCACTTAGACTACGGGTAGTAAAATGCTACATATGGCCCATCTTACTATACGACGCAGAAACGTGGTCTCTAAAGGCTAGAACCCTGAACCGCAGCGAGGCTTTCGAAATGTGGACTCTCCGAAGACTCTTACGTGTCATGGACCGCACATGCCACCAACAAAGAATTTTTATGAACTGCAGGCAATGAACGAGAAATACTTAATATAGTTAAAGAAAGAAAAGTTTCCTACCTCGGCCACATCCTTAGAGGAGACAAATATTACATTCCTAAACTAATTCTTATTAGATATTTCAAATGGCCCTGGAAGGAGAAAGTGAAGGAATTAAGATTAACGGAGTACCAATTAACAATATAAGATATGAAGATGATACGGCAATCCTAGAACCAACTTTAGAGGATCTCCAGGAAATAATAAATAAGATAGAGGACATGGGAAATCGTTTCGGTCTTAAAATCAACATCGATAAGACGAAGACTATGATGGTTGGCAGAACCCCGATCGACCGTCTAAACATCTCGGTAAACGGCCAACAGATTCAACAGGTCCCGAAGTTTAAGTACCTCGGCAGCTGGATTACCGAAGACCTAGATCCAGACACGGAGATTCGAAGCAGGATCGAACAAGCCCGAGCAATATTCACGAACATGAGAACTCTGTTGAGTAACCAAAGCCTGAGTCTACGCCTACGTTACCGTTTTGTAAAAGGCTACGTATACTCAGTACTACTATATGGCGTGGAGACCTGGACCCTCAAGGCAAAAACTATGAACCGACTAGAGGCCTTTGAGATGTGGATATTTCGAAGATTGCTCAGGATTCCTTGGACTGATCGCGTGAGAAATGACGAAGTTCTGCGACGTATGGGAACGGAAAGAATGTTGCTTCAAATAGTTAAAAACGGAAAACAGCTTACTTGGGCCACATATTTAGAAACACCAAATATCAATTCCTGAAACTGATTATGGAGGGGAAGATTGAAGGAAAACGTGGCATCGGAAGAAAGAAGTATTCTTGGCTTAAGAACATCAGAGACTGGACTGGTCTCGATGCCCATTCACTCTTTAGAGTCGCCCAAGATCGAGACGAATTTGCCAGAATTGTCGCCAACATTCATTAAATGAATACGGCACACTAAGAAGAAGAAACTAATTCTACAAGGAAAAATTGAGGGAGGGCGAAGCCCAGGAAGAAAACAACATTCCTGGCTAAGAAACGTACGGGATTGGTGTAACATCAACGACGTAGCCACCATATTTCAAAGACCCGAAAACGGCACTCTACATATTGTATGAAGAGTACAGACAATCGCCAACGTGGGGTTAAATACAAGGCACAGGAAGAAGAAGAAGATTAATTTTATACGTGTCTTTTTATGTCGAACAGACTTCTTATGTTATTAAATTAACGTCTAAAATATAAACTTCAATCAACAATTTAACTCTCTACGCCACTGCTCTCCGAGCGCTCTCTATTGGCCCGAGCCCGAACAAACAAGGCGTATTATTAGGTATCTAATTAACCGACGCTGTCATCGTTACCGCTTAGTAAGCAAACTTCCCGCTGGTGGCGCTTTTGTTCGTTCCCTCATCGCTTGCCTCCTTTACCTCCTAGGAGTCTCTATCCTCTATCAAAAGACGTGCATAGGTAGGTGGAACGATAAAATAAGCAAAATACACGCAGGAACACGCTAATTTATGTCATAAGTAGGTTGTTTTAAGGTCGCGGAGCTAATTTGAATTCGGTAATGACTTGCAGGCGCTTATTTTATGAAAGGAGAGGAAATTTTGAGGGAATTAGTTTGAGTTAATTAATAATTTTATTTGTCTAGCGTAGTTAAAAGTAGTTTTGTCTATTATAATTGGTATGCGGTATGCCCCCGGATGATCTTTATAAGGGAAAAACTATTAATATCTATCATTTTGAGAAAAATGCATTCTTTATAAAAATTTGCTTGTTCTAAAATGGTTAATCCGGTTTTTACATTTTCAAATTTCCATACCGTTTTAGTTTGAGCAAAATAAAAAAAATTAAAATACCATTGAAAGTCTTAAAAATCAAAACGCGTTTCTATGGTAAAATCATTTCGTTTTCCGGGGATATATCGTAGAGTAAAAACCTCGTTTTTTTAGTTATAGTATTGTTTATCTGTATTTTATTAAAATATTTGTTTTTTTTTACGTTTTATTACTGTAATTATTAATTAACTTTAAAAAATGTCTATACATCTGTGGCGGATTTATCTCTCCAACAAAGGCCTATGGGTATTTCGCCACTGTAAGAATATTTACAAAATAAAATAGTTATTTTTTGTAAACACTGCTGGCCTTAATCCAACGGAGACTAATTGTCAGCAGTCACTTACTAATAAACAAATTTGCCTAACGAACAAAAAAATTCTTAACGTTCCAAAAATATATCTCTTTCCGTCGTCGGAAGCGAAAAAAAATACAAAGAACAAAGAAAAAACTATTTAAAATATCTAAATGCAACTATTTGAGAACACTTTTTTAAAACAGGAACGTCTACAAAAACAGTTGATGTTCTGTTAAAATGACATTATATCAAGTTAAACTTCAAAATTAACAATTACTACCTGATAACAATACTTAATAAGGTAAAAACCAAAAATCTTCAAATTATTTTTTTAGATTATATTAAAAAACTTTCTTTTATTTTTCTTTTAGAGGCTAGCGCTTCTTTCATTATAATTTTGGTATTGTTAAAATCTATTCTGTGCCCTGTGTCCCATAAATGCTAACAGATCTTAGATTTGTGAAAGCCGCCTTTTCTTTCGTCGTTCTTAATCTTTAAGTTCTTTAATTCGAACATTTAAACATCTGGGCAAAAAAAGGATATATATAATTGATCACATTCACATGGTATCTTGTATATTACTATTGTATTTTTTTGTTTGTTGCCCAGTGTTCAATGGTTTAGTGTGTGTTAAAATGGATCTAAGAACCTATATTTTGTGTTTTGAAAGATGTTCGTATGTTATATTGTTTTCCTATTCTTATTTTTTCCAAAACGCCTCGTATGTATGGAATTGTATGATTATGTTTATGATTTGGGGTTTGTATTTCGTTTAATGATTTTTTGGTATTAACGCAACAGTATTTACAATAAAGAACTATTACATTTTGTAGATTTTCTTACTGTGGTGCAAGTACCTATTTTTTGGAGAGATTAATTAACTTAATTTTTACACTGTGACATAATTTTTGTATGTATGATGCGCATGTCATATATGTCATAATACGCAGCTATACATATATATGTAAATTCTAAAACTAAACGTTCTCTAATTATAATATTAATTATAACTAATATTTGTCCACTTACCCGCCTTCAGAGGTTTTACTTTAATAATATGTAAATTCGTTTTCCGTAATTTCGGAATAATCAAAACAAAATAAACAATTGAATTAATGTATTAAAAAATATACTTATGTTAGGTTCATTTTATTTTGATCTTTGCTCCTACGTGAAGCATAGGGTTTCAATAAATGCTCCAGCGAGTTCGGTTGTTTGCAATTGATTTGACATCTCGCCATGATCGGTTTATTACTTCGATCTCCTTTTTAATTGTCTTTTGCCATGTGTGTCTTGGGCGACTAGTTCTTCTATTGCCTTGTGGACTCCACTCAGTAGCCCTACCTCCATTTCCTCAGTTTGATCTCATTTCAGTTTTTTTTACGTGTTAATACTATACTAATAAAAAAAAAGCAAAAAAGATCGACAATGAATTGACATAATTTAAGAAAATGTTTCAACCAATAATTTGTTATAGCATCACTCTATCTTACTATATTTATCTCTATCTATATTCTACTTTGTTTATAATATTCTGAAACTAAGATTATACTTATTAATATATTTTTCTTTTTGATAATAACTCCAAGGGTCATGTGGGTTAAGGTGAAACCCCCAATTCCTAGAAGACGCTGTAAATTATTAATAGCGTTATCGAATCCAGGGTAACGATTTAGAAACCATAAACCTTTCCAGGATCCGCTCTTTAAATATTAAACACTTTCCATAATTCAGGACTAGTTTAGTGGAAATAATTTAGGTCCCATCCATGTGGGCCTCCACATGCCAAAACTAAAATTGGCTAGGAAAAAATAAATTTATTAAAAACCATACCAGAGAGAACAACAAAACTCAAAAATATACAGTTCGTACCAAATAAACTTTTAGTCACGTGATTTAAGCTTGTGCGGCACAGCGTTGCCCACTTTTACATATTTTCTTTTAATCAAAATATTTTAGAAAGCAAAAATAAGTTAATTATAAATATATAAACAGCAATTAAAGAACATAAAGGGCCATTACTACCGCTTTCCTGTTCAAAATATTGTAATAAAAGTGCGGTGATTTTTTTACGGCTATTAAGCTATCTTGTACACCTAAAAAAGTTCTAAAAAGAACAATGTTCGACTGCAAGGTCTGCTAGTAAACATTTTCAAGCTTAAAGTAGCAGAACACTATTTATTTAAACCAAAAACTCAAGTAATACAAAACCGAAGCGTCAAAGCGAATGACAATGTCAGAAAATAAATAAATAAATGCGGCAACTTGACATTTTTTACAGCAGAGCTGCCACGTGAATCCCCAGCGCAAAATTTAAATTCCAGTTAGTCAGCCCGGCGCCGAATATATCCATGGTTGGCAACAATGATTTTAAAAATTGTGCCCTCGATTGCGTAACTAAAAGTTTAATTGATATGAAATATACAGGGCGTTTCAAAACAAATGCGAAAAACTTCAGGGGGTGATTCCGTGTTCAAAATAAAGGGTAGTTTGCTTTATAAACGTTGGGTCAAAAATCAACCATTAGGGAGATATCGCGGTACAAAAATGGCGGAAAAATAATGTTTTTATTTTTTATCTTGAAAACGAAAAACGATAGACTAATGAAATTTTATGGAAGCATTACTGTTATGAAAACATACTTTCTGGTAATTTTCTCACTTTTTTAAAATGAGTGGAAGGGGTTGAAATAAACTACCCTTATAATTCTTGTTAACGAAATTTAAAAAAATTCTTATCAAACACATGCAAAAAATTAATTTAGATAGCTTGGTTTATTTAGAAACTTTTTTATCTCTTGTGTTTCTTTGATAAAACTCGCCAATTTGAAATTAAAAAATAAAATGTAAAGCATTACATGTCAGGATAAAAAACATTTTTAGATAAAGAATCTAGCGATAATAGCGATAATAATAAGAATCTAGATAATAATGTATTGCAGTAGAATAATGTCAATAAAATAATATTAGAAACATCCTAAAAAGTGACAGCGGCGGACTAGATATTTTCCTAAAAAAATTAGAGCAGCCCACTAGATTCTTTATCCAAAAATGTCTTTTGTCCTGACATGTAATGCTTTACATTTTATTTTTTAATTTCAAATCGGTGAGTTTTATCAAAAAAACACGAGAGATAAAAAAGTTTCTAAACAAACCAAGCTATCCAAATTAATTTTTTTGCATGTGTTTGATAAGATTTTTCTTTAAATTTCGTTAACAAGAATCATAGGGGTAGTTTATTTCAACCCCTTCCACTCATTTTAAAAAAGTGAAAAATTTACTGGAAAGTGTGTTTTCATAACAGAAATGCTCCCATAAAATTCGATTAGTGTATCTCTTTTCGTTTTCAAGATAAAAAATAAAAACATTATTTTTCCGCCATCTTTGTACCGCGATATCTCCCTAATGGCTACCCTTTATTTTGAACAAGAAATCGCCTGCTGAAGTTTTTCGCATTTGTTTTGAAACACCCTGTATATGGTTTACTCTGTGACAATTCCTCCAGTTTTTTTTGAGATATCATTTTTATATCATCTTTCCATTGATCACATGCAATATTTTGGTATGGTTTCATAAAACTAATATTTTTTTCTTTTTTTTCCAGGTGTACATTAATTTTAGAAAAAATGAAGAGAAATAAATGAAGAAGATTACCCCAGAAGATCGGCCGGCAATCTTCCACATTTCTTAGGGTAGATTTATCTAAAAAAATTAAAAAAAACTATAAATAAATTATCCAAATCCATTAAATGTTTTACCGTCATAAAAATAATCCGTGTTTAATGTAATATTGTTACTGGTAAATGACGACGTGCAGAGGTTTAAATATGGGTCCATTTGTTTCAATGTTTGTTCTTTATATTTTATTTATCAATGAAGTTAGAAGAAAAAATACGTGTTTCTACAGTGTCACACAGTCATATAAATCCGCATATATGTTTTATTTTGTTAATTGATTTCGGCAATAGATATTGCTCTCGGGTATCTATCAAATTTGACATTTAAAGTAATAAATAGCAAAAAAATTAGTTTCATATACATATTTAACATGCATGAACCCTAATTTTCACCTACTTAAATAAAAAAAAATAATAATTTTTAACTAATAACAGCCGATTAATGTGATACACTCACAGGCTCGGAAAACGAACACCTTAAAATTTTTATGTATTTTACATTTTAATATATTGTGTTCTAGTGTACCGATTTTGATGATTTTTTAAGCAATTTGTAGCTAAATTATTTGACTGTTTAGTACTTTATTCTAAATTGAAAATGAAAGTTACCATCTGTCAATTATACGAGGGAAACAAAATATTGAGTTATTGGTTAAAGTTTGAAACACTCTGTGGAATACGTTAACACAGCAAGAAATTTATAAATAATTTTATTATCTAGGTACATCTTTTCTTGATGGTTTGTTTTTTGGTTCATCTCATTAGCTTTATTTTTGTTGAATATATTCCCTTTTGAAGAAGACATCTTAACATTTTATCTTAATTTTTGTTCTAACAGTAAAATGTTACAGAATTTCTGATTAAATGAAGGAAAAAAACACAAACCAATATAACAAAAAAAATTATACTAATACATAAATCTATTAAGGCCATAATTTTGATCTATAACATCTTCAATTAAAGCAACTATAGCAAATGCAACTTCCTAATTTAAAGCCATATCTGCTAGAGTAACTGCCGAGCAGACAATAATAATATAATTTACAATGTACTTAAACAGCCGTTAAACGGTAGCCTACTAAAATGCCGTTAATAGATATTGTGACGTCGTTCAGGTCGGCGGAAAGTAATGCCTGGACTTAAGCTTTCTGCAAGAGCACCTGTGGGTCAGTGGCTGAAGCTATCGCTTCCTAAGCGAATGCTCGGGTTCAAATCTCACGCCGACCAAGACTTTTTTATATTTTTTTTTGCTTATAGCGTGATCTTATTGCATTGGTTTCACTCTTTTTATTTAGATTGGTTTAGTTATTTGGCGGGTTGGTTAGCGTGGTTATTTGGAGGGTGTTAATTCATTGGTTAGTTGGTTATTTGGTGGGGTTGGTTGATTTTTACTAATTTATATTTGTTTTTTTATATTTTTTATCAGTGTCGAGGTTAGTTGCGTTGGTTAAGTTGGTTATTTGGTGGGGTGGATAGCGTTGGTTAGTCCTTATAAAATTTCTATATTTCATAAAGCCGTCAAGTGCGTCACATCAACGACGTCATACCTATTAACGGCATTTTAGTAAGCTACCGTTTAACGGCAGTTTAAGTACAGCTGCTTAAGGCAACTGTTACTTTTGGTTTGGTATTTACATGCGTGGAAGTAAATCGCATAGGGATCTTATTAAGTCGGAGTGAGATAAGTGCGACGGTGTGCTGTTGCGGCGTTGCCGGTATGCCTTTCCCTATCAATTAAAGTAAAATCACGATCAGAAACCGCTTATTTTTAAAAGACTTTTTTTCGAAAAGATAACTAGATGAAAATCTTTAGATATGTTTCTGAGCATCTGAAATGGAATTATAAGGATATCGTTTGGGTATCCATTTTTCTTATAACGAGAAAACATCAGTAATTGTGATAATTTAATAACTCAACTTTTTAACACATAACACGCCATAACTTAAGAACCACTTTAGAAACTTTTTTTTTATTTTGAAGATCGGATCCTTTACAATATGTTTAAATAAGAAAAATTCGACAAGGTTGATCTTTTCTATTCAAAAATTTTAAATAACCCATTTACTTTTAGTGCCAATTTTCAGCAATCGTGTAACTTTTTTATTTATAAAGATTTTCACATACTGTCTGCGAAGAAAATATAGCAGAAATATTAAGAAAGTTTTTGAAAAAAACTACAATCAATTATTTCTAATAGATTTCGAGATATTGATTTTTGAATTCAGAGTTCTAATAGCGCAATCACTGTCGAACACTAACTCAACTAACTCAATTGCGCATGCGCTGCAGAGTTCTAGGACGGTTCAGTGTCGGTAATAACAAGAACCCGAACAAAGCTATAGTTTCTCGGTTTATTTCATCCGTTTGGCAACGTGTTTTCTGTTCTCTCTTTGTCTAGTACATTATAAAACGCCATTGTACTCTTCTTACATACGGAAATCTCGACCCAAGACTAACCTTTGCCAGCCCTCAGTATGTAAGATAACACACTAGTACCATAATTAACTATTTTCAATAACAGTGACATTAGGTACATAAATCATAAAAACTACACACACCGGAAAAGTCTAGGGATATTACAATTTTATCCAGCCATCGTCAGTAATTTTCTTATTTGCATTTCTGATATAATAAAATTAAAATAAACAAATAGTTTACAGGACGTATTGGAAATAAAAATGCGAAATTTACCGAATTTTTCAAATTTACCTTGATTTTTATTGAACTCAAAAAAATACACACATTTTTTTTGTTCTAAACTGTGAAACCAAACCATTTTTACTTAATAAAGGGTATGGCCTCCTCTACTGTTCATTACAGCCCTACATCGTCTCTCCATGCTCCTGATCAGGTTGTCGATCTCTTCTTGAGGTCCAGCCTGCCACGCTGCATTCACGGCCCGAACCAGATCCTTACGAGATTCAGTAGGCATACCCATTCTCAAAATTCTTCTTTGGACCGCGTCCCATACGTGCTCGATGGGATTGAGGTCAGGAGATCGTGCCGGCCAGAGTAAGATGTTTAATTGATGAGCATTGATAAACTCACTTACCACTCTGGCTGTATGAGGCCGTGCATTGTCATGCATGAGAATGAAGTTTCTCCCAAAATCATGGGCATATGGTAACACGACAGGCTCAAGAATTAAATCACGATATGTGATTCCTCTGAGAAACCTTTCAAGAAAAACGAGATCGGTTTTTCGGCCTAACTGGACTCCTCCCCAGACCATAACTGTTCCACCTTGATAAGGGTGCACTTCCTGAACATGATCCAACCGAATAAGATTTCCCGGTTCTTTCCATACCCTAAGCCTTCTCGAATCCGGATGAATTCCAAAGCGTGACTCATCCGTGAAGAGAACATTGGCGGCCCATTGTTCATTCGACCACTGAACATGATCTTGAGCCCACAAATATCGTACCTCTCGATTTCCTCTCATTAAGGGTTGAACTCTCCAGGGGCGTCTGCTTCTTAAGTTGACCTCTCTTAATCTATTGCGAACAGTGTCAGGACTAACGGTTACATTATGTGTTTCTTGGAGAATTAAACTAAGCTCTGGTGCTGTAAGAGTCGGTCGGCGTCGAGCATTTAATTGTAAAAAATGATCTTGCTGAGGGGTAGTAATGCGATGTAACCCTGTGTGCCTTTCATTTTTACGTGCACTTAATCGCGATATTACACTTTGCGTTGTATTTAATGCTCTAGCTACGTCGATTTGGCGCATTCCAGCTTCAAGCATACCCATGGTCCTTAGCATTTCGTCGCTGTTAAGATGTCTACGCTCCATAATGTCGTTTAATACTAAACAGAGTTATTTGAATGAATTCTGGCCAGTTATCATAAAAACATAGCCAGTACAGGTTAAATTCGAACAATTGGCGCTAGGTGCTTTTTATACATTTGACAAAAAATGCACAAACACTTCTGCAAATATCCCAAATTTAGAAATAACTAGTGTGACCACTTCGTTTCAATCGAAGTAATAAGAATCGGTCTACAAATATGTGGTTGTTTATTCAAAACATTTATTTTTAACTTTAATAAAATAATATCCCTAGATTTTTCCGGTGTGTGTATTTTATATGTCTGTTGACTAGGAACAAAAGCAAAGTCATATGGTTTTAATGTAAAAATTACGAAAAAAATGCGAGTGTGTTCTACAAAAGCTAATCATTTTTAATAATATATTTTTAATTTAAATTCCTTGCTTTGTTAACATATTTCACAGGGTGTGTCAAACTTTCACCAATATATGAACGTTTTGTTTTCCCTCGTATAATAGATAAATGGGAACTTTCATTTTAAATTTAGAATGAGATACTAAAAAGTGAAATAATTTACCTACAAACAACTTAAAAAATCCTCAAAATTGGCCCACTAGAACACAGTATATAAAACTTTAAATTACATCAAAATTTACTAATTTTTTTTTAAGGTACATGTTTTTTTGTACCTTTGAGTGAATAAATTCGCATATAATGCAGACTTTTTCTCTGACACTGTATATCAGTATATCAGTATCGTTAGTAACTTTTTACTAGTAATTGTTTAAATTTGTCTAACCGACGAAAAATGCTTCAATAACAATTTTTTTTTTCTAACTTCAACCAAAGTATTATTATTAACTCAAACTAATGAATCTTTGTTCGTGTTATTTGTGCTCTCGAATTTATTTCTATTCCTCAAACACTATAACATATACACAAAGAAAATATACGTAATACTAAAGAAAAGAAAACTAGCTATATTATATTGAGATTTAAGCACAGAACTGAAAGAGAAAAATTTTAAAATAAAGTTATTTGTACATATTAAATAAGAGAATTCGAATTTTTATATTTCTTATCGATCTAAATAATATAATTTAATTATAAAAAAGCTTATTCTGGTATATCGTTTATTTATTTTCGTATAGCAAATATTGTATATTTATTAAAAATGTACGTTTTGACAAATCAGTAGCTTGTAATTACGATCATTTTTAAATCAAAATATTCATGAAAAGTTGTTTTTAATAAACCTTATTCAGAACCACAAAATTAGGGGAATAAATTAGTGGTTTCAATTATACTTTATAGTCATTTGTATCTACAGGGTGGCCCATCGAAAACGTTCCGCAAGGCATAACGGCCAGGGTATTTATTTTTTCAAAAAATCCAAAAATCCAAAAACACGCCAATTTTGTTTGTGAGGGGGGCAACTTTTGCTCCAAAAATGATTGCAAAATCTTCAACCCTCTAAGCGAGGGTGTCATCCCCCAACTTTTTTCAAATGGAAACGGCGCCACTTGAATGGGGCGGCGGCGCCACTTGACCCCCCAAGTGGCGCCGCAATGAAAAGAGCTTTCTATTCTCTATATTTTCCCGCCTCGTTTTTGAAAATCGGTGGAATCAAGCTTAATACTGCTGAAATAAAAATTCTGAGATAAAGAATAAAAACTAATAAGAATCATGAAATAAATAACTTATACATGTTATAAAAAATGTCGAGATTTATTTAACGCACTGTACAAGAAAGAAAAACACTGATTTGTCAAAATGCCAATCAAGAAATCGATATTTCATAGATGTCAAGAAAGGTGTGTGAATGTCTCATGAATCTATTTGTGATAAAAAAATTATTGGATTAATGTTGTATAAATATACTATAAATTAACGACAGAAATTCTCATTTATTATATGTTGGCCATTGTAAATATTATATTGAGTAGCTTAATGAAATAAACAATTATAAATAAACACAATGACTGCTGTTTTATTTCCACCTGTTTAGAGTTATTATAATAATTAAAAAAAATATATAATAATAAAATTAAACTGCTTATTTTATTGTTATAATTTTTAAATAAATTCTAATATGTATTATTGTTGATTTGGTAAATAACGAAATTTCTGAATATTTCTAATGTTTTCCTTCGTTTAGTTTAATGAAGGTTTAACATTAACTAAAATTTAAAATTTGAAGTTTTTTAGACTTCTAGAAGTACCTTAGAAATTTCGATGATCTAGAAGTGTGTCACTATCGAAATTAAAGAACTTTAACTAGCGATAATTGATAATCTATAAGGTAAAATTATTAATAAATAATATTTTCTTGCTTTTAGCTGTGTATTTTTTCTAATTTCGAAAAATTGAAAGTAGAGTAAAGATAGGAAGAGAAAAAATAGGTAAAATTAGATTAAAAGTTGCAGGTATTTCCAAAATAATCACAATTTTATACGGTTTAGAAAGTACAAATTGTAAATTGTTATGGAAACCAACTTTTCATTGTCATCATATTGTCATAATCATATATCTTATTTCCATTGTGTAACGACGCTTTTGTTTTTTGCGTTTTTTAATTTAGAAATTGTATTAATTACTCTTTTATCGACCGCTTTTATACAGGGTGGGTCACTGAAAACTTACAATGGCTATAATTTTTAAACCGAAAAAGATATCAAAAAAATAAAAAATACCGTTTCTATGATATCAAAGGGGAATACATATGACATACATTTTTTGAACCACCCCGACCTGCCCCTTAGGCGGCACCCCTACTCACTTGAAAATCTTAAATGGCAATACCCGACTTGTGGCGCCTTTTTGGAAAGCCCATGAAAAATGCTAAACGACGATCATAACGTTTTTAGGGTGAGATTGAAAAACGAAAAATTAGATGGACATTAATGAAAAAAGTAATTTTTTCAGCATAAGTTACAATTTGGGACCCAGCTAAATGAGGGAAATGAGGCATTTTTTAAACCACCCCGACCCACCCCTAGGTGCCATCCCCTCACTTCTAATCTCATCAATGCCATTTTTAAATGTAGATAATAAAAAAGGCAACACAAAGATGTTTTTGCAGCCTAATTTTGCGATAACGCAAATGCTTCCTTATCATCTATTTTTTTACTTTCAACAAACAGGAATCTTAAACCGGCATATATTTGCCTTTTTGCACTGTCTTCTATCGATTTTCGATCGTTTGCAAATTTGGTGGTATTTTAAACGTTTATTTGATTCGCTTTTTTGAAAGAAAAATGGTTTATACTGTGAAAGAAAGAATTCAAATAGTTTTTCTTTATGGTGCTGAAGGTATGTGTTATTTGAGAACGGCCCGTGATTTCAATGAGAGAAATCCGGACAAAAACGTAAGTCACGTTTATGTTAGAGATTTGATTTTAAAGTGTCAAGAAACTGGGTCGGTCAAAAATAAAACAAGGACAGGGCCCAGGGTACTGAATGAACAAATGCAGATGGAAGTTATTGGTCAGGTATCGGTCAATCCAGAAGCATCAACACGCCAGTTGGCATCAATCACAGGTATACCTCGAACATCTCAGGAGAGTCAGGAGAGTATTGAAAATGCACAAATTCCATCTCTACAAAATGAAGATTCTGCAGGAACTTGGCGACGACGATCCAGATAGAAGGATTCAGTTCTGTGAACTAATGACGGAGGAAATTCGAAGGGAACCTTCACTTACTAAAAATATTTGTTTTAGTGATGAGTGCTCTTTTTTTTAAACGGAATTGTGAATAAGCAGAACTGCAGATACTGGAGCGATGAGAATCCGCATATTGTTGTTGAAGGACACACCCAACATCCCTAAAAGCTCAATGTTTGGTGCGGAATACTAGGCGATAAAATTATAGGTTTATTTTTCATCGACTGGAAATTTGACTGGTGATGCTTATGTGGAAATGCTGAACAATTTGATAGAGCCAGCCATTGTAAATGAGGTTGAAAATCAAAGAGATTTGGAAGGAAATTTAACTCTTAATGAAGACCTCATACACTTTCATCAAGATGGAGCCCCTCCGCATTATTCTATTGTCACAAGGCGGTGGTTGGATAGATATTTTCCAAGCCAATTGGATTGGCAGAAGGGGTCCAATCGAGTGGCCGCCAAGGTCACCTGATCTCACTCCTTTAGACTTTTTCTTGTGGGGTTACACTAAATCCATAGTCTACAAGACAAAACCAGGTTCGTTCCAAGAATTGCGGCAGAGGATAACTGAAGCATGTCGAAATATTCCGAGAGAGACTTTCCAAAAAGTGAGAGAAGAATTTGAAAATCGTTTGTATTTTTGTATGGAACAAAACGGCTGTCATTTTGAGCAATTGTTAAAATAAATTATCATTTTAAATTTCTTTCAAATTGTCAAACCTACATTTCTTATCACTATTTACCAGTAATTGTTGAAAGAAGACAGAAGTTGAAATCTGTATGACTTAGCAATTTCAATTAGCTTTCCAAAGAAGTGTCACAAGTGGTGTATCGCTATCTTGAGATTAGAAGTGAGTAGGTGGCACCTAAGGGTGGGTCGAAGTGGTTTGAAAAATACCTCATTTGCCTCATTAAGCTGGGTCCCAATTTGTAACTTATGCTGAAAAAATAACTTTTTTCATTAATGTCCACCTAACTTTTCGTGTAAGGGGTAGTTTTTCAATTTCACCCTAAAAACTTTATGATCATCGTTTAGCATTTTTCGTGGGCTTTCCAAAAAGGCGCCACAAGTGGGATGTTGCCATTTAAGATTTTCAAGTGAGTAGGGGTGCCGCCTAAGGGGTAAGTCGGGGTGGTTCAAAAAATACGTCATATGTATTCCCCCTCGATATTATAGAAACGGTATTTTGTATTTTTTTGATATCTTTTTTGGTTTAAAAATTATAGCCATTGTAAGTTTTCAGTGGCCCACCCTGTATAGCCAAGGATGCAAGTGTGTTCAGTAAGAAATTAATTTTAAGTTTGTGCAATTATAATTCTATTTATTTTTTCTTTGGACTTCCTAAATACTCGTAAAAATGACTAGAAAGTGTTTGGTGTGTAGAAGTTCTAATATAAAGGTCCCCGAATTATCTTTTCATAGGCAAGTAAAGTATTCAGTTGTTCTTTTATTGATATTAAACCACATGGATACTTTCTGGTTAGATTTCCTAAGAATATTGATATTCGTACGGAGTGGCTAATTGTATTTTCTATATAATTTAATTTCTGTGACATTAAACATTTAATTTATTGTTCAAATATAAGTTTTTTACAAACTAGATTTTTAAAATTAATGTTCAAACTTGGCGCGCATACGATAGGTCCTCGACAAGGATAGATAGAGTAGAAGCACCGCGTGTGCACCAAAAAAAACAACAAAAGTCGTTGATATGTTTGCGACAGTTTCCATAGTGATTTACTTATCCACGTAAGTTTATATGATCTAGGATAAATACTAGTATTTGACAATATTATACCTATTTCTTTATTCCATCTTATCCAAAACCAGAAAAAAAAACTCAAACGCACTGAACAGAGAAAACAATTACTTTGTGAAAACACAGCTAAATTGACGTCGCCCCGATTGGTTTTTGATTAGACCGATGTTAGTTCTATTTCGACACGTCTATTCCGCAGCAAAGGTATCCCGGCGGAATCCAGAAATCCACAGCGTTATTCCCCAGGGACAATATGAAACCTTAATGGTTTTTGCGGCAGATACACCGACTCTTTTTTCTCTCTTTTTTTCAGGAGGGTAGTTTTCGGATCATTGAAATACGGAGGTCGGCGAAATAAGAAGCAATTCGGGCTGTGTGCAGGCGTAAATCTCCTTTACAGGTGTATTGGGTGTTAATAATTAATGGTATTGCTTTGAATTGAGGTTGGAATGTTCGATAATTGATTGCTTTGGGACTGGGAATTGTTGATGTAATCCAGTTTCATATTAAAGAATAAGTTTACTAAAATATTACAATTATAATGTCCAAATTTATATAAAAATGTTTATTATATAAAAATATTATTTCTAATTAATTTTCATGAGACATTAGGTTTTGTTTAAAAATGTTTATTTAGTCTCCAGACAAACGTTTGGGCCAACAATACAGCCTTCATCAGTGTTATAGGTACAGGGTGGTCCGAACTGTATTCCGGAAACTTCAGCAGAATATTCTGCAGATAAAAATAATTAAAAAAGTTCGTGTAAATGAATGTCCTAAAATGCTTAGTTTCGGAGATATAGGGTGTAGAGATTACATTTTTATTTCGATTTTTTCCAAATAATTTCTGAAAAAACGTCAATATTTCGTTGAAAATTGGTGTCTGGGAGTTTTTGGACATGGGAAATTTGATTTTGATGTCAATATGACTCCTATTTGTAGGAGGCGCCACCTACATGTGTATTAACTGTTTTGAAGAGTAATAACTTTTCGTCCGTACCTGTATAAAACTACTGAGTGAAAAAATATATATTTTATGAAATTCCACGTAAAAAACGTCTCTTGGTAAAAATTGCTACGAGCAACCGTTCTCAAGATATTTAGAATGGAAATAGTCAATACATGTTATTATTGACAAAAAATAAACGTTGACTGAAATAATAAATCTAGAAAACTTTTGTTTTTTTTTAATTAATCATACATTTTGCTGCTAAAAAATGACGATAAAACAGTTTCTGTTGAACTTTTGGCACAAAAACATTTCAAATTTATGATTTCAGTCTAATAACTATTTAGTCAACAGGTTTAATTTATGCCAATGATGACAGGTATTGATAATTTCGATTCCAAATATCTCGAGAACCATTACTCATAACGATTTTTACCAAGAGACCTGTTTAACGTAAAAAAACGTCATAAATGTATATCTTTTTACTCAGTAGTTTTATACAGGTACGGGCGAAAGTTATTACTCTTCAAACTACTTAAAAAATAGGTAGGTGGCGCCCTCTACAAGTAGGAGTAATATTGACATCAAAATCAAATTTCTCATGTAAAAAAAACCCCAAACACCAATTTTTATCCAAATATTGACGTTACTTCAGAAATTATTTGGAAAAAATCGAAATAAAAATGAAACTTCTACACCCTGTATCTCCGAAACCAAGCATTATAGGGCATACATTAATACAAACTTTTTTACTTGTTTTTGTCTGCAGAATACGCTGCCGAAGTTTCCGGAATACAGTTCGGACCACCCTGTATATCATAAAAGAATTTACAAAAAATTAATATCCAAAAACATACAATCTATCACAGTACAACAACATAATATTCACTAAAGTTAGTCAAACGATATAAATTTGCACAAGAAAAAGAAAAATACTAGAAAATTAATTTAAGAATATATCGATACAGGGTTCAAGAACTTAACATTTTTTGGAAATGTTATTTTAGGTTAAAAGAATTTTCACAATTGCATAGTACCTGATCTTAAGATAAACCTTCAGATACTGTTTACTATTAAACAGTTTCCACAAATTCAGAAATGCATCACTACAAAACATATTTTTAATAAAAAATAAACCGAACAAATTGTTAGTTAAACTGGAAGATAGTTATTGATGTATCCCTTTGTTCGTAAGTGTCGTGCTTCAGAAGGTATTTAACTAAAAAATAAAACTAATAATCGTATTAATAGATGTACTAAATCAAAAGGCAAGTTTCCTCTTGGCATGCGAGCTAAACATTCCGGATACAAAAGCCTACTTCTCTCCTAGCTTTTCTTAATGTTCTAGTATAAGATAACGATCAGGTTTATAAATAAATATTATTTAACAAGACAAGAAAAAAGGGAAACAAAAAAACGTATATAAAAAACATCGTTTAAGGTCTATTCACACGTGTCGTTTCAGTTCTTAAATTTACAAAGATTTAAATAATTTTATAACAAAGGAAAATAAATATATTGTTGAAGTGAAACTTCTTTAGCGCGATGGGAGTAAAAATTCAAGGCCGTGACACACGAGAGGCGTCAGGAAAAGTGGTAACGATCGGAGGTTAAGACTGTTTTAGTTGTTTTGAGCTGTGTAGATATTTTGACGACGTTTCATGCATTATGAAACCCCATCATCAATGGCAAAAAGATGGTCCGATTTAATGGGTCTTTGGAGCATCGTAACATTATATTTTGACGACGTTTCGTGCTCTACGAAACCGTTTAATGGAATTTGGGCGTCCGTTTTAAATGGAATTTGGTATGTGGATAGATTGGACCATAGAGAAACTAATAACTAAAGTGAGAGGGCTTGTGGAATAGGGCATTTCTTAGACAAGTTTATTTTGTCACCGCGCATCCCAGACGCGCATAGCGTTTAGGCGGTCAAAAAAGGGAGTTTTCAACTTTGCAAGTTAAACATTTGACAGGATTAATTAGATTGTCAGTAGCTTTTTCTATTTCTTAGTTCTAGAAGGAGATAACTAAAATTTGTTGATAATCGGAGCAAATTGGAGTAATAAAGTGTTTTTGACTGAATGTAGCTGTTCTTTTAGCTTGTCAGAAAAGAAGATTATTGTCATTATTGATTATTTCAGATTCCAGGATTATTCGGCATTTTTGTAATTTTTGTTTTGTGGTTGAGACCCAGACAAAACGTTTCCTTTAAAGGTAAGTTTTATCTCGGTAATTATTTTAACATACCTAATAGTAATAGTGAATGCACATAATAATCGTACATTGTTAATTTAATTTTTTTCATTTAAAACATCACATTCTTTTCTGATACCTATGGAACGACTAGGTATTATACCTGGTATTATTTCCAGTAATACAAATTATTTTCTTCAACTGCTAGGTTCTTGTGATAGAATAAAGACTATCAAAAACATTGAATGCCTACGGGATACCTACTGATACTCTGTTCAAGCTCCCAACCGTGCTTCCCTGTTCACTCCCAACCAAGTTAGATAAAAAAGATACTCAAGATTGCAGCCTTGAGTTCGAGTATGGCAAGGAGTATGGAGTTAAATAAATTATTATGTTCCTAACGTATGAATCGTACGTTAAGATAGGACACAGGCTATCTAATCCAATTAACACCACAAAAGGGTTGCGACAAGGATGCAGCTTATCTCCTCTGATCTTCAACGCTTACGTCGAAGTAGCCCTTAGGGAATGGAAGACGAAATGTCAAGGTATGGGAATACCCATTGAGGACAACACACTATTTACCCTGAGCTTTGCAGACGATCAGGTCGTGATTGCGCAGGACTCATACGATCTAGAGTTCATGACTAAGAGGCTTTATCAAGAATACAACAAATGGGGACTTCAGGTTAGTCTAAAAAGAAGACCGAATACTTAGCTATCAATTCCAACGCTTGTTTGAAGTCTTCATTAATGATAACGTCCAGATTCAACAAAGTAGACAAATTTAAATACCTGGGTGCTACTATCAACAACGGGGTTTGGGCAAAGAAGAAATACAAACCCGAATTCAGAAGAGCAAGCAAGTTATTGAATGTCTTAACAGCCTCTGGTGGGACCGAAACTTATCTGCAACAACTAAAAAGAGACTTGGAAGAACATTGGTGGAGTCAGTTCTTTGCTATGGTTCAGAGCTGTAGACTCTGAGTGCAGACGCGAAGCCAAGTTGTTGAAATGTTGTTGACTACCTTAGAAGAAGTGCAGATATATCTAGGATGGAAAAAAAGACAAACATCGAGGTCAGGCGTATCATGAATGCATCGGAGGAGACAGTACTGGATCGAATCGAAAAATCCAGCTTAAAATGGTTTGGACATGTTCTGCGTTTGCCGGAGAACAGGTGGCCAAAAGAGTTTTCAATGGGCTCCCCAGGGCAGAAGAAAGAGAGGTAGACCTAGAAATCCTGGAACGGAACGATTGCAGGAAGCAATGGAAGCTCGTAACCTAGAAGCTGACGCTCTAAATCGAGATGTGTGGCGTAGGGTAACAGGAAGGCAGGAATAGGCTGTAGTTGGAAATGAGTGTCCATCACTTAAGCCAAATCTATATATATATATATATATATATATATATATATATATATATATATATATATATATATATATATATATATATATATATATATATATATATATATATATATATATATATATATATATATATTTTTTATAGGGTTCTTGGCTTTTGGTCAATATTAACTTTTTCAGGGTTTAGGAAGTGTTTATTATATAACTAACGTTTCGGTCCAGTTTTAACCTTTTTCAAAGCCTACAATACGATATTATCAAACTATAACTGTGTAAAAAAAAATATAAATAAAACTTACCACAAAACGTACATTTCCTTCGTCAAACTTGTATTAAAACATGGGTGCATAAAATAACAGGTGATAACACATAACATTTAACTTAAAATTATACTCATACAATATCACCCACATGACACAATAATTAAAATATACAGTTTAAAATCTTAATAAATTGTGATGGCCGGCTCAATGTATTTTCTGTACTGAAGCGTTTCTATTTACAAGATTGGTGTGTATATTCTACTTAGCTTATCGACATCTTTTTTTTCGTTAATTGCATTTTTGTTTTTTTGTATCTGAATCATTTCAAGGAATTCTCGTTTTTTCAAATTAATTTCGGTGTTTAAAATTCTTGTTTTATTGTAATCAAAGGTGTGATTATTATTTTTTTCGTGAGTAACAAGTGCTGTAATGTTTTTTTTGTCATATTTATGACTCTTTAGACGATTTTCCAGATATTGGCCTGTCTGACCTATATATACAGCGTCACAATTATTACAAGGAATTTGGTACACTATGTTGCTCTTTTTGTTTTTAGAAGTCTTTGATTTTAATTTTGTGTAACATTCCGATAATAAATTAAAGCCTTTGTGACACACTTCAATATTATCTGTTTTAAATAGACCTTTTAGTTGATGGAATAAGCCTTCTATATATGGTATTGGTAAGAATTTTTTGTTTATTTTTTGTATCAGAATTATAATATTTGTGAATTCTTTGTTTAAATGTTTTGTTCATAAGCTGAGTAGGGTAATTATTTAAAATTAGTGCATCTTTTGCTTTTTTTATTGTATTTTCCCTGTATTCCGGGTCAGATAATGATATCGCTCTATCAGCGAGACCTATGATAACTGATTTTTTTTGTTTTTTTGGGTGGTTTGAATTATAGTTCAGATATCTGGAGGACCATGTTTTTTTAGTGTACCACATAGTTTTTAGAGTTCCCTGGGTATTATAGATTATGGTGTCTAAAAAACTGATTGAATTATCTTTTTGTGTTTCGATGGTGAACTGGATTCGTTTGTGGAATGCATTAAATTCCTTCAGAACGTATTCATTTTTTTCTTTAGGAATTAGCATAATACAATCATCTACATAACGATAGTATAACGGTATTTCAAATTTAAATTTTTTTTAATACAGATTCCTCTAGATTTTCCATAACGGGTTGGGCTATTACACTAGAGATGGATGATCCCATTGCGCAACCCTTGATTTGTTTGTAAAAATTGTTTTTGTATTGGAAATATGTTGAGTTTAATGTTAGTTCACATGCATATATAAATTCTTCTCTTGGTATATCGGTGAATTTTTGTATTTCATTCCATTTTTTGTTGATAACTTTTGTTGCTAATTTTATGGGTATGCTTGTATATAATGACGTGACATCAAGAGAGATTAAATTATAATTAACTGGAACCTTAATATGTTTAATTTTTTGTTTAAAATGGAAAGAATCTTTTATGTAATATTGATTTTTGTAAATGACATTCTTCAGAATATTTTTTAAAAATTTGGATAACGAACTAAAAGGGGATTGTACACATGATACAATGGGTCGTAAAGGTATGCCATCCTTGTGTAATTTTGGTAAACCATATATTTTTGGTGGAAGAGCGTTCCTAATTTTGAGTTGTTTGGCGTTGTTAGGTGATATGATATATATTAATGATTCAGATACAAAAAACAAATATATATATATTAATGATTCAGATACAAAAAAACAAAAATGCAATTAACGAAAAAAAAGATGTCGATAAGCTAAGTAGAATATACACACCAATCTTGTAAATAGAAACGCTTCAGTACAGAAAATACATTGAGCCGGCTATCACAATTTATTAAAATTTTAAACTGTATATGTTAATTATTGTGTCATGTGGGTGATATTGTATGAGTATAATTTTAAGTTAAATGTTATGTGTTATCACCTGTTATTTTATGCACCCATGTTTTAATACAAGTTTGACGAAGGAAATGTACGTTTTGTGGTAAGTTTTAGTTATATTTTTTTTTACACAGTTGTAGTTTGATAATATCGTATTGTAGGCTTTGAAAAAGGTTAAAACTGAACCGAAACGTTAGTTATATAATAAACACTTCCTAAACCCAGAAAAAGTTTAATATTGACCAAAAGCCAAGAACCCTATAAATAAAAAATATATTAGATTGGTCAAAGAAAAGTTAATTAAAAAATATATATATATATATATATATATATATATATATATATATATATATATATATATATATATATATATATATATATATATATATATATATATATATATATATATATATATATATATATATATATATATATATATATATATATATATATATATATATATATATATGTTCCTAACAAGTATTTTATTTATAGGTTTTAATGCTTTAAAGTCTAATAATAAATTTTCATTGTCAACAAAATAATCTAAAAAAACTACGAAGATTTCTTATTATAAACTTGAAAGATTAAAATTCGGTTCAAATATACAAATTTTAAATTTTTGGCGCCAGTATATAGGCATGAATGCAACCTACTATATCGATAATGCGCTCATAGTTCGGGTTAGACGCCAAAGGCCGCGCCACTAACACAGTTTTCAAAAATTAACGTTGATCGGTCTCTCTCACTTTAGTTATTAGTGTTCTCTCTGGATTGGACCAAAGCTCACTTGATCGTGTATACTGTGACAGTTAGTTTTGACGTAAGAAACATCAAAAGTTGATGTCGTCCAGTTGCGACTAAATTTGGTGGGCACCAGGCGGATGAAACTGTTATTTGAATTTTGGAAACACGGCGGAGTTTCTGCCAGTAGAGGGATAGATGACGCTGCGTAGAAATTTCATCTAAAGTCCCTAGATATTCATCTAGGGACTTTAATTTCATCATGATTTTATCAAGTTATCCACAGAGTATAGTTTAATTAACAATTCGTTTGATTGTCTGGAGTAATTGGAGTAGTTGAAAAATATAAATATTTATATAAAATGTTGATAATTTAACAGTGATGTGCTTTGTTACTCTATGAATAAATATTGGTGTGAAGTTGCTTTCGCCAGAAACAATTATAATTAAATAATTTAATAAAAATTTAATTTCTAAGTGACCCGGATCAGTTAGATTTGTAAAATAAATTGAAAAATAAACGTCATTCCATATTTGGCCAGTATGTCAGTTTCTGTGAAGTGAAAGTGAATTCTGATTTGTTTTTATGGGAATATTTTACGGATTTTCGCGAATTTAGAGTATTTTGGACGATAGGATTGTGAAATTTAAGAGCCAAGTAGTTCAATATATAAGATTAATTGATCCCTGTGATAATTTTTATGAAATTTCTCATAATCAAAACAAATTCTTTCAAAAAATGGCTGTCTCAGAAATTTGGAAGATCATTAATTTTAAAGTTTTATTTAAGTGTATTTATATCGAATCAAGAATTTGTATAACATATTAAAAGCTTAATTTTAAAGGTTGTGCAGTAATTTATGTAAGTGTACGCTTTTAGATAAATATTAAATATACAAATTTGCAAAGACAAACAAGTAATTTTAAAAAGATCATTTATTTATTTAAACGAGTATAATCATTAATCATTAGGTTGAAAATATATTTGTATTTACTTATTTATATATTTTCTATACCCTTGTATTATTTATAAGCCCTATATGTCCTGTTTTATTTGAAAAAAAAATGCTTCGAGTCATCGAGAATAGATTTAATAACAATTTTGTCCCTTGGCTTTGTGTATTATATAATGTGAATTGTAAGATGTTTCTATTTGAATAGGTCATTAAAGTTGAGATTAAAGTTATACCAAATTATATTCACGGTAACTATATGTCTTTTATATAATGAATTATTTATTTATAATTTATAACCTTTTTTATAATTACTTATAACTGATTGTATAAATTCTGATAACTTTTATATATACTTGTATAGTGTTGAATGTGTTATATGTAATTTTATTAACAATGTTATAATAAAATAATCAAGTTACAAATTTTTCGTGTTTTATTCTAATTTCAGGGATAATTTCAACCTAATTATTAATTTATTTGTATCAAAATACATTATTTTATTTTTGTAAAATGTTTTGTTACAAATAAGTTCATAATCTAGATTGAAATTACCAAATATAAGTAAAAAACTTATGAACTGGCAGTAAAGGTCCATTTAAAAATATGGCGCGAACTTTTAGTTCTGCCAGTAGCCCGCTTGGATCGCGTCGAGCGCGTGTTTCCAGGCTTTAACACAGGAGTTTTCATTTCTTTCAGTTAGTTATTCTATGGTGGGCACCCTGCAAAGTTTGATACGATGTTTCATTTACATCTTCATTAGAGAGGAGCTAACAATTTGATATTGAAGAAATGTGAGTCGATTTCGGCATAATTGGGGACGGGCTAGAGGATGACGCCCTCGAATTTTCGAATCGATATGCCTCTAAATGGACGAAATCATCAGGATTTTCCTTAATTATGTTTAATTTTAATTACTATTTTTTTAAGTTTCACTTCAAAAAATATGCACACATAGTGCAAACATAATTTTTTTATCTCCTTGTGTGATATTCCATCGGTTGCTTTAGACAGATCGAATATATCGACTTTCCATAACTTATAACCCAAATTTAAACTGTTTTTGGGGTGTTTTATGTGAAATGATATAAAAGGAAGCCAAAAATGCAATAATATACAGAGTGTTCGGTTTAAAAAAAATCATGCCGATCCACTCACACTTTTTTGACCACCATATAGAAGTTTTTTCCTGAAATACATTCTCGTACAGGGTGGGTCAAATTCGACGCTTTTAAATGGAAACACCCTTTTCTATAGGAGATAGACAAAAAATAATATCGGTGTCTGGAGCTCAATTTTTGTCAAAAACATGATGGTGAAAACCGCATTTCGTTTGATTCGTTTCGGAGTTACGGGGTGTTTTTCAAAAATATGCATTTTTAACAAATCGCTGTAACTTTTTTGCTATGGAAAATTTCGTATTTTTATGAAAACATTTCCAAAGCACCTTTTTAGGTAGAATTTAATGGTTTAAGTATGTTTTTTTTTAAATTAATAATTTAAGAATTATCAACAGAAAATTTGATTTTTTATATGAGACACCCTGTATATCTTTAATTTATTGAAAAGAATTTAAAATTACCTTTCTAAAAATATAACACACTTGATATTTTGCTCAATTCCTCTTCGAGATATAGGGTATATAAAAATTCGCCCGCTTTAAATAAGTAGGCTTTGAACGGCACCGGCTTTAATGCAAAAAAAATCTAGCTGTGAGCATCAATTAAAACGAAAATAATATTTGCTATGAGAGATGCAGAATTTTATAACAATTTAAAATATATTTAACCAACATCAACACATTTAAACTATATCTAATAACAATAAAAGTAAATAGCAAACCAAGACATGAGATTTTGCTACAGGTGTTCGACATATCCACCGTCTTCTGTTATGGACAGACGGGGCAGTTTTTGAACATTTCTCGCGGAATTCATTAACTCAGTGGGGGTGAAAGATACCCTCTCATAACTGCTAAGTATTTCTAATTTTTGTCTAGATTATATGGAAGAATAAGGAACCTTTACTCTTCCGCAAATATATCCATAGGATTAGATCCATGGGCACTAAGCCAGGCGGCCTCGACGGCCAACGGCTGGGATCTTTGTTAGCTATTCAATTATTCTTGAAATTGGCTACAAAAATTTGCTGATAACTTCAGCGTTCAGAGGCGGTGCGTCCGTCGTCTTGCTGGAAAAATATGTTTTCGGGTTCCATTAAGAGCATATCCATCAATAAGGGGTCCAAAGCCTACTAGTTAAAAGTGGCGAACTTTTAAAAATTCTGTATTTCGAATGGGATTATAACAAAATATCAAGTCTGCTATATTTTTGGAAAGGTAATTTTCAATTCTTTTCAGTTAATTAAAAATATAGAGGGTGTCCCAAATAAAAAATCAATTATTCTGTTGATAACTCTTAAATTATTAATTTAAAAAAAATATACTTAAAGCATTAAATTCTACGTGAAAAGGTGCTTTGGAAATGTTTTCATAGAAATACAAAATTTTCCATAGCAAAAAAGTTACAGCGATTTGTTAAAAATGCACATTTTTGAAAAACACCCCGTAACTCCGAAACGGTAACAGATATTGATGTACGGTTTTCACCATCATGTTTTTGATGAAAATTGAGCTCCAGACACCGATATTAGTTTTCGTCTATCTCCTATAGAAAAGGGTGTTTCCATTTAAAGGCGTCGAATTTAACCCACCCTGTACATACTTTAAGGTTTACACTTAAACAAAATTCCTAAGTTTTTTTTATTCTAGGAGCTACAGATGCCCGACGCACTATTGCCGAACCTTGTATAAGCCCTATCTTCAAATTATTTTTATTACATTCGAATAATTATGGCGTTACACAGTAACCCGGAAACCTTTAGTTAATCCCTCAATGATTAATTCCGATTCTTCGGCGTATAGAGTGACACTACTGACACTAGCAGGCCCTCCAAACTTTCAATTTCGGTGTAAAGGGCAAACTTATAGCCCTCGTGACTGACCCATTAACTCTGATTTAGGGATTTTATCAAACTGTAACACGCCAATATATCTCGGGATTCTTCGCTCGAGAACTTCGGAAGCTCTGTGGGGTGCCTGGAAAGTTGTGGGACAAAGTTTGGCTTGCGATGGGATATAAACAGCCACTGAAGAGTTTTTGTAATAAGCTGTTTGTCAAGAAGAATTTAATTTATGTTTTTTTTTTCTTTTTTGTACTCCTTTTTAGTGATTTTAGTTTTATTTAAAACATATACAGGGTTGTTCACCATATACGACACGGAGTATTGTAGCTAAACGATTAGATTTTTACAAATTGTAAGTTTTGGGTTCGTTGAAGGACTATTAGAGCTACAATTTAAAAATATTTTTTGACAGAGTGTCCCAAATAAATAATAAATATCAAAGTTGTATTTTTTTAAATGGAACACCCTGTATATTATTGCATTTTTAGCTTCTACGATTAAAATAAAGGTAAATTTGATTAAGGCTTATTACACTTAAACCTTACCCTTTTTGAAATATTTTGAATTTTGTAAAATTGCAGTATAAATTTTACGGCTTCATTTCTCAGAGGGTATCAAAGTTTTTAATACTAAATATTTACTGAAGTTTATTTATTGATCAGTTATTGTGTTGCAATAATAAAAATTATACTACCTTATACAGAGTGTCTAAAAATTTATTTTTAATAATTACTAGCTTTAAACGGCAATAACTTGTTTAATTTAAATGGAATACCCTGTATATTTTATAAGAATCAGATGCACAATTTAATTGTCTATCAAATTGTATTATACGACTTTTTACCTATCCCTTCAACTTTTCGTAGAAAATGCATTTTCTTATAATTTAGACCTCATTTATCAATATACCCATGGAATATTGACATTTTAGATTGTTTTTCAAACAACAAATGTACAAAATGTACAGGCTAGTACTATTATCGTTTTTAGTAAAACGATGATATTACTAGCCCATTTGTATGCAAAAAGAAAACTATTTAGATCTTTATAAAAGAGTATACCATTAATTAAATATAACACCAGTATTTCCGCCCAAATACTAATTAATTACATATTTAATTGTGTTCGTTAATAAATTATTCTAAATAAATGTGGATTTGAATCAGAAATCAATATAATAATAAGTTATGAAAATGAACGTCTCTGTTGTTATAAATAAGCATTGGTCAAAAAATGAAATATCATTTTTAAGGTGTTGGTTTTTTTAGCTCACTGTCTAATACACATAAATAATTCAGTTTTTTAGTATTTGGAGCAATTATTATTAATTAACGCAAACAGTCAATTAATGTAGTTTGAATACTGGAATCATATTAATTGATCCTCTTTAACAAATATTTAAACAGTCTTTTTTTATTTTTTAATGAAATAAACGAACTATATTAACAATATTAGTATCTGTACTTGGTACATCTTTAAAAATAATCTAAAATGTCAGTATTCCATGGGTATATTGATAAATGAGTTCCAAATTACAAGAAAATGCATTTTCTACGGAAGCTTGAAGAGACAGGTAAAAAATGGTATAATACAATTTGATAGACAATTAAATTGTGCATCTGATGCTCATAAAATATACAGGGTGTTCCATTTAAATTAAACAAGTTATTGCCGTTTAAATCTAACAATTATTTAAAATAAATATTTAGACACTCTGTATAAGGTAGTAAAATTTTTATTATTGCAACACAATAACTGATCAATAAATAAACTTCAGTAAATATTTAGTATTAAAAACTTTGACACCCTCGGAGAAATGAAGCCTTAAAATTTATACTGCAATTTCACAAAATTGAAAATATTTCAAAAACGGTAAGGTTTAAGTGTAATAAACCTTAATCAAATTTACCTTTATTTTAATCGTAGAAACTAAAAATGCAATAATGTACAGGGTGTTCCATTTAAAAAAATACAACTTTGATATTTTTTATTTATTTGGGACACTCTCTAACTTGTAAAAATATTTTTAAATTGTAGCTCTAATAGTCCTTCAACGAACCCAAAACTTACAATTTGTAAAAATCTAATCGTTTAGCTACAATATTCCGTGTCGTATGTGATGAACAACCCTGTATAGTATAGTATTTAAAATCTATACTAATATATAAAATCCTTAAGTGACTTAAGCTCAATTTTGGCATACAGGTTGATTCTAGGGTGTAAAAGTTCGATAAGAAGGGATTTCTCGAAATTCCAGTTCCAAGGGGGTGAAACCACCCCTCAAATATTACAATATTTTTTATTTAAAAACGGTCAAGTTTCCGAAAAAACGCTTAAACACGTATATTTTATTTTGTTTTTTTACATATTTTAAGATTTTTTAAAAATATATACAGGATGTTTCAAAAAATCTGGTCATTGATTAATCACGATCCTGCTTAAAGCGCTTGACGTAAAAAGCTGATTTTTGGAAAACGGATTGACTTTAGGGTGTAGAGATTCGATAAGAAGGGATTTTTCGAAACTCGAATTCTAAGGGGGTGAAAGTATCCCTCAAATATTAAAATATTTTTTATTTAAAAACCGGTGAGTTTTTCGGAAAAACTCTTAAACATGTATATTTTATTTTGTTGTTTTACATATTTTAAGATTTTTTTAATATTTATAGAGTGTTTCATAAAATATTGCCTTTGAGTAATCACGATTCTGCTTAAACTGCTTGACATTTAAAGCTGATTTTTGGTAAACAGGTTGACTATGGGGTGTAGAGGTTTGATAAGGAGGGGTTTCTCGAATCTCAAATTCCAAGAGGGTGAAAACGCCCCTCAAATATTACAATATTTGTTATTTAAAAAACGGTTAGTCTTTCGGGAAATCGCATCATTTATTTTGTTTTTTTACATATTTTGATTTTTTTTTAAATCATACAGGGTGTTCCAAAAAGTTGGGTAATTGATTTACCACGATTCTCCTTAAACTGCTTGACGTAAAAAACTTATTTTTGGCAAACGGATTTTTCGAAAGTCAAATTCCAACGAGATGAAACTACCCCTCAAATATTACCAAGTTATATAATGTCAAGTCATTTAGATCAAATTGGGAAAAAAACACAAATAATATAATTCTAGTAAATAAAATATAATTCGAGTAAACCAATTTGATATAGGCCCAAGAGATCGGTTACCTGCATGACATCGACCCAGATATGTTTTAAAATAACATTGATAATTAAACAATTAAAATACAACAATCTCGGGTCGATAATCAAACGCAGGCTACCAAAGTTCGATTTCCTCATGGTCATAGCCGCGTGAATGTAATTAGATGAAAACAGATTGAACGACGTAACCGGCGATGACCACGAGGGATAGAAAATATAAAAATGTATGCTGAAGAGAGTCGAGAGTTAGTCCGTCGATGTGAGTCGCATTATTACGGTCAGTAATTCGCGTTATCAGTCCGTTAGTAGAAGACAGCACAGAGTGAAGATGTTCCTGTAAGTACTTCTTTAAGTAAACCGTTAAGTCTTGGCATTCCCCAAAATTGTTATACACTGTAAACCTTATATTAAATAAATGCATATTTTATCCAATAGTTGTTTTGATTGAGAGAGAGAGAGAACCTGGTATAGCGACCCTAGCAAACAACCCCCAGCTAGGTCGCGACGATAATATAGCCATATTGTTTTTTCTCATGCTGAAATAAATGTGAGAAAATTTTATCCAGTTTGTATGTTAATAGAAATCCTTGCTTTGCTTTATCATCACCATTACAAATGGTGTCGATGCGAACAAAGTCGCGGGCACACGCTAGTATTATATATATTTCTTTCAGCCACATAGCCGCTTTACCCGACCCCTGAGAGTAACCCGAAAGTACAGTGTAATAGACCCTTAAATAATTATTCTTCTATTTCTTATTATTTCAGTTGAGAACTTACTCAGTAAACTCGCAATTTTTTTTTTCAAAAAAAATCAGTGCAAAAAATATCCTAAATATATTTCTGTGTTTGAATCAATTAATTTTCTTTATATTTAGCTATACCGTATTATGGAAACTAAAAGTTTGTTTTACTTAGCAAATTTATGATCCGCATAATGGAGAGGAAATGAAAGAAACAAAATTTATGTCTTTTCTGAACTGAAAATTCGTACAAAACCGAACGTAGACAAATTATCACTGTTTCCTTCGCAAAGAAATATTCAAATTACCGCAAGAAACTTCTTGGAAACAAGAAAGAAAATGGAAAAAAGAGCTGTAAGGCGGAAAAGAAGTGGACTCATACGATTTTTATGAAAATGATTTCGACGCGGCCACATAGCGGAGTGCGATTGTTCGTTTCATTCGGCCATTTGTTAAATTTTTTGTGACGTTATCGGGCTTTCGTCACGTCATAAAAGTATTTATTTTCTTGAAAAAGCCGCAGCGAGCCTGGCCCTGTTTTGAATAAATGCTTTCATGTCTAGCCAGTGGTTATGCCATGGTGTTTCTGTATTACCATATTAACATTATCGACCAGATACTCAATTCCAAATAATTTTGATAGTTTAAAAATACCATATAAATGAATGTTAAATTTTATTAGTCATTTTTAACCAGTTTATAAGTAACAGTGCCAAAATCTCATGGCATTGCTTATAAAAAGTTATAAAGCATATGAATAATTTTATATTGGTATCTAGTTATTATTAAGAATAGTAATATTCTTATATATACAATAACTAGCGTGTACCCGCGACTTCGTTCGCGTCGAATTAATCATTTGTAATGGTGATGATAAAGCAATGCAAGAATTTCCATTAACATACAAACTGTATAAAATTTTCTCACATTTATGTCAGCATGAGAAAAAACAATATGGCGATATTATTATATAACTTGGTAATATTTGAGGGGTAGTTTTATCTCGTTGGAAGTTGACTTTCGAAAAATTCGTTTGCCAAAAATAAGCTTTGAGTGGTTTCAGCAGGACCGTCATTAATCAGTGAATCAGTCACTTACGGATTTTATATATTAGTATAGATTCAATTACATGGCATTGCCCTGTTGCCGGACCCTGTCACAGGGCATCAATAAAAGAGATCATAAAATCAATAAAATAGATGACTGTGTTATAGGACTTTAGGATTTTATTTACTATTTTGGAATTACTTTAGGATTACTAATACTAAATCAAATTATAGGATAAATTTTTTCAGCAAAAATCATTTTTCGGTCATCTTGTTTGTCTTCCTGGAAATTTACAACTTTTGACTGTTATTTGTGAAATACAATACATACTTTTCAAATGTAAAAAATACTATTTTCCATTACAACTATAGTGTCTGCAACATGGAAAAGGAATACATAAATAATCACGGCAACACCGGCAACATCGTGCGGTGATAAAAGCTCTTGAGCTGATTAAATTCCGCTAACAGTTTGTGAAATTTTAAAATAAGGAATGCGGCGTTTAAACATTCTCACTTGAATTATTCACACATTCGACAGAAACTTCTACGCCAGTGCCTCCTATATCTATTGTATGCCAAAGGAAATTCTGAATAGTTAGAATAGTATTTGGTAAAGATAACCATCTTATCGATTTATAAACATAATCAGTTAGTGAGATGCTATTTATTATAAATATTAATATATAAATAATTTTATTTATTATTAGTTAATTATATAAATAATTAACTAATAATAAATACAAAGTAGAGGAAAAAAAGAAAAGAGAAAAGAAAAAAAAAGAAAAAAAAAAGAAAGAAAAAGAAAAAAAAAGAAAAAGAAAAAGAGAACGATTTTCAAGCAAAAATGTGTTTTTGTATTTCAAACAGATATTTATTTCATTATTAAAATATTAGTTTGTGTTATAGAGCTTAAAACTTTTCATTCACCAAAATTCCTTCTATAAAATTTAACGAGGATGCTGCGAACGCAGAATGCAAGGACCTAATCAAAAATTACTCTGAATTATGGGCATGATCCAGCTTTTAAGACGCCACCTAGCGGCCGCCATCCAAGAATCGGTTCGCGTTGGAACTTTTAATAAGCCAGCCGTTTCCCCCCCCCTTTCCAAAATGATTTGTAGGGGCGTATTAATGGAAAAAGGCGCGATTCTGCCCCGCTTTGCCTAGCGCCCCATCTTTTGCAGGTGTTATTTGTTTCCACCTCGGAATCAGATTAGTCTTTATTACTTTTGGAACGTGTTCGCTGCTTCTTCTTACCAGTTTTATCTTGTTTTCTTTCTTTGGTTTCTTTTCGGGATTATAACTTTATAATTTAGTTATAGGTAAAGGAAAAAATTGATTAAAAAATGTGTATGCCTTTGTTGCGTATTCGTTTCTTGAAAAAAAAGACTGGGTATTTTACAAATAAAAGAGAAAAGTAATTTTTTTGTTAAAGTTTTTTGTTTAGCAAATTTTTAACTTACTTTTTTTACATTAAACAAATGGCAACAACAGACACCTTAGATAACTCTTAAGGTTAAAATGGTTCCACCATATTTCTAACGTATAGGTCCTTCAAAAAACTAGCTGCTAGAACGTTGAAGTTATGATTACTAAATCCCTCTTAAGATGGGCTGGTCGCGAATGTAGGATGCAAAAAAACCGCCTACCAAAATATCTTCTGACAATTCAAAAGGATATTTTCCATAAAGCATGCAGAATCAGTAGAAGGAAGCAGCGCACAATAGAATGTAATGGAGAAGAATTGTAAACTCAGTTAACAGCGACAACCAAAAAGTAAAAAGGCAACAAACTAATGAGATTTTTGAATGTCTGGAGTGCGGAAGAGAGATAACATCATAAATCATCAGTATTTTTATACAGGTACGGACTTATTACTCTTCAAACCAATTAAAAAATATGTAGGTGGCGCCCTCTACAAATAGGAGTCATATTCACACCAAAATAAAATTTCTCATGACAAAAAACTCCCAGATCCCAATTTTCATCCAAATAATGACGTTACTTTAGAAATTATTAGGAAGCAATCGAAATAAAAATGAAACTTCTACACCCAGTATCTCCGAAACTATGCGTTTTAGGACATACATTTATACGAACCTTTTTTACTTATTTTTAGTTGCAAAATTTGCTACCGAAGCTTTTGGAATACAGTTCGGACCACCCTGTATATAAAATGACAATCATGGATTTACCTATTATGAAAAAATCTTACAACATTCAATTACAGCCGACATACGGCAAAATGCTATGTTTAGCTCTACAAAAACTTCTTTTCGTGTGTTCATCCACTCACTGTTATTCTTATAAAACCTGTGGACTTAATTTTAAATGTTATAATTTTTTCCGAGCAACTATAACAGTGCAAGCGCTACCGAAAGTTGATGGAGTACGCACTTTCTAGGAAAAGCAGTATTTTTGGTTTGTATTTTAAAAATGATATAGTTTACATGAAATATACATAATATACTGTAACGTTTTTAGTTTGTTACATGTCTTTTTTATATATAATATATGATGTCTGGCCTATCATCACCGGATTCCCTCTCGTTCAGGCCGGATAGTTTATTTGACGTGTAATTTTTACGTTCCCTAGTCACCAACCCTGTTATCGTTCGACACAACCCTGTTATCGCTCTGAGGAGGCGCTGTCAACATCGCTTCTGTCAACTCTCTCCGTGCTTAACCTCACTTTGTTTTGACGCTCTGTTGTATCCCAGCTTTTAGAAATGGTGATTATTTAAATCTTGCTGTATAATCTGAATCAGCTGCTATTTCAAAGCAACAGGTAAAGATGAAATATTATCCTTTTAGATTCGATATTATTATTGAATATTTTTAGGGTAGAGTTACAGATGTCCCAACTTGTATTTGTATTTTGCTGGCACGTTGGCGTCCCTTTTCTTTTGTCCTCCAGAATGTCACATGGAAGAAAGGACAGGTTGTTTATTATTTATTGAGCCCTCGGAAGTATTTCGAGGTAGGTTTATTTTGTTTATTAGACCTTGTTTGGTTTTAAACAAGAGTTTCATATTTTTAGGGTCCAAGGTACGGACTGTGTCCAAGGTACGGACTGTGTCCAAGGTATGGACTGTGTCCAAGGTACGGACTGTGTCCAAGGTACGGACTGTGTCCAAGGTACGGGTAGTGTCTTATGTACGGACATTATCTTATGTACGGATGTCCTGTGGACGAGTGTCCCCAGTAAGAACGATTTTTTCTTACATAAAAGTGTCACAGCGTGGATGTAGCTTGAGTCCCATGCTGCTTCGTTCCCAGCTGTAAGCTAGTTCGTTACGGCTATACCAATTCATGGTGCCCTCATTCTGGCCCCTTTGGTTGTGTTGGATGGCTGAGTACAGAGATGCGAGACCACCTCACGCTGTTACTGTTTAAAGCAGGATTGCATAAGAACAGCTAAGTGTAGATTTAAGTTATAGTTTTGCATATAACATTGAAAACATTTACAGTCTTAAACAATAACGTACATCTTAAATAATATCGTATAGACTATGTCGAGTGGTTAGATTGTTAAGAACATTCATGTCGATTTAGTAGTTAAAATATAATTTAGATCTTGGGTTTCATTGCATTATGTCTTGTAATAGTATTACTTTTTTATAGATATTATTATTGCACTAACATCATAACATATATCCAAAAAATTACATATAAAATTGACATTTTTTTAATTATATTCACAGACACTATCTTTTTTATATGACACAACGATGTGTCCTGATGAAGGCTATAATGTTAGCCGAAACGTTTTTTTAACCAAATAAAAATAATGATAAACCAAATGAAAACTTAATCAGCATTTTTCACGAACATAAATTCAAAGAAAATCAAAAATTTTAGAATAGTTTTACATATAAAATGACAGCGATCTTTATTTCATAGCCATCGCTGACGCCTTTTTTTTCTATGATATTGTAATATTTGCAAATATAATTTTTCGAACATTGATACTTGCAAAATATACATATAAATTTTTGTGAATGCAAATAATACATCACTATTAGTAGATATTGAATGTTTTTTGTTAAATTAGATCGATTTTCAAACCCCAAAATTTAAAATATATTTTACATTTTACCCATTATCTTATGTACCTATTCATTATTTGTATATTGTAAAACATTTGCTGCATTTGTATGGTTCATAGTTTTATTTACTAAAGTATTTATTACTATAAATAGGTATATATATCTAACTAGCATGACGTCATAAATCTCGCTCCGAGGCTGTTCTATTAGAGACGGCATCGGTCTGATATTTAGAAATGTCAAAAGCTGATGACATGTTACTTTTGACAATTCTGACATTTCGTGTTGATTTTTGCAAGAAGAGGAGAACTGTCACTTGTTTTATTATTTTCCTTTTCTATTTCACAAAAGTAAACAGAGTTAGCTATCTGATTCGTTCAGGCACTCAATTTAAAGAATATCAGTAACTTTTTTGATAGAGGGATTTTATATTTGCCATGTTGGTAAAAAATAACGGTCAAAATTCAAAGTTATTAATTTTATAGACTATAAGATATATTTTAAACACAATATTTTGGTTAATCTGCCCTTTTTTTGAAATAGCCCTTTATTTGTATGGAGTCGCACTAATTTCTATACCGGTCCTGTAATATCAAGAAAAATTTTTTCTAGTTTTAAGAAAATAGATATACTAAATTATGAATTTCTAAATTTATTACAAGCTTTTTTCATATATTTTTGACAGTAGAAAAAAATTCAAATGGCTGTGCTGGGTGTAAATAACATTCTTTTGCGCTACACGAAAGGTGCGAACTGCATCAATTTTCGGTAACGCTTAGACTACTCTATTTGAATGGAAAAAATTATAATATTTAAAATTAGCCCTACATGTAACAAGAAAAACAGTGTGTGAAAAAACCATACGATAAAAAAATTAATCTGGATTTTTGTCAAGCTTGTCAACAAAATATAATATTTTGCCGTGTGTGCGCCACGCAACGTCCTCTATCCTTAACCTACCCTGTACATATTAACCCTAGTCTGAATAAACAGGTGAAATAATTCCGTCTCTCAGTTGCGGAAATTACCACCAGATCCGGCCGAACGATAAAGACGCAAATTCGCCGCGAATCATCAACCCGATTACGAGATATCAGCGAGGTTAAATAATTAAATAACGTTTCTATGCAATTTGCCCCTTCTCGCGCGCTGCTAGTGGGGAAATAAAACGAGCTCCCGGCCCTAAAGAGCCGCCGCGTTACCTTAATTCCCTCTATTTATTCGCTTTAACGAATGGCAAACGTTCTACCAGACAGAGATAACGTCGATGCTTTCTTAATAATAACGTAACAGGTTGGTTAGGTCAGTTGTTCTAAACTAGTCAAAACAAATTAGGGATCGCTTTGATAAAATTCGTTTAAACCAAGAAAATATATTTATTTAAACATATAAACTTAGCAATATGTTTTTAAGGAATTAAGTTTGAATGTAGTAGTACGAGAGCTAGCTAACGTCGGAAAAACAAGTATTTTAAAACGTCTGGCTCTTTGATATATCTTTTACTATGCTCTCCAGAACAGCATGCGGCCCGTCTGACTGCCGGTAAACGTTGCCTTCCCTACTGCGCACTGAAAGAAGATCCTATATTTTTATTAGTCCTTTAAATGCTAGTATTAATAATAATAATAATAATAATAATATCTTTATTGCCCAACAGTTACAAACCAATTATAGGACAATTTTACAATATATATCTATAAATTAGTAATACACTAACCTCTAAATAAAAAATAAATGAAAAAAAACATATCAATGTAAATTAAATCTTAAAAATTAACAGAAGTAAAAAGCACTGAAAGGTGAATGATACAAAAATCAGATACCAAGTACAGATGAACAAAACAAAAAAAATCCAAATTAAACAAACTATAAAAACAAAACACTATATAAACAAAAAAAACTCAAATCACACCGCTGTGCAGCATATTATTAGCTAAAGCAATTATGTGACTTAAGTTATCAAAGAAAATATCACATTTATCAGATATTACGTTATAATTGCTACACATGACATAAACTGGAGATTTAAGCAACAAATTAGTTCTGGCTCTAGCACAATAAAATGTTCTATGCGATCTAGTCGATATAGAAGGAACCAAATAATCTATATGTGCAACAAGCTCAGAACTATCTATCGCATTATGCAACAGCTTATACAGGAAGACTATTGATGCGCACTTTCTTCTCAAATCGAGAGTTTGCAACTGAAAGGTGCTAATTAAATTAATGTAGGGAATACCCCTTTCAGGATACACTCCGCTAACTTTATATGAAACAAATTTCAAAAATCTTCTCTGTACTCTCTCAATAAGCTGCCTGTAACAGGTATACACAGGGTACCAAATCAATGAAGCATATTCCAGTTTAGATCGAATGTATGCTGAGTATAATATTAAAAATGCATTTGAGTCAGTAAAAGACGCACAGTTGCGAACTATAAAGCCGTAAAATTTAAGAGCCTCTCGTACCTTGGTTATAATATGATCACTAAATGAAAAAGACGAATCAAAATAAACTCCAAGATCTTTGATTACACTAAGTCGTTCCAATTCGGTATTATTTATATTATAATTAAAATACTGTACATTCTTTTTTCTGGAAAATGTCACTATCTTACACTTATCAACATTTAACTTTAGTTTATTCCCATCACACCATTCTACAACGCGATCAATCTGTGTCTGCAAGAAACTACAATCCGCTCTATCCGATATACGCAAGAAAATTTTTAAATCATCAGCAAAAAATAGTCTAAAACACTTAAGGATATTATCTAGATCATTAATAAATAATAGAAATAAAAGTGGGCCCAGGTTTGATCCCTGAGGAACTCCTGACGTAGCAATATAGTCAGTCGAACAGTAGCCACTATATGAGACAAATTGCTTTCTTTGAGAGAGATAAGATTTTAAAAATAATAAAGATGGTCTAGTAAAACCCATAGAGTTAAGTTTGTCCAGTAATATAGAATGATTTAGTTTGTCAAATGCTTTGGCAAGGTCCGTATATATAACATCCACCTGCCCATTACTATCAATGCATTCAGATACATATTGCGTAAAACATGCTAAATTCGTAACGGTAGATCTACCCGTCATAAAACCATGTTGGTTACTAGATATTACACCACGTACTGAACTATATATTCGATTATACATAATTATTTCTAGCAGTTTAGCAAAATTTGATAAGATTGAGATGGGACGATAGTTTTCCACGTTATTTTGATTTCCTGATTTGAATTTATTTTGATTTCCTGATTTTTGAATATTATTCAAATTTCCACGTTATTTTGATTTCCTGATTTTTGAATATAAATCGAACATGTCTCCATAGCGCAGTGCGTAGAGTTTCAGGCCACGAAACGATGATTCAGAGTTCGAATCTGGGTCAGAGCAACCACTTTTTTGTTTTATTTTCGTTTATATTCTGATAGTAAAGTATTCAAAGTCTTTGTCCATGTTGTCATGTAGATATGTTCGATTTATATTCAATACTAGAATTTATAGGACCAAATTAATAAAAAATATAGGATCTTCCTCCGATGCGCAGTAGTGAACTCACCGCGAATCGGCAGCAAGACGGGCCGCATGCTGTTCCAGAGAGCATAGTAAAAGATATACCAAAGAGCCAGACGTCTTAAAATACTTTCTCGAAAACGTTGCTAGCTCTTAGACATGGGTGAAAAAAGTTGACAAACTGTTGAAAATTGTACAGGGTGGCGCCTCTCATACGCCGCGGAGGCTCCAAGGAGAACGACAGTTTGTATTAAAATGAAATTTTGTGAGCGTATGTAGGTTAATTCAGAGCACTTTTTAAAAATATGGAGAGTTCTACAGGGTGTCCCCAAAAAAAGTTACATATCAAAGTTGTGGTTTTTGTAATGGAACAACCTATATATTAATTGATTTTTGGATTCTAGGAAAAAAATTAAGGTGGGTTTTATAAGAAAAGTATATGACTAAAATGTAAGGTTTTTGGCATATTTAACATCATCTAGCTAATTTTTGTCACATAATTATAGGTTTATATCTAATTTTAATTGTTTAAAAATTAAAATATGTTTTAAACGTGTATCTTTTTATTTCCGTTGAGTGTTTTACTCTACAATATTTATTTTTTTTTTAATTAACAAAAGGTATATCACACAGCTTTAGATTTTTTCAAATAATAAAGATCTAATGACGCAATATCATAAAAATTAAAATATCTAGGAAAATATTTGTCCGAGGGGTAGGCAACCTTAATAATATTTTGAAGATATATAAATTCCCCATTAAACACCGGAAAAATATACTGGGTGTTCTATTTAAAATAAAGGAGTAACTTGCTTTTAAAAGTGACTAATGTTCCATATTAATTTTGTCTCACCCTGTATAACTTTTCTTTACTGTAATTAAATTTTTTCGTTACTGTAATTAAATATCAGGCTATATAAGGTCAACTAAAATTTAGATAGCTGTTAGCGAAATTTAAAATTTACTCTTCAATTTCACAAAATGTGAAATACGTCAAAATCCTTAGATTTTAGGTATATGCTTCTTTAATTAAACTCACCTTTATTTTTTTCCTATAATCCAAAAATCGATTAATATATAGGGTGTTCCGTTAGGAAAAACACAACTTTGATGTGTAACTTTTTTTCGGACACCTACAAACCTAATTGACCGTTAGACCAAAATAATAGAAAAAAGAACATTATAAACATGTAAACAAAGTTAAAAAATAGAATATCCCTAAATAATATATTGCATATGTTATATATGTATAAGTTAGATATTAAAATCATAAACATTATTTTTCACTTGTTATGTTGTTTCTTATAATGTTACATATAAAAAATCTGCCTAACTATCCAAGGCAGAACAATGGATGGCTTAAAAATATCTAATAACCATTCCCCTCTCGCAAAGGTATCCCACGCACTTTCTCCAATTAATTACTGCTTTCCCGCTCCGAAGCCTTTTTTAATACCGTTTAAATTAAACTCATTAATCTGAAAACGGCAGGAAAAGAAACAAAAGACAGGACGGGCAGTGCTCTCTGGACCCTTTCACCCTTTTTAAATTATCAAAAGTACGTTTTTCGGGTTCTTTTTTTTCCTAATTATCAGCAATCCGGTATGTAAGTTGTTTCCCGCTGCTTTTTTTCTTTTATTTGTCTTTATTTTTCTTCTTGTTCTGTTTCCTGAGGTATAAATATTTTATTTGTTTAAATTTTCCAATTTCGACGGGACCCTCAAGTTTTTTAATTAACAGGTAGGAAGGAAAAGGTTGTTTGTATAAGGTTGTTTGGTAATTAGGAATCGACTAATAATTAAAGAATTTGTCGTAATTATTTTCGAAAAAATCAGTTGAATGGTAAAATTATTGCTGAGCAATCAATGGAAATTGAAATTAAAAAAATATTTTTCCATAGTAACTGTTAAAATTGCCTTATATCTATCAAAAATAGTAGATAAAATAGTACTTTAACCCCAAGGGTAGATTAAATGATACTTTAACAGCGAGGATAGGTTAAAAACTTTATTTCTTCTCGCACGTTTTTTAATTGCTTAAATTGTTGAAATTTTTTGTATTCCTTTTAGTTATTCGGGATTTAAATGAAAGTAGTTTGGATATGGCGTTTGTCGCCTCAGCCTGAATATCTGTTGGTAATTTACTTATTTCGGTTTGAGCTATTTCTGGCTCCAATTCAGTCAGCAATCGGCACGAAAGAGAATTAAAAAAGATTGATTCAAAACTGACAACTAAAGAGACAGCTTTATTTATTTGTCAAATTACAGAGAAACCAACGCCAATCCAGCACAATGTTTTTTCTACTCGTAATAAATTCCTTGAAATAATAATTTCTGAATATTTTTTAAAACGTAACTCGCTATGGAAAAAAATATACCATTTTATCGTCTTGTCTAAAAAATAACTGATAATGAAGTAAAGCTTCTTACTAACAGCTTATTAAATTGAAAAATTTGAGGGACATGTTTTAGGAGTAGGAAGTAAATGTTCATGCATATTTTCATCGATAAATTTCAAGCTGCTGAATAACAGTCTAGGTTAAAGCATCTAGCACATTTCCTAGCTCAGAATTAGAATTATTACAGCTAAGCAACTCGCATTTTCATTGGAGGACATTGTTATATTTATTTCAAACCAATAATCAATGAGAATATTCATATAATTTAATAAAATTACTGTAAACCACTATAAGTACGAATTGTTGGTTAGGATCAAAAATTTTTCTCTTCTTAAATAAATTTATGCGTTAACATTATTAGACATTTGCATAAAAGTGTGTATTTTTGGTGGTATTCCACAAAATTTGCAAGCTATTGAGAAAACAGAAAATGTACAGATTTCAGAAATAAATTGAAAATAATATTTATATTAAAACAGCATTATATGTCACTTTTTCAATTTTTAGAATTTAGAATGAGTGGGAGGGGGGTTAATCACTTCGACCTTACAGATCCATTGTGTCCCCCTTTCTTGAATCATAACTCATCATACAGTCCCTTTGACAAAAGCCAGTATCTGGGACGGTTTTATAGAGGGTAGTTCTCCATCTCCAATATCAGTCGTACCAAAATTCATGGCACGAATGGTTGTCGTCTCGGCGCACTCAGTGATGAGGTGTACTGGTGTTTCACCATCTTCCCCACAGAATCTGCATTCGCCGTTTCTTCTTAGTTTCAATCTACTGAGGTGTTCATTGAGGAGACAGTGTCCTGTTAAAAACCCCGTGACAATCCGAAGATTGTTCTTACTCAGACCCAGGAAGATCTGTGATTTTTCTTGATCATAAGCCCTCAGAAACTTCTTCGAGTGTCTTAGACCATTGCAAGATTTCCATTCCAGGTTGCGGATGGAATCTTCCAAGTTCTTGAGTTCCGCCTTGAGTTGGTTACCACTTGGAAAGCAGAACGGTTCTGGTCCAGTTAGTGGAGTGTTCGCTCCTTTTCTAGCTAGATTATTTGCTTTTTCATTGCCTTCTATCCCTTGGTGAGCAGGCACCCAGTGTAGGAGGACTTTGTTTTCTTTGCCTAATTTATTCAGCTTCTCTATGCGAGTAATTAGCTCTCGGCCCAAACACTCCGATCCATGTTCCCGTATTGGTTTTGGAAGCATCAGTATGCCAAGTTATGGTATGGTCTTTTAACTGCTGGGCAAGCGTTTCGCTCTTCCAATCCTTCTTATTGTTCAATACTACATTGACATGTTTGTCAAAGTTGTACGTTCTTGGCATATCGTCCACTGGGAGTTGCAGGAGTGGTATTTCCTTTTTGAGGGTGTTCCAAGCCCCTGATCTGACAATTCTCCCAGTACTAATTCCGTTAGTGACCATTCTAATCATTGTCGCATTGGCATATCTACCAATGACAATGTGCAGTGGTGTTAGATCTAGAATGACCTCCATTGCTGCTGTTGGACAGGTTTTCATGGCTCCTGTGATGCAAACACATGCTAGTCTCTGGACTTTGCATAGGTTTAGCCTTGCCGTCCGTTGCTCTAGTTTTGTGTACCAGGCAACTGCTCCATAAGTAATCATGGGTCTTACTATCATGGTATATATGAGAGTATATAGAGTATATATGAGAGCCTTTATGGCTTTGCTGGTAGTGTTCTTAATATGCCTGTTCCACAGGAGTTTACTGTCCAGGGTTATTCCCAGGTATTTAACTTCCTGTGTTGGCAGTATTTCTTTTCCATCTAGTTGGATTCTTTTCAAGTTTTTCAGACTTCGCCTTCTGGTGAATGGCACTATCGCGGTTTTGTCTGAGTTGATACTCAGCCCGACACCATCTCTCAGTGATGCGGAGTCCTCTTTGGATAATATCACACAAGGTGCCTGTATGTTTCCCCCGAGAGATCATGACTATGTCATCTGCATACCCAATGCAGTGTATTCCCGCTAGAGTTAATTCATCTAGTAGTTCATCCACCACCAAGCTCCACAGCAAAGGGGAGGTTACTCCACCTTGTGGAGTTCCTTGCGTTGTTTTAACAGCTACAGTTTTGGTGCTATTGAGAAAACAGAAAATGTACAGATTTCAGAAATAAATTGAAAATAATATTTATATTAAAACAGCATTATATGTCACTTTTTCAAACGTGTCTTTCAAATCCTTCAATTTAATAGCTGTTAGTAAGAAGTTTCATTTCAAATATGGGCACATAGTGCACACAATTATTTTTATATCTACCATTAAACTTCAAGAGCTAGTTTTATACCTAATATATTTTTAATTAGCGAAAGCTCGAAATCGTTTTTCATTATATCCCCTAAGTATCCAAACATAATAAAAGAGAAAAACAAACGAGCCATAAGCAATAAAACCAGAAATAATTTATTGATTTCTAGATTGCTATCGGATATTCCCCTCTTTATTTGTCTTTAATATCGCCATAAAAATGTAATATGTTTTCTCGGTTTAAGCTACGCTGACCCATATATAGTAAAATTATTGATATCTCAGATTAATGATAAACATCTAGCAAAAATTTGAAGGTATATAAATAAAAGTTTATCGTGTACAAATAAATTATGATAATATTACGGTGTATTTTGATTTTATACCGGGTGGTGCATTATCTTGGAAACATAGGAAATCCCATGCAAATGAACTGTGATTTGAACAGATATTGGCTTCCCTATTGATTTTATAGCGAAGTCGTAAATAGATAAAAAAAAGGTCTGTTTAAAGGTCTAAGTTTGGTAAACACACATGCCAAATTTAAACAATTTTGGGCAAGCCGATTTTGAGTAATTTGAGAAAAACATTTTTATAGGTAACAATCAAACAAATAGGTAACAATCAAACACCAGTCAAAAACCGACATTCCTTAAATTGCCAGCGTCATTTTCAAACGTAATTTTAATAAAATTTTAATATTCACTACTAGTAATAATTTATTGTTATACACATAAAGAAAAAGTGAATATGATAAAATATGCGAGAAATAAGCGTTAAGTTTCCCTGATTGATGGTAATAATAATAATAATTCATATAATTCATGTGAATGCGATAAATTTTACATTGGTGAAACATCTAGACCCTTAAATGTTCGAATTAAAGAACATAGAGATTAATTTAAGAAAGGGAGATTTTCACAAATCTAAGATTTCTCAGCATTCATGGAACACAGGGCTCAGAATAAATTTTAATAAAGCTAAAATTATAATGAAAGAAGCAATAGCCTCTAAAAGAAAAGAGGCTTTTTTAATTCAATCTAATAAAAATAAATGTATTGCTCATGCATCTGTAGATATTAGAAATGTATGACAATCGCTTCTTTGATTTTAAAGAACATAACATAAATAAAGATAACATACGTGGTTCAACTGTACATCAAACGACCTGTTCAAGGCAGCAGTCAACAAAATAAAATTAGTCATGATGGTCGCCAACCTTCGCAAGAAGTCGGCACCTTAAGAAGAAGAATCAGGTAGTAATTGTTAATTTTGAAGTTTAACATGATATAATGTCATTTTAACAGAACGTCAACGGGTTTTGTAGACGTACCTGTTTTAAAAAACTAAAGTGTTCTCAAATAGTTGAATTTAAATAATTTAAATAGATTTTTTTCTTTATTCTTTGTATTTTTTTTTGCTTCCGACGACGGAAAGAGATAAACTTTCCGAAACGTTAAGCATTTATTTGTTCGTTAGGCAAATTTGTATATCTGTAAACCTAACTTCTGACAAGTTAAATCCGTTTGGATTAACGCAGTTACAAAAAATAACTATTTTATTTTGTAGATTTTCTTGTAATGGCAAAATACCCTTATAGGATTTTTTGGAGAGAACAAAGAATATAACAATAATAATAAAGGACATCATTTGTTATATAAACTATTACGGACTATATTGACTATTGACTTTTCTGCTTTGGGAAAAACTAATATACAGGGTGAATCTTAAATAAGTGTAAATATTTTGAGCGGTAGTATATTAGTAATTTAAGGTTTATTTTTAAAAAAAATTGGCAACGGCCCAGCTATATACGTCGAAACACCGGTTCCCATTAGAACACCGAAGTTAAGCGACGGAAGGCGATATTAGTGGATGGACGGGTGACCGGTTCGAAACTCTATATCGTGCCGTTATCCAATAAAGGGAAAAGTGTAAAATCTACTGACACACACTGCTCATTCACGCCGGTTCAAGGCCGGATGAGATCGGATAATTCGTGAATAAGAATTGATTTAGACACTTGCCAAGTCGGTAGGCCATTGACCATGATATGCCGAGGACCGCGGTTCGGATTCCGCGTAAAAAAAAGTAGGCCCCGTCCAGATTAGCCCTGGCAGCAAAAAGGAGAGGTCTTTACTTCTTTAGTTTACTTTTAAAAAAAAGTTGAAAATTTGTTTATTTTAGTTTTTAGCTAAAAACATAATATCTTGATAATATGACAACATAAACAGTAGATTAAATTTACAAGAAAGAAAACCCAGAAAAAATCCAGTGGTTCTCAAAATTTAAGCAAAAAATAAGTTTTTTTTAATTTTCAAAGTAAAATAACTCTGAATATAAACCCTGAAAATATTTGCACATATTTAAGACCAAACCAAACTCTGTTAAGTTCCATTTCGTCCAGTAAAATACACATTAATGTACCTACAGCTGCATTTCAACAGGACCCTATGTGGCTTTTCCAGTTACCGGCTTGGCGTTAGACAGCCTTTTGACCGGAGTAAACATCACCGTAGGGCATTCTAGCGACCCTTGCAATCGACCTATTAAAATTAACCTCTTGACGTTCCGATTGAAATTGAGAGCTTCCTATTTGCATTAGTAAATTTCCTTAATTGCATTTTACCGAAAGATGCCCTAATAAACATTAAATAATAATGGTTAAATATATTTACCTATAAATATTTGAAACAGACTGTAATAGTACACACACCGGAAAAATCTAGGGATATCATTTTATTAAAGTTAAAAATAAATTTTTTGAATAAACAACCACATATTTGTAGGCCGATTCTTTCTACTTCGATTGAAACGAAGTAGTAACACTAGTTATTTCTAAATTTAGGATATTTGCAGAAGTGTTTGTGCATTTTTTGTCAAATATATAAAAAGCACCTAGCATCAATTGTTCAATAACTGGCCAGAATTCATTCAAATAACTATGTTTAGTATTAAACGACATTATGGAGCGTAGACATTTTAACAGAGACGAAATGCTAAGGGCCATGGGTATGCTCGAAGCTGGAATGCGCCAAATCGACGTAGCTAGAGCATTAAATACAACGCAAAGTGTAATATCGTGATTAAGTGCACGCTATCGCGAAAGTGGTGATGTTGCCGAAAGGCACACAGGGCGACATCGCATTACTACGCCTCAGCAAGATCATTTTTTGCAATTAAATGCTCGACGCCGACAGACTCTTACAGCACCAGAGCTTAGTTTAATTCTCCAGGATACACATAATGTAACCGTTAGTCCTGACACTGTTCGAAATAGATTAAGAGAGGGCAACTTAAAAAGCAGACGCCCCTGGAGAGCTCAACCCTTAACGAGAGAAAATCGAGAAGTACGATATTTGTGGGCTCAAGATCATGTTCAGTGGTCGAATGAACAATGGGCCAATGTTCTCTTCACGGATGAGTCACGCTTTGGAATTCATCCGGATTCGAGAAGGCTTAGGGTATGAAGAGAACCGGGAAATCTTATTCGGTTGGATCATGTTCAGGAAGTGCACCCTTATCAAGGTGGAACAGTTATGGTCTAGGGAGGAGTCCAGTTAGGCCGAAAACCGAGCTCGTTTTTCTTGAAAGGTTTCTAATAGGAATCACATATCGTGATTTAAATCTTGAGCCTGTCGTGTTACCGTATGCCAATGATTTTGGGAGAAACTTCATTCTCATGCATGACAATGCACGGCCTCATACAGCCAGAGTGGTAAGTGAGTTTATCAATGCTCATCAATTAAACATCTTACCCTGGCCGGCACAATCTCCTGACCTCAACCCCATCGAGCACGTATGGAACGCGGTCCAAAGAAGAATTTTGAGAATGGGTATGCCTCGTGAAACTCGTAGGGATCTGGTTCGGGCCGTGAATGCAGCGTGGCAGGCTGTACCTCAAGAAGAGATCGACAACCTGAGCAGGAGCATGGAGAGACGATGTAGGGCTGTAATGAACAGTAGAGGAGGCCATACCCTTTATTAAGTAAAAATGATTTTATCTTTGTTTCTTTTAATTCATAGTTTAGAATAAAAAAAAAATGTGTGTATTTTTTTGAGTTCAATAAAAATCAAGGTAAATTTGAAAAATTCGGTAAATTTCGCATTTTTATTTCCAATACGTGTAAACTATTTGTTTATTTTAATTTTATTATATTAGAAATGCAAATAATAAAATTACTGACGATGGCTGGATAAAATTGTAATATCCCTAGACTTTTCCGGTGTGTGTATGTTGTTTTATTAAGAGGAAAATTAATAATTTTTGTGGAGAGGCTGTACGTTTTGACATTAGAGGCGAAACACAAAAAGTCATTTTTACTCCGAATAGAACATGCAAATTTTTTTCAAACATCACAAATAATGTTTTAAACAATTTTAAACGTTTCAAATAATATAAAAAGATTCAATAGTAAAACCTTGTAAGTAATTATATATCGAGAAACTATAGCTATGCTCGTTAAATTTGACACTTTATGTCAGTTTAATGACATATTTTCTTCTTTAGATATTTTCTTCTATAAATATAATATATTTCTTCTATAACATATTTTCTTCTTTCTCTCTTATTTATAATTTTTCTTCAAAAAATCTATTATATAATTACTATTTCTCTCATAAAATTAAAAAGAAATTAACAGAAAATTAGGAAATTTTATGTTAAAAATTTCATAAAATTGAATTAACAAAAAACATTAAAAGTAACAAAATATTTTACAAATAAATATCGAAAAAAATATTATGTATAAAATAAAGAAATGCCTTCCATATGCAGTTTAATTATGAGTACTATTATTAATACTAGAGATGGACTTAAACGTGCATTCACATTCTCAAATATAGATATGATTGTGACTATTCGCTGTGGAAATAACCTACAGGTGTGAATTTTGACGTTTATAACAACTTTCTTAAGTAAAAATCCAAAGTAAAGTTCAAAATGGTGTTTAACGTCTCTATTTTGCTGCTAAGTATAAATATTTAATATCATAATATGTATTGCGTTATTAAGTAAAATAAAACCTAAATATAACTTAAACATTAATTGAGCCTGCAGTCAACTCAATCAAATCTCATCTCATAATTTATATCACATAAAACAAAATAAAAAAAACAATTCGAAATAATATTAATTCTTTATTTGGTCTAATACTGCGTTTACTCTTTTTTAAAATGCAATTCAATGGCGCCACTCTGTATACAGACATCTCGTCGACAAGAATTACCATAAAAGGGGAATAAAAATTCCTACTCAAAATAATATCCTGTACGTTCCCGTTTGTTGGAATGCACTTTAACGTCGCTGCGGGTGCATTTCCAAGCAATTCTGTGTCGTGCTTTGCAGTGCCTTATTTAGGGTTCGATGGCATTCTAGGAGAGAAGTGACACCTAGCGGAACCCTGATATGCGGCGCTTTGGTACTACTATTAAAAGTCTAAAAAATATAAGATTAGATTCTTAACAGAAAATATATTTCTCAAAACCCTAAGACTGTATGATGAGTTATCTCCTTACAGTGCCATACTCTATACAGAGCGTGGGCTACCTCTCGCATGTACTCGTGATCTGTGTCATCAGTGTTTCACAAGTACGCGGGATCTACATGTTTATTGCCGAATCCGAACGGCATCAGCACTATTTCAGAGGCTGTAAAAGGCAAATATACTGTAGTATAACAACCCAAGTTTCACCGCCTTGTGACAATAGAATAATGCGGAGGGGCTCCATCTTGCTGAAAGTGTATGAGGTCTTCATTAAGAGTTAAATTTCCTTCCAAATCTCTTTGATTTTCAACCTCATTTACAATGGCTGGCTCTATCAAATTGTTCAGCATTTCCACATAAGCATCACCAGTCAAATTTCCGTCGATGAAAAATGGACCTATAATTTTATCGCCTAGTATTCCGCACCAAACATTGAGCTTTTGGGGATGTTGGGTGTGTCCTTCCACAACAATATGTGGATCCTCATCGCTCCAGTATCTGCAGTTCTGCTTATTCACAATTCCGTTTAAAAAAAATGAGCACTCATCACTAAAACAAATATTTTTAGTAAGTGAAGGTTCCCTTCGAATTTCCTCCGTCATTAGTTCACAGAACTGAATCCTTCTATCTGGATCGTCGTCGCCAAGTTCCTGCAGAATCTTCATTTTGTAGGGATGGAATTTGTGCATTTTCAATACTCTCCTGACAGATGTTCGAGGTATACCTGTGATTGATGCCAACTGGCGTGTTGATGCTTCTGGATTGACCGATACCTGACCAATAACTTCCATCTGCATTTGTTCATTCAGTACCCTGGGCCCTGTCCTTGTTTTATTTTTGACCGAACCAGTTTCTTGAAACTTTAAAATCAAATCTCTAACATAAACGTGACTTACGTTTTTATCGGGATTTCTCTCATTGAAAGCACGGGCCGTTCTCAAATAACACATACCTTCAGCACCACAAAGAAAAACTATTTGAATTCTTTCTTCCACAGTATAAACCATTTTTCTTTCAAATAAGCGAATCAAATAAACGTTTAAAATACCACCAAATTTGCAAACGATTGAAAATCGATAGAAGACAGTGCAAAAACGCAAAGATATGCCGGTTGAAGATTCCTGTTTGTTGAAAGTAAAAAAATAGATGATAAGAAAGAATTTGCGTTATCGCAAAATTAGGCTGTAAAAACATCTTTGTGTTGCCTTTTTTATTATCTACATTTAAAAATGGCATTAATGAGATTAGAAGTGAGGGGATGGCACCTAGGGGTGGGTCGGGGTGGTTTAAACAATGCCTCATTTGCCTCATTTAGCTGGGTCCCAAATTGTAACTTACGCTGAAAAAATTACTTTTTTCGTTAGGGGTAGTTCTTCAATTTCACCCTAAAAACGTTATGATCGTTGTTTAGCATTTTTCATGGGTTTTCCAAAAAGGCGCCACAAGTGGGGTATTGCCATTTAAGATTTTCAAGTGAGTAGGGGTACCGCCTAAGGGGTAGGTCGGGGTGGTTCAAAAAATACGTCATATGTATTCCCCTTATAGCCATTGTAAGTTTTCAATGGCCCATCCTGTATATTTAAGTTTACTGGGTAATGCAAGTTTAGACCATAAAATAATTAACTAGAAAGAAGTGTCAACTCTGTGTTAAATCGTGGAAACACGATACGCCACCGAAAGCCTTCGTTGTCGTCTGGAGAACTAATTTTCCAATTGACAGGTTGACATGATAAGGACATGATGGCTTAATTTTCATTTCCGTTTCCGGTTATTCAATGGCGGGCCCTCATTCAGTTCAAATGTATTTTGTATTTTTTCTTTTCATAAATAAAACCAAAAAATAATTTATTCACATATATTTATTTCAAATATGGAACAATGTGACTAAATAAATATAAAAATATAGAGGATTGTATTGTTTCAATACCAATTAGTTAATTATATGCACTTTTAAACTAAATTAGTTAAGGTATAAGCATGACTTACAGTAATTTGTAAATAAACACACGTATTCGCAGACCTCAAGGACAGAAAACGGACACAGGAACATGAAAACGGGAGCCTTATACAAAAGCCTGAAAACAGAAAAACAAATTTTTTATACTAAAATTAACAATGTAAAAATATCAATAGGTATAAAATATAAATACACTGTTTAAAAAAAGCGTCCATTATTCCCAAAGAGATCTGGCTTATAAATCAAAAAGAAGCAAAGAGATACTTTTAGTCGGATAACATAATCAGATTATCAGTCCGATTTATTGCATTATTGACAATAAATGGCACATATTGGAGATAACTAATGTTGGCTATAGTTAAAAATGATCTTACCTTGCTGTAAATTGTTTCCATTTTCAAAAAAATCGCCGATCAAAGAGATTATAACACCATTTTCTTGCATCTAAAAAATGTAAAAACAGTGTTTATTTACTACCTATTTTTCATATACATGGGACATACTTACTACTGCAGAAACGCCATTTTCTCCAGGATTCTTCATGTAATATATATTTTATATACTTTATTACCTTTATATTTATAAATTTCAGCCGAAATATTAAATTGAACTTCCAAAACGAAACTAAACGGAATGAATTAAAATGGCGTCGAATATTTTCTAATTTGTTCTAGAACAAATAACAAATCTGAAGTTGTCTCTGAAACTGAAACCTGTCAATTCTAAACTGTGAAGTTAGACAATAGTTAGACAAAAACGATGCTGTCCTTGTCTAGGCAGCCATACTTGTCGTGAGGAGAATGACAGGAACAAGACAGGAATGACACTAATGACTGTTTCCAATTTTCCTATTTCACTGTCACCCCCTTGGTTTAGACGTCTAGCAACTTTAATTATAGTCAACATTGCAACAACCAGCTATCCCTTAACAATTATTATATCTGGTCGTCGCCTGATTTCCCTCTCCCTAGTTTTGCGAACCATATTATAAAAACCAATAATTTTATTTATGTATGTATACAGAGTGCCCTAAAATTGAATGTTTTGAATTTAAAGAAATATGTTTATTTTTAAATAGACGTTTCATCTCAGTACTCAAGGTGGTTTGACGTTGCCTTCCTTGAGGTGGCGGATCACTGGTAGCTCTATTTACATAAATCAATATTTTTATTTAAATAAATAAAGCGACCGTACTGTCTGGGGATCGAACCCAGTAGATACCTCTCTCGCCGCAGATCGACACACTACTTCTTGCACTACGGCCAGCCACCACATGATGAGTTATAACTCTTTCTAACACAAGAAAGGGGAACACACAATAGATCTGTAAGATCCCCTCCTAAACATTCTACATCAACTGGTTATAATAAGACGATGATAATATATCTTTATTTTATGCATTGAAATACAAAGCACAGATCAAGAATGACCAGGTCGTTATATCAGACATTTATTGCTTAAGTTTAGGGTAAATAGACTTTCTGGTCCTGTTGTGGTAAACAACCACCACCAGTCGCGGCGAAACTCATTAAACCTTTGAATAAATAAAAGTGAGGCTTTATAGTTGCGACGATATTTCCTTCTCCGTTCCGAATTAACCAACTTTATAATTAATATTTTCGATCCTACCCGGAGTTTAAGTTGGTGCTACCCTCCCTAAAATCGAACCCGAAGAAGTTAGCATAGAATTTAATTTAATATTTAACTTTAGCTTATAAGTTTGGGCAAAATCCGCGCAGGCAAAGAAAAGTATATAACTTTTCCGGAGCGTTCAAAAATTCGGCAATTCCGGGAAAAACAGAGGAACACAGTGGCGTATAGTTTTCAGTACGAAAAATTTCTTTGAGTGTCTTAGACCGTTGAATGGGAATCCTCTAACGGTCTAAGACACTCGCGGAAATTTCTGAGGACTATGACTGAAAAAAGTCAAAGAATTTCCTTCATTTAAGAATCTATTACGAATCTATAATTCGAACTAGGCGTCTTCTTGTGTTGTGACAATTTCAAATGTTAATAAAATTGCCCAAAAAATGTTAACGCGTAAAGGAGAGCGTAATTAAGGTATTGTTGAGTACAATAACATTCAATAACTCAACTTTCCCGGATATTCATATACTAATTTTTTCGTTTACTCGCCATTTAAATCCGTGTATTTGTATGTATTCGTTATTTACGATATTCTCCGGCAGTGGCAGCACCGGCGGAGAATGCACCAAGCCTATATCAAAAAGTTAATTACAGTTTTAAATGCCCGACAGAAACTATATGAGACGCCACTGGAATGAGGGAAGCTGAATTCTCATAATTTTAGAGTCTGGAATGAGGCAAATTTGTTTCATCTCTTGCCCATCTTAATTAGAGCGACTGGCTCTCGGACGGAGGAACAACATAATTTGCTCCAAGGGGTTACAAAGGGAGAGGCTGGCTCTCATTAAATATAAAAGGAGGAATTTGTTTTTAATAAATTATTTTCGTTCTGACTGGGTCGCTTCAAATATAAACTCAGTCGGATATACGTTTGCTCAACATAAAATATTCTCGACAATTCTTAATTGCTTTATTAAGAATATTGTTTGTTTGGTTATACTATAGCAAAATAATAGTGATGGGCAAAACTGTTATTTTTAGAGAATAGTTATTTATAAAAAACAGCTTAAAATAACAACTTAAAAATAACAGGTTTCTTTATTTTACTACTATATATCTGAAAGAGTATGAGGCGGTCATCGCCAGGCGTATTAACGCAGTTGAAAGTTGCAACAATGACGTGCTCGGTGGTAGTATTTCCAGGGTGTCAAAACATTCCTAATATCGATTGTTATCTAAAATACCTTTCTAAAAACGGTGGTTGTTTGCAAATAAACGCTATTTACAAATTGCGATATAAAAAAAGCCAAAATTCCGCCACTCGTCTATACCTATACATTCCGATCTACCTACGCCCTGCCCCTCGATCCGCGTGGATCCTGAATTGCGTAGCAGTGTACAGGGTGCATCTGACTCGACGGGCGAGAAGCTCTTAGTTATGATTTTACCATTTGCGGTCAAAAAATAGCAATATAAGAAAATGTGTAGTCTATTCTTCATAAGTAAACCAACTACACACTAGAGTTCGAATTAATTTTACACTTAAACTAGCGTGTACCCGCGACTTCGTTCGCGTCGAATTAATAATTTCTAATGGTGATGATAAAGCAAAACAAGAATTTCCGTTAACATACAAACTGGATAAAATCTCGACCGCCGCCCTGTTATGCTCGTAACAGGTTGAAAAACAACGTATCTAAAATGACTGCTTCTCCAACCCGATGCGAGCCTCCATAGACAATCGACCGATGCAGCAGCGTTCCTTCCCACTCCTGTTATCTCGACCGCCAGTCGTTATGCCCGCAACTGTTTCAAAAAACCTGCTTCTTTTATATTCTATTATTTTTAAGCTGTTGCAAACCCAATACGACCATCGACGGCATCGACCGAAGCAGCTACGTTTGCCGTAGCGCATTCTCCACTCCGTTGTCCGTTGTCTCGCCGCCTGTATCGATGGTTGACGAAATAACATGTTTTCCATCCATACTAGTTGTTTTTTGGAATTGCTTCGAGCAGCATAGAATTTCGTGGCGGTGCAGAGCGCCGACTTCGTTTTTCGTTTCACGAGCGGCCGATCTCTACGTGTCGTTATTTTATATCTGTTATTTTTTAGAAGTAGTAACGGTTGCGTTATGTTATTTATAAATAATTGTTATAAAATAACAGGTATTTAAATAACAACCCATCACTACAAAATAAAACACTAAATCACCACAATGCACCAAAACACTTTTACTTTTGCACTGGAGGCGCGTTTCGCTAACCATGTTAGCAGCATCAGCAGATGATTAAAACTAAACTAGCATCTACAAATTGGGCGTTTATATACTCGCTCAGTTGGCTCCGGGTAGGCATGGCAAAAACTAGCCAAGAGAGTCAAAACCTTCTTCTTCTTCTTTTACTTATTTGAGACCTTTCGATCTCTTAGTTTTAAGGTTGCCTCTGTAGGAGTTCTTGGGAGATGGACTGCCAACTGTCTTTCTATCTTTTTGGAGGTCTTCCCGGTTGTCTCTTGCCCATGGGTTTCCCTTCAAGAGTTATGCGTGGTAGCCTGTTCCATGCGCTTTACGTGTGCGAACCACTTTCTTTGCCTACCCTATCTCACTACGTCCTGTATTCCACATTGTTGTCTGATATTTGTGTTTCTAATTCTGTCTCTTCTAGTCTTCCCTTATTATGGTTCTTAGGTTCTTTAAGCGACTCTTAACATGCCTTTGGTCTTGTTTGTTTCCTCCCGGATTTCTATGCCATATGTCATTATTCGTCTGAAGCAGGTCTTATAAATTTTAATTTTTCTGTCTGTTCGCATGAAGAGGTTGTAATGAAGTTCATAAAAGATTCTGCACTTATTCCTGGGAGACCCTGTATATTGTGTTAATTAATATTATTGTTACGTTTTTCGTCGGTTCCGTGTGGATAGAAAGTCACAATTTATTTAAACACTATTTATTTAACACTAATTAACAAAAACAATAACGATAAAAGACTTAGAGAACTATTTACAAACGATTTATAACTAAGAATTTATTTTGAATTTTAGCGCGTCAACTGCACGGGTATATTTATAACTGCCCCCTGTAGGCCACCGCCGCCGGCTTTTATACCGACAGGTAAAGAACTCTAGAATTGTCCATAGATCGTTAGGTGCGTAGAGAAGGTTTTCGAATGTTCTCGTATGTACTAGTCCATTCCAGTGGGACTCGATTCTTCTCGAACGAATGAATCATTGCGGTGTCTATGCGATGTTAAGGTCATCCGAGGGCGGGCCATATTGTGAGGTTAGGTCGAGTCCACACCGGCCCGCAACATTATGCTAGAATAAAAGGGACTTCATTTTCTTTTAATAATGACAGTCAATGTATTTTATTGTTAATTATTAAATCATTATTGTAATGAACTTCATTAGTGTTCCGATTGTTAAATTAAATAAGTTAAATATTTAATTGCCATATTGTAAGAGAGTTTTGATCGGTTTTGGTCGCTATAGTTTAATGCGAGAAAACGAACCGTTTACGCCGCTCGCCCTACTCTGCTAGTGCAGGCTGAGTGGAGGGGAGCGCCAGTCGAGTACCTTGGCTGCAGCAGTTCAAAACCACAGTTTATGGTCGCACGCGAAACAGTGAGTTCGAGTCCGGAGTGCCAAGTGACCAGCTGCCAGCCGCCGATCGCCGCCGTACTGCGTTAGGTAAGCACCAGCCACCGAAGTGTTCGAAGGTAGGTCGTATTCTTGTTATGATTACTAGCGGTTACTGTACCACCTAGGCGCGTTTTGGGGATAAGGGAGAGCGAAGGTTGCCGAGCAGGCAAAAGAGGAAATACGGGGTGCTAGGGCAGGTGCAGGAAAATATGTCCCTTAAGGGTAGTCTGACAACTGCTCAGGTATAACGTACCTCTCGGGAAAAGCTAGTTAAGGGTTAATCTTTAATATTTTTTTATTTTATTTATTAAGGGACAGCTAAAGTGGTTCAGTAAACGCACGGGTCGCGAATGTTTGTAGTGCTTGAACAGGACCTCGCCCAACTCCCGAGGCTGGTTCTGTCGCCCCGCTTTTCTCTAGGTGTGTCGTCCGGACGGCACCCTGCGACAGTGACGCTGGACGGGATCTCGCCGAAATCCCGAGGCTGTCCTGACCGGGCTGTGTGTATGCGTGCTGCGCTTATCCGAACGGCGTACAACTCGCCGAGGCGTCGCTAACTTCAACGTCAATCCGGGACTCGCGTCTGTATCCAACGGGACGCTGCTAACTTCAACGTCGATCCAGGACTCGCGTCTGTGTGCCACGGGACGCTGTTAACTTCGACGTCGATCCAGGACTCGCGTTTGTGTGTCACGGGACGCTGTTAACTTGGAGATCGATCCGGGACTCACATCCGTGTCCAACTGGTGTGTTCCGTGTTTCGCTGTCAAAAAGGACGCCGCTCCTATAAATACGTTGCTGTGACCATCGGGACGATTGTAACGAAGTCGCCGCTGTTTAGAGAGTCGCGTCGCGGTAGAGTATGTTGCTCCGGTACCTACGTGTCTGTGCCCAATGGGACGCCGCTAACTTCGACGCCGATCTGGAACTCGCGTCGTCGTGTCTAACGGAACGTCACTTCGGGAACGCGTCTTGAGTTCGAGTGATAGAGTCAGTCAGAGAGTTGCGTATTGGGAATAATCGATCAGAACTCTAGAGGTACACGGTTGTTATTGTAAATTTTGCTTTACGAGGTTCTAAACATTCATTTCATTTTACTATTGTTACAATTCGAGAACGTGAACTTTCCTTGATTACTTTTGTACATAATTAATTTGTTAAATAAAAACCTAGTGTTACGTTATAGTTAATTGTGTGTTTTATTTTATTTTCATCTCATCACTCCCCGGTATCGCCACTATATAAAAGCTACCCGTACTGGCACTAGTGGTCTCTCAAACACTATAAATTTTGAGGACGGCGCCCGAGGTACCGAACCAAGGCAACTCGGCGTCCGTAAGCGTTCTCAAAAAGGAAGAGAACCTCACAAGGTTTGTCTCAGACATCCTGACATGGCCGTTGCTCTGTTTATCTGGCTTCTCAGATCTTTCTCTGGCTCATGGTAGTGCGACAAATCTATTCCTAGGTATCTGAACTGTGATACTTGCTCAATAATTTTTACTACCATTTTGCGTCTTACCGGTTCTTTAGAGAAAGTTAAGCATTTAGTTTTTTCTGTAGAGATAATCATATTTAATAGTCAAAACCAACCGAGCAAAACAATTAATTACCGAAACTAGAGCAGGAGGAACAGAGACCTGTAAAGAATTGGGTCATTATCTTTGTTAATACTATCTTTACATTTATTATTTTTGACGCTCTCATATACATCTAATTGCAATTCTATAAATACCCGACCTTTCCAGTGGAGGTGTTTTATCTTTAGTATTACCTAATAATTGTAATTTATTATTAGCACTATACACAAGTTCATTATTGACATTCTTAAAAATTATTTTTAAACCACGGGATAACTCTCTATCGAACGGTATTGAAAAATATTTTGACGTATCTTTCTCCACTTGAAGTCGAATTTTCAGCAACCGCAAACTTATACCTACGTTTTCTAATTATTTTATCCACTAATGAAAAAGCATATCCATTACACTCAGCTACATTCCTAATGAATTTCTTTCTATTTCATATCTTTCGTTGGTAAGTGAAAAACTAAGTAATAGTCATAGATTACTTAAAACCAATTTTACCAAATTATTTGAAAGTCTAAACACTCCTTTAGTGTTATTCTCTTACAGTTAATTTGAAGAAAAATCAAGGAGACTACTAATAATAGTAGTCTCTTTGATTTTTCTTCAATGTGAGATTTTTCACAATCGCGTGCTATCTGACAGACATTTCTTTTCAAATGATAGTAGACATTCATTTGAAAATACACTGATATTTGCAACTAATAATTTTAAAAAATTTATTAAATTTTCTTTCTAGAAAACTTAATAACTATGAAAAATCTCTGCTTAGCGCTGGATAATCAGCCTTCAAGCCTTATTAAAAACGAGCGAAAATAATTAAAATAAAATAATTAAAGTAATTTCCCTGCTTTACGGAGCGCCTTTTCAAAAGAACCTAATTATAAGTTATTTGGTGTTGGGAGCGACTTGTTAAGGAAAACTACTTAAGCTTTAGACTTTAACGTTTACGGCATTAATTATAGCTTGAGTTGTGTTTTTCGTTTTTAATTTTTCCACCTGTTAATTAAAAAAATGTTAAAATTTCTTAGGACCCGTAATTTAAATGTATTAAATTAAATAAATAAATAAATAAAATAAATAAATGCCTTTATTGTCAAAATTTTTTTCAATTTGTAGACAAAGGTAAACTAACAAACAAAGTAAAAAAACAAGGTACACAAACAAACAAACAAAAGATAATACAAAACATTATACAAATAATATTGTCAGCCTTATTGTATAAAATAAACAATGTCAAAGAACAAAAAATAAAAATAATTAGTTTATAGTAAAATATCAATGACCCCTAAATAAATTTATTTCGATGTCATTAGTAAATATAGCAATAGCAAACATTAGACCAGTGTTTACAAGATCAATTTCGATTTTCAAAATATAATTCATTTACGGCGTAGAAAGCCTTGCTTAGTAAATATGAGTTCAATGCTTTGCGAAATGAAAAAAATGATGTTATGGATTTGATTTCAAATGGCAGGTGATTGTGCATTTTTTTCGAGTTGTATAATATTGAACTTTTAACTAACTCTGAGCGTGGGGTAGGTAGGTAAAGACCTTGCTCCGCGTTCCTGAGTGGATAAGTGTGAGATGGATTTTCTTGAGAAGCTGATACATGTTTACGTATTAGGCAAACGGATTCAAATATAAATAAGGAAGGAAGAGTCAATATTTTTAATTCTTTAAAAAAGTCCCGGCAATGAGTTCTGCTGTTTAGTCCCAGTGAATATCGAACAGCTCTCTTCTGGAGCTTGAAAATGCGGTCAAATTGAGTCGCACGACACGTACCCCAAAATGGAAGGGCATACCTGAGGTGCGACTCAAAAAGTGCATAATAAAGTTAGAGTAGCCACTGACAAGTTAAACTCCTTAGAAACAGACCTTAATGCAAAACAGGCATAGCTCAATTTTTTTGATAAAGCTTCGATATGTATGTCCCATTTCAGAGAATTGTCCACAACAAGCCCTAAGAATTTTTTTGAAGAAGGTTTTTGTAGAATCAACGGGTAAAACCGTTTTTTGTACTGTAAGGAATTTTGATGGGTCGTAGAACGATGATAGCCGAACGTGGTTCGTGGTTCCCGACGGGAAAGATTATTTAAGAGACGGGGGGGAGCGTGAAAACAGGGATCTTCCTGCTGAGACTGAGTGCCGGTGAATTTTAACGAGTAAACCTCGTGAGTTTAAGTCGATTCTGATCCGTTTTTTTTTATCAACGATGGTGTAAAAAATTAAATCTTTGAGTTTAAATAAGTAAAAGTACCATATCTCCGTTTTTGGTAGTTATTAAGTATAAATCGTGGTTCCAGAGATTTGATTTTAAATAAGTATAAACCGTATTTCTGATTTCTGAGTATAAATAGTTAAATACCGAGCGTTTAAGTTTTTTTTAATACCTGACCGTGAATAATTAGTGTGACCGAATTCCGGGCTGCTGTAGGCGATCCCGCAACCAGACCGATTCGTTTAGGTCCGACGCCCATTTTCTTCATACAACCAGACCGAATCGTTTTGTTACGACGCCGATTTTCCTCAGAAAAAAAGGTAATCGCATTCTTTCTATTTTTTTAACCGCCAGATACCCCATTAGAATTCTAGTAATGGCAAATTTTAGATTCAGCACAGCATTCTTTACAGATGTGAATTTAATTAAAGTTTCTATTTTATTTTACCATTATAATATTTCTTTTCATATTTGAATTTGAGTACGTTGAACCTGAATATATTGTATTCATATTTAATTTATTTAAATAAACTTCGTTATGGGATATATTCGACTTTAACTGGCTTTCACCCCATTTCCCTGGATTCTCCATTGTAGAAAAGCTACCCGTACTGGCAGTAGTGTCTCAAACACTTTAAATTTTGAGGGTGGCGCCCGAGAAGCAAAAGACCGATTGCTCGGCGTTAGTAATGGTTCTCTAGAAAAAAAGACTGTTACAACTGGAAATAGTAGAAAAATATATATATTTAGGACAACTAATACACAGCTCGGGATCTCTACTACCAGAAATCAACAGAAGAATTAAGTTAGCATAGATTCCTTAACAAAATAAAACACTAAATCACCACAATACACCAAAACACTTTTACTTTTACACTGGACGCGCGTTTCGCTAACCATGTTAGCATCATCAGCAGATGATTATAAACTAAAATACAATCCACAGTTGGAGCGTTTATATACTCGCTCAGTGGGCACAGAGTGGGCGTGACAAGATCTATCCAACCGAGTCAGAACCCACCGAGCGTAACAGTTAGATTTCCGCCACTAGAGTAGTAGGAACAAAGAACTTGAAGGAATTGGACCGTTGTCTCTGTTCATACTATCTTTACATTTATTAATTCTGATGCTTTCATATGCATCTAATTGCCTGTAATTTGAGACTTGTTTAAGTAATTTTAAGTTATTAAGATCTATACAATGTTCTTTATCAACAATATGTTCGGCAACGCAAGATTTATCAGGTCTACCATATCTTATCTGAGCTAAATGTTCTTTAAATCTAGTTAATATTGATCTTCTAGTTTTCCCAACATATTTCTCATTACAATCTTTACAAGAAATTTTATAAATACCCGACCTTTCCAGTGGAGGTGTTTTATCCTTTGGATTATCTAATAATTGTTGTAATTTATTATTAGCACTATACACAAGTTTATAATTGACATTCTTAAAAATTCCTTTTAGACCACGGGATAACTCTCTATCAAACGGTATCGAAAAATATTTAGACGTATCTTTCTCCACTTGAAAAGTCGAATTTTCAGAAATCATTAACCTATACCTATGTTTTCTAATTAATTTATCAACTAGTGAAGGAGAATATCCATTACACTCAGCTACATTCCTAATGTAATCTCTTTCCATTTCATATCTTAATGCTAGATAAGATATGGTAGACCTGATAAATCTTGCGTTGCCGAACATATTGTTGATAACCAAACATATTACCAAAAATAATTACCAAACCAAACCAAACAGCGCCCTCTAGCTACCACGAAAAAAATTATGGAAACAAAATTTATACTGGAGGTCATTAAGGAAGAACAGCTCTTTTAAACGAGCCCTAGTTTGTTTAAATCGCGTAACCTAAACCAGAGTTATCCTTATTTTAATAAAAGCAAGTTCAACCTTCCCCCACCACTTTACTTTATGTGATGGAGCAAAATACTCTATATCAAAAAAATTACAAATTTATCGATGATTACAATAGTAATATTTAAAATACCTGTTCACCTGCATATTTTTGAAAAAAACCCTGTTTTCTGATTGGCTATTAGAGAAACGCCCCCTAGCGGGCATTTTCGAACTTAAAAATAATTTTCAGCGATTTCTCTTGGTCGATTTACTTATTAGAATTTTTTGCCCAAAGTTATACGATAAGTAGTTTCTGAGATACAGCCGGCGTCCATTCTTGGTTGGCCACCCGGTACAAACTATACATTATATTTAAGATTTACTTTCCACAAGTATATACATTTAGAAACAAGCTGAATAATAACAAACCCGTAAGCTTAATAATATGTGGCAACACCGTAGTTAAGGGGCACATCTAAAAGCCTATTAAAAGTTGGCCCTTTCGTTAAGCACTCCGACACCCTCGTTTCATAAATTACCCGTTAACTTTGCTCTAAGTTTCGGATGAGAAGTTAGGGTGGGAAGTGTGTAAAAGTGATATATGAGAGTGATATGAGGTTCCAGCGAAATGACGGATGCTTTTAATTTTAATGCCATAATTGATAAAAATTCTCTTGCTCTTGTTCTTTAACTTTATTCGTTCATTTTAAAGAGACATGTCAAAAACAACTCACCGGCACGAAAAACGGGCACCTTAAAATTTTCATGTATTTTAAAGTATAATATATTTATAAACAAAATACGAGTAGCGGAAAAAGGGGCCAAAAAACCCTACATATATGCTTATTCTCAGCATTAAGTTCATCAGACCGAAGGGAACAGCCATTCGACGACCGGTTTCGGAGATTTTTCTCCATCGTCAGGCCGACTTTGCTGTAACCCTCGATCCGACCAACGAAATGAATTTTGGCCCCTTTTTCCGCTACTCGTATTTTGTTTATTTATATATACCATACCTAAGCCTTCTTAGCTCCATCTACGGTAACGTGGATGAAGCAAGCATGTTTTCCAGTAGGCCGCTGGTTTTAATTTTACCGGTACGATCTGTGATTGTCACAGCTGCCGCTAGATGGCGTAGAGCGTCTTGAGAATATCAAACGTGAAATGAAATAATTCTATTCAGAGTGTCGTCATTTTCTATCAAATAAAGCAAAAATATATCGAGGCTGCCATTTTAAAATCAAAAGTTCATTCAATCAAAAAAACGTCAAACAATCCTAATTTATGTCATATACTAACATACAAAACCTCGTTTTTTTAATGAAAAAATAAAAAAGTTATAAGGGTAAGTCTCACTTTTGAGTAACACCCGGTATAAAAGATATGCAATAAAGAATACATAATACTGAAACACTACATAATACTGAAATCAGAGAGAATGAGAATAATAAAATAATTAAAATGCGTCCAATCGTTCTTAATCATTTTTTTAATATTTTTTGTTATCTATTTTATTAGATAATCTTCTAATTTTAGCTAAATCTAATTATTAGTTAAGTCGGATAAAACTAAATCAAGGAGAAACAAAAAATAAATCCTTCGTTAGCATGAACGACGTCCTAATTATCTTTTGATAAAAATAAAACCATTTTTTCTTTCGCCCGCAATAAGTTTCAGGATTTTTTCCAAATTATTATCCTTAATTAAAAAGTTTCCAATTATAATTTCGAGCTGCAAAAACTCCGAATTTCCAGACGTCTCATCTAACCGAAGTTTTTAATAAACTTTTAAGTTTCGAAATGATTTTGGCGAATGTGCAGTTGGAGCGCAAGTGGCTGCACTCAAGGTAACTTCATTAAATGTTCCCCGGCGCGGGATATCAAAATATTGTTAATATAATAGTGAAACTTTGCTGCTTAAACTATTTGTTAATTAAGAAACTTTAGTTTTTCACTAAACGTCTCGCAATTTTCGAAACTAAAATGCGCATAGGGTTGTTAAAAAAGAAATAAAGAAATGGGTATCAGGTACAAAAAGATTGTGAAATATAAATTAAAATAATTAAAAATTCTACGTTCTTGCAACTTACAGCTAAATATATAATGTATGTAGATGTTCCTCTTCAAGTTCGAGACATTCCAACAAATCTAATAAACTTTTAACGACTGACGCCTTGTTTCCTTGTTGAAAAAAGAAATAAATAGTTAGGGGACTAACTATATATTATTATTATAATTGTAATATCTTACTAGATAATTTAAAAAATAAAGAACTGTGAATCAGATACAAAAATATTGTGAAATATAAATTACAATAATTAAAAATTATTCAAGTCTTTATTCTTGCCACTTACAGCTAAATATATTAAAAATAAACGTTAAAACTGTAAGTTCCTCTTCAAGTTCGAGACATTTCAACAAATCTAATAAACTTTTAACGACTGACGTCTTGTTTTCTTGTTGAAAAAAGAAATAAATAGTTAAGCGACTAACAGCAAATCTAATTCGGAAACTTGAAAACTTTCTTTCCCTGCTTATTTCGTTCTTTTTCTATCGGATTTCTACCCTCCAGATAAGTTAAATTTCCATTTGATTCGCTTTTAATATGAATTTTAAAGCCGGCTATTAAGATAGCGAGATCAATATGTTCGAGTTTCCTCAAAGTTATTAAAAATAGAAATTGGATCGTACGGAACATAGTTTTAGGAGAGGCTTTTAAAAGTTTTGATGGCCCTCTAAACGTTTTATGATGTCGGAAAGGATCAGTTTTTGGTTTGTGACCGGTTCTTTAGGAATCGGTTGTCTGATATTTTATAGCTTTAATTTTGAAGGGAATATTTCCTAAAAATAGAGATAATATGAATTATTAAATGTTCAGTATTATAATTGTAATATCTTACTAGATAATTTAAAAAATAAAGAAATGTGAATCAGATACAAAATTATTGTGAAATATAAATTAAAATAATTAAAAATTTCAAGTCTCTAATCCTTCAACTTCCAGAGCTGTATGCAATATAAATAATCATGCAAACTATAAGTTCCTCTTTAAGTTCGAGACTTTCCAACAAATCTAATAAACTTTTAACGACTGACGTCTTGTTTCCTTGTTGCAAAAAGAAATAAATAGTTAGGGGACTAACAGCAAATCTAATTCCAAAACTTGAAAACTTTCTTTCCCTGCTCATTTCGTTCTTTTTCTATCGGTTTTCTACCCTCCAGATAAGTTAAATTCCCATTTGATTCGCTTTTAATATGAATTTTAAAGCCGGCTATTAAGATAGCGGAATCAATATGTTCGAGTTTCCGCAAAGTTATTAAAAATAGAAATTGGATCTTACGGAACATAGTTTTAGGAGAAGCTTTTAAAAGTTTTGATGGCCCTCTAAACGTTTTATGATGTCGGAAAGGATGAGTTTTTGGTTTGTGACCGGTTCTTTAGGAATCTATGGTCTTATATTTTATAGCGTTAATTTTAAAGGGAATATTTCGTAGAAAAAGAGATAATATGAGTTATTAAATATTTAATATTATAATTATAATATGTTACTAGACAATAAAAAGAATAAATAAATGCGAATCAGATACAAAAAGATTGTGGAATATATTTTAAAATAATTAAAAATTCTACAAGTCTCTATTCTTGCAACTTACAACTAAATATGTAATATAAATAAACGTTCAAACTGTGAGTTCCTCTTCAAGTTCAAAACTTTCCAACAAATCTAATAAACTTTTAACGATTGACGTCTTGTTTTCTTGTTGAAAAAAGAAATAAATAGTTAGGCGACTAACAGCAAATCTAATTCGGAAACTTGAAAACTTTCTTTCCCTGCTCATTTCGTTCTTTTTCTATCGGTTTTCTATCCTCCAGATAAGTTAAATTCCATTTGATTCGCTTTTAATATGAATTTTAAAGCCGGCTATTAAGATAGCGAGATCAATATGTTCGAGTTTCCGCCCAGTTATTAAAAATAGAAATTGGATCGTACGGAACATAGTTTTAAGAGAGGCTTTTAAAAGTTTTGATGGCCCTCTAAACGTTTTATGATGTCGGAAAGGATGAGTTTTTGGTTTGTATCCGGTTTTTTAGGAATCTATTGCCTGGTATTTTAAAACGTTAATTTTGAAGGGAATATTTCCTAAAAAAACGAATATGAGTTCTCAAATATTTAATATTATAATTATAATATTTTACTAGATAACTTAAAAAAATAAAGAAATGTGTATCAGATACAAAATAATTGTGAAATGCAAATGAGAATAATTAAAAATTTTACAAGTCTTTATTCTTGCAACTTACAGCTAAATATATAATATAAATAAACGTTTAAACTGTAAGTTCCTCTTCAAGTTCGAGACTTTCCAACAAATCTAATAAACTTTTAACGACTGACGTCTTGTTTTCTTGTTGAAAAAAGAAATAAATAGTTAGGGGACTAACAGCAAATCTAATTCGAAAACTTGAAAACTTTCTTTCCCTGCTCATTTCGTTCTTTTTCTATCGGTTTTGTACCCTTCAGATAAGTTAAATTCCCATTTGATTCGCTTTTAATATGAATTTTAAAGTCGGCTATTAAGATAGCGAGATCAATATGTTCGAGTTTCCGCAAAGTTATTAAAAATAGAAATTGGATCTTACGGAACATAGTTTTAGGAGAAGCTTTTAAAAGTTTTGATGGCCCTCTAAACGTTTTATGATGTCGGAAAGGATGAGTTTTTGGTTTGTGACCGGTTCTTTAGAAATCTATAGTCTTATATTTTATAGCGTTAATTTTAAAGGGAATATTTCCTAGAGAAACCGGATAATATGAGTCATTAAATATTTAATATTATAATTATAATATATCACAAATAAAGAAAGGTGTCTCACGTACAAAAAGATTATGAACATCGAAATTTCTTACATTGCTATTTTTGTCTCTTCAAGTTAGAAAGTTACATCCAGTTTCTGCTGATATCCAATCAATATACGCTGCAACTTTAGTATATACAGAGTGATTGAAAGTAATCTTGCATGATGTTAACAGAGCTAAATGACTGGTAATTCCAACTTGAATAATAGTTCCATTTTTAATTAGGACTAGAGCTCCTCCACTGTCTCCCTAAAAATAAATAAACAAAACTTAAAATATATTATTATAAAAAGTTAATTTTACACAAAATTCGATTAAATCATTGTTGCTTTTGTATAAAATTTTAGCTACCGCATTACATTTTCTTTGATCGCATCTTTACTTTGAAATGTCTTCGATGACATTATTCAATTCGCAAATTTCTATAAACTAATAATATTTTATCAGCAAAAATCTATACTAACTCACTGATTAATCACGATCCTACTCAAACCACTCAACGTAAGAAGCTCAATTTTGGCCAAACAGGTTGATTCTAAAGTGTAGAGGTTCGATAAGAAGGGATTTTTCGAAATTCCAGTTCCAAGGGGGTGAAACCACCCCTCAAATATTACAATATTTTTTATTTTAGTTTCCGAAAAAACGCTTAAACACGTATATTTTATTTTGTTTTTTACATATTTTAAGATTTTTTAAAAATGTATACAGGATGTTTCGAAAAATCTGGTTATTGATTAATCACGATCCTGCTTAAAGCGCTTGACGTAAAAAGCTGATTTTTGGAAAACGGATTGACTTTAGGATGTAGAGGTTCGATAAGAAAGGATTTTTCAAAATTCCAGTTCTAAGGGGGTGAAACCACCCCTCAAATATTAGAATATTTTTTATTTTAGTTTCCGAAAAAACGCTTAAACACGTATATTTTATTTTGTTTTTTACATATTTTAAGATTTTTTAAAAATGTATACAGGATGTTTCGAAAAATCTGGTTATTGATTAATCACGATCCTGCTTAAAGCGCTTGACGTAAAAAGCTGATTTTTGGAAAACGGATTGACTTTAGGATGTAGAGGTTCGATAAGAAAGGATTTTTCAAAATTCCAGTTCTAATGGGGTGAAACCACCCCTCAAATATTACAATATTTTTTATTTTAGTTTCCGAAAAAACGCTTAAACACGTATATTTTATTTTGTTTTTTACATATTTTAAGATTTTTTTAAAAATGTATACAGGATGTTTCGAAAAATCTGGTTATTGATTAATCACGATCCTGCTTAAAGCGCTTGACGTAAAAAGCTGATTTTTGGAAAACGGATTGACTTTAGGATGTAGAGGTTCGATAAGAAAGGATTTTTCAAAATTCCAATTCTAAGGGGGTGAAACCACCTCTCAAATATTAGAATATTTTGTATTTAAAAACCGGTTAGTTTTTCGGAAAACAACTCTTAAGCACGTATATTTTATTTTGTTGTTTTACATATTTTAAGATTTTTTAAAAATTTATACAGTATTTTAAAAATTTATACAGTTTCATAAAATATGACCATTGGGTAATCATGAATCTGCTTAAACTGCTTGACGTTTAAAGCTGATTTTTGGCAAACGGATCGACTGTATGGGGTGTAGAGGTTCGATAAGGATAGGTTTCTCGAATCTCAAATTCCAAGAGGATAAAAACGCCCCTCAAATATTACAATATTTGTTATTTAAAAAACGGTTAGTCTTTCGGGAAGACGCTTGGACACGCATAACTTATTTTGTTTTTTTTTTACATATTTTGAAATTTTTTAAAAAATTATACAGGGTGTTCCAGAAAGTTGGGTAATTGATTAACCACGATTCTGCTTAAACTGCTTGACGTAAAAAGCTTATTTTTGGCAAACGGATTTTTCGAAAGTCAAATTCCAACGAAATGAAACTACCCCTCAAATATTACTTAATATTAATTAAGTTCTATAATAATATCGCCATATTGTTTTTTCTCATGCTGACATAAATGTGAGAAAATTTTATCCAGTTTGTATGTTAATGGAAATTCTTGCTTTGTTTTATCATCACCATTACAAATGATTAATTCGACGCGAACGAAGTCGCGGGTACACGCTAGTCTCTAATATTCTCTTTAATTTAAACTAAACATTGCCAAAAACTATCCAATTTATATCCAAGATCATATTACGAACCTGCTAGTAATATTTACGACAAAATCCACGACCTAATATCCCCGAAGTTACCTTATAGGTTAGGTATTATATGTTAAATTTTATCGACTCCTAGCCCGGCATATCTATTTCATTCCGAAGGAACGAGAATTCAGTGCACCTATCAACCTCTCACAAACCTATCTGGCACTGGATATTAAAATCCGCGGTATATGTGTGCACGTGCAGGCTGGGATATGCGACGGAATACATATTTCCGGGGAAATAATCTATTTCTGATATATTTTCAGGAGAATGGAGTGTGGGAGTTTATAAGTTTTTCTAAGAATGTAATTATTAATCAATTTATAAAAAATTGCTTGTGCTCTAAAATAGTTAATTTTGTTTACTTTTCACATTTCTCTACCGTTTTAGACAAAAATAAAAATATATAAAAATTAGTAGTGGGAACTATCGAATGAAACATTCGATAGTTGCAATTCATTCGAATAATTCGATAGCTAGTAAGAAAACATTCGTTGAAAACTATTCGAATAGAACTTATCGAATAGATGCGTCATCTGCCTTGAAATAATGTATTCTGGTAATTCGGCAGCAAAAACCATCCATTTATAAAATTCATTCATTTATTCGTCAGGATCGAATATAATAAAATATTAACTGAATTTCAGTTGTCGCCCGGCGACGTAAGTTTTCTTTCCGAGAAACCCGACAGCGGTCGGTGGCAATGCTATGAAAGAAGCCGGCATCTTTGATTTTTTGCGGAGTCCGATAAAGATAAGGACACATTATTTTTTTATTGAGGTGCTAGTATTTACACAGAAAATACATTATGAAGAGCGCTGTTGCCATATATTGGTATTAGTTGATATTAGCAAGGAATATTATTGTTTGGCTTTAGTTAGTTAGGGATAGTATGTCTATATATTTTGCATTTTTTTATTAATATTCTGTTACACTGCAATAATACTTGTTATTTTGGATGTAGGAAAATTATTTTTAATGTTTTTAAGCAAAGACTGGTTTAATAAATAATAATAACAGTAATAATTTGTTATACCTATTAACAACAAAATTTAAAATCATTTAATATAAACATTTTTTTTAGGTAGTAGCAAAATATAAACAACAAATTAGATGTCAAAATTATTTATATTAGATCCTATTTAAAAATAATATAGTCTCTACATTTTTTTTACTAACTAATTTGTTATATTAACAACAAATTTTAAAATCATGAAATATAAACATTTATCAATTTTCTAGGCATGCAGTGTATTGGAAGGAAAATATAAATAAAAAATTAGAAATCAAAATTATTTATATTAGGTGCTTTATATTACTATTTAAAAATAATATTTACTTTTACTGGCATTTACTTTAAAATATAAATGAAATATTTCTTCGCAAAAAACTAATGTAAGAGAATTAGCATAAACAAAATACAAACATCGCTAACTTTTTTTTTTAAATTGGCACGTGTAAAACCTTCAATTTAATTTTCTCACCCCATAGTTTGAGTTCGATAACCACATTTACTCAACCACATTACTTAAATATGATTATTAAGTTCAACTAATTCATATTATTAAAACATCTAAAATACAAATATGTATTTTTAAAATTAATTGTAAGTTCATCTCATCTCTCTTAAAAATTGCGACTTCTCAAAATTTCCCATTAAAAAATAAACCATATACCATATAAAATTAAATAATTGAAAGATCGGGCTACGGAAAATCACACAAATTTTCGGAAAAATTTTGACCACCTGCACACGCACACAATCGTCAATTAAAAAAAAACTACTATTTTAGTATTTTAAATATTTTAATAAACGCAAAAATAGCACAGTATTTATACGGTGAAGTTATAAAAATTTGGAAGAACTAATAATGCACTGACGCATACAAAAATCAAACGAATACTAAATTTCGTTTATCCAAAGCATTCGATAGTCGTGGCTCAACGATAACCATTTAGTCGCACGGCGAGGTTGTCACGTATGCTTTAGTATACAAATGAATGAATGATTTTATTCAAATAAAACCATTCGATAGTTGAAATCATTCATTCAGTAACCATTCGATAGTCTAATTCATTCGATAGATCCCATCGCTAATAAAAATACGATTGAACTTTTTCTAAATGATTTAAAATGAAAATTATTTGCAATCTCGCATTTCTACGGGAAAGTCCCGAGCTCGTAAGTCGTAGCGTAGTAAAAACTCGCTGGTCTTCAATTTTAACCAATTTAAAAAGTGTATACAATACTAGGCTCAGTTTACAAAGAGTTCCAGTTAGTCAAGAAGCAGAGAAAAATTTGCTATTAAACCCATTCATTATGCTGCAGAATTACTAAATCCAAAATCACAAGGTTCTGAACTTGATGAAACCCAAATTCTTTCTGCCATAGAATGCTTAATATATCAAAAAATAAACTCAATATAAAGGAGCAAGAAATAATAGATGAAATATCAGATTACCGTTGTAGAAGTGGCAAGTTATTTGGAAATAACTTCATATGGAAAAGTAGTTTTAATAACCCAGTCTCCTGGTGGAAAGGACTGTGTTCTTCATCTTCATTATCACAAGTAGCTTCACGAATGTTGATGATGCCAGCATCTTCGACTGTCACGGAACGCAGTTTTAGCGTTTATAGTCATATTCATTCAAAAAAGAGAAACAGGCTTACTTATGATAGAGCCGCTAAGTACTCTATGTTTCCCACAATGAAAACTTGCTGAAGAAAATAGGATACGGCAATAGATTAATTTTTATTTCCGATACTATTGAAGATTTTGAGGAAGTAGACTGGCAAGAAGATGTTTTTGAGTGTGATGCTGATGACAGCGATAAAGATATGCCTCTTGCTCGACTAGTGTGCCAAAAATATTTTTTTTTGTACAAATTTAACTTTAATTTATTTTTTAATTTGAAGAATAACTCTTTATTTGTGTTTATGTATAAGCATTTTGTGTTTTGCGATGTTTTGTTATGATTTTTATAAATAAATATTTCAGTTTTTCTTATTTTTTAAAATATTTCATATATTTCCAATATTTCCATATATTTCCAATGTTTCAGGAAATATTTCCGAAAATATATTTCTGGAAATTTTATATCACTATGAACTGTACATAAATAACTATTATCAATAATATATTTTCCTCAAAGAATTAATAATAAAAAAGTTCCAGCAGTTTTCCTCAAACACGATCCAGGGACACACTGTATATAAATGATCTTGAAACAGCTATTAACTAAAAGATCCTTTTGACACATTTCTTTATTACGTTGTTATGTTCTTCTTTTTTTTTCTGTCGCGTCTAAGCTAAAACTCTATTGCTTAATTAAAGTGTGGGAAAGGAAAGCAGAAAAGCAGCTCGTAATCGTGTGGAAATTGAACAGAAAAACGAATATAAGGGAGAAAAAGCATCACGCGATGCTTGCCAGACCTATTTACGCAATAAAAACCAATATAGCCCCACATTCCGCGTTGATATTTTATTAAACACAACTGCCTATTGTTTATTCAGAGGAGGAGGCGTTTAAATGGGACGAGATTCCCGATTTCTGTTATTTGGGTTGCTTGTATGTGTGTACGCATCTCTTATATTATTCATAAAAGTTTATAAGCTTAAGGAAAATGTAGTTTTAAGTAGACAATTTTGCAAAATATTGTTTTGGCAATTTATATATATTGTATATGTTGGCAATTGTTTTTGGTCACTTCCTGTTTTACCGGAAAAGACAATAAATTTTGATTTTTAAATGACACCCTCGATATTTTTTACTTTATTCGATAGAAGATGACACTCTGAATAGAATGACATATCGTGTGTCAACTTTTGGCATTTTCACATAAAATTTATTTGAAATTGTAACATGGCGGTTCATACCGAGAATTTGACTCGAAATACCAAGTGTGAGGTACCAAATTATTCTTAAAAAAATGCTTTTCTCAAATATGTTAATGAGCCACCCTTGTTCCATTTGAAAAAAAATTGAGATATGATCAAAAATACGATTTGGGCATCTTTTAACCGGCCAGGACAAGACACGAAAAACATTAGACGATCAAATCTATTTTTTCAAGGCTCCTTGATTAAAAATTATTAGTGTTGTTAACACAGCCACGGTACTCTGGATTAAAATTTAAAATACGATTTTAACCGAAAATGTCAAAAGTTAACACATGATATGTCCTTCTATTCAGAGCGTCATTCTCAAGCGTCATAAAATATACTGAGGGTGCCATTTAAAAATCAGAAGTTGTAGTCATTTCCGGTGAAACAGAAAGTGACCAAAAATAATTGAATACGTCAATCAATCCTAATTTATGTCATATACTAAAATACCAAATCTCGTTTTTTTTTATCTGAAAAAAAAATAACAAAGTTATAGGGCTGAGCCACTTTCGAGGCGCACCCGGTATATATTTTGTTTTAAATTTCAATTTAAGTATTTTCTACCGGGTGTTTCTCAAATTGGCTCGCTGATAAAAAAAATGCGATTTGGTAGGTTCACTATCCTGAAACATTTTTTTACTGGTTTTATCGAAGCCTTGCTGCATATTCTGTGCAAATAATTATTTTACTATAAATATAATTTTCTATAAAATAAATTTCGAAAATTGTATTTTGGGTATTCTATAATAATTTTAAATTATATTAATAAAATAAGTCAAAAATATTACTCACTTTACAGGCTTTGCCCTCTGTAATAGTTGATGTACAGCACAAGGTATTAATAGTGTCGTTTTGGTTTAGAAAACATGTGTCTGGTGTATTTACATGTAGAATAGCTTGTTTCAATCTTGTCGGTTTCTTATAAAAATCTAAAATATTTTTAAGCAAATTATTTTTTAAAAAAATAAATAATATCAATTCAAACTCTACATTAAAGGTTTAAAAAAAATTACACTTACCATTAACAATCCCAAATCCTGTAAGATATACCACGTCATTCATTAAAGATTCCTCCATGTTTGTATGTAATATTACCGGTTTTATTGAATCACCTAAATGCAAAAAAAAATTTTTTAATATAATACATTATATTTTACCTAAATCTGTATTCTCAATACTTGAATCCAATACTTTCAAAAAAATAAATTTTAAAAAATTACGCATATCCAAGAAGGTTGTACTTACAGGTACTTACTATATGTAACTTCTTCTTCAAGTTGGATCAGGCCAATATCATGACGTCTTCCAGAAGAAAAGTACAAAGGATGAATTAAGAGTTTTTTACTGGAAAATATTTCAGCTCCTTTCAAACTGTAGTAGATTGTTCCCAAAGCGATATTTAACATATTTCTATAAAACAAATATAGGTATTTACATAATATCATACATAAAATTCTATATTCTATAACACAAAAAACTCAGGTATGAGGTTTGTGTGATGTAACGCTGATTCCGGTGATCAAAAGCAAAAATGGATTCAAGCATATTGAAAAATACCGAAAAGTATTTAAAGCGTCCATTTTCAAGGTAATTATTACTGTTTTGTGAGTTTAATTTTATTTACTCAAACTCGTAATAATTGTGAAAAAGTGGCATTGAAAACTTAAAAAGCTGTGTGAACTGCAAAAACCATCGTGGGTCGTGGCATTACGTCGGTTTCCAATATTTCATAGGTATTTCATACAAGTCCTTATATAAAATAAAGGTTCTTATATGCAACATATTGTATTTTAGTTAAAAAATTAAAAGAAAATAATAATAAATTTGAATAAATAATATATTTGGCGAGATAATTGCGGAAAAAGCCGAACCGCTCCGAAATTATCCAAAGCTGTGGAGAGCGACCGTTGTAAAAATAGCGCCAAATAGTATTTACCTTATCCTTATAGGCACTTTCCAATCTAAACTTGTTTCTTTTATCTATGCTGGTCAGTTGAGGAAGATGGCGGTGTTCCAAACGTAATTTGTGTAAAAATTATATTTCTGTAATATTTTTTGTATGTTTTCGATATTTTATTAGTTGCCATGCGAAGACGAATTCAAAAAAATCAGAAATAGAGTAATTTCTTGTTTCTTGGAAAGGTTTTTTACAAACCCCAACTAACAAACTAATGCCCTCTTTACACCAAACTACCCGCATCATTAATATCTGGCAACGGTTATTAGACGGAGCCAAACAACCACAGAGTAAATCACATCCGTCCCGCTCCGAACTTATTGTAAAGTTGACTTAATCCCGTTTGGCGCCAAAGTTTAAATCGCTGTTGTTGCAACGTTAATTGGTTTAAAACGAAGCCAGAGGGCGCGGAGGGCAAGAGTCCTGAAGAGGGGCTGTTTAAACTTACTCTGGAAACCGTTTACTGTCCCGTTCCAGACAATGAGCCGCCGTTAGGATCCAGGCGGGGTGTATTAGGCTGCCACCGCAGAATATCACGTGAGTGCCGTTGGGGTGAATGAGGGTGAGAGCTGCGTGGTATGGGAAAACGCCTTTAGGTGGGTGGATGGGTTTGCCATGGCCCTGCAAGATGGAAATGTGACAGAATCATGGATAAAGTGCTTTTAATAAAAAGATTAGGGAAGGAACAATCAAAAATGGCCTACTTAAATTCCGGTTTATCAGTGCCATTCTAATTTTATTCAAAACGTGTAAAAATATGATGTAGGGTAGACTCAAAATAATTTGTTGTTTTATTTTACGTTGTGAACAAATGTTGGTAGTTATTAAAATTGTTATAAAAATATACAGTTCTAATAAAAATAGATAAGTTATAATAATTATTTATTAACACGCTACTAAAGCAGATAAGTCTAAATTTTTTGACATCTAGTCTTTGACAAGTAGTAAATAAAAGCATAAATGCAAGAAAAAATATATAATTAGTTAATTTTAAGTGAATTTCATAAATGATCGGTTTACTACCAGTATGTATATTATATAGTCACTTACTAGCGAAAAGCTATTCCATTATTTCCCTCGATTTTTGACCGACATCTACCGCACGCTACACAACCAACTATTTTACAGTCTGTTTCAATCTTTGAATAAGAAGACTAAGGAAGGAGCATAATGCTATCGATGTATTCATGCATGGTGGGCGGAAAAAGTACTCTAGGGTGGAGATCCTTGACAGTTCTGTTTGACGATTCATTTGACACATTTGAATATGATTTGAAATTTTATGGATTTGTCAATCTTTACGGAGCTTATTTTATGTTATTTATTATTTATTCTACTACTGATAGTTGTATAAAGGTAGTAAATCTAGATGGAAATTGTGGCAGAACTTAAATTAACAGTGACACTATCGCGATTTATCAAAAATGACTCTAAAATAGTTGTTTGTGTAGCGTGCGGTAGATCTCGGCAAAAATCGAGTGAAATAACGGAACAACTTTTCGCTAGTAAGTGACTATATAATATACATACGTGTAGTAAACCGATCATTTATGAAATTCACTTAAATTAACTAATTATATATTTTTTCTTGCATTTTTGCTTTTATATACTACTTGTCAAAGATTAGATGTCAAAGAATCTAGATACGTCAATTTGACTTACCTGCTTCAGTAGCGTATCGGATGTTTATGGTTATAAATAATTATTATAACTTATCTATTTTTATTACAATTTTATATTTTATAAGAATTTTAATAACTACCAACATTTATTCACAACATAAAATAAAAACAAAATTATTGAGTCTACCCCACGTCTACCCTACATCATAGTTTTACATTTTTTAAATAAAATTAGAACGGCACTGATAAACCGGAAATTAAGTCGGCCATATTTGAGGCCTATCGCGGTGGACCTAAGATTTTTGATATGCTCCTTCCTTAGTCTTCTTATTTAAAGGTTTCGATAAATCGCAATAGTGTCACTCTGGTGTCACTGTTAATTTAAGTTCTGCCACTAAATTTCCTTCTAGATTTACTACCTCTAAACAACTACCAGTTGAAGAATAAATAATAAATAACATAAAATAAGCTCAGTAAAGACTAACAAATCCACAAAATTTCAAATCAAATTCAAATGTGTCAAATGAATCGTCAAACAGAACTGTCAAAGATCCCCACCCTAGGGCCCTTTGTCCCTGTTGCATCCTATGCTACTTTATTAATGTTTTATTTTACGCGTATAAAACTATTGGTTGTACGTACAAATATATTTGTTACAGATTAAAAAGTATTTTTACTCGTAAAAAACTATTGGTTACAGTCAAAAACTATTTTTTACACGTAAAAACTATTTTTTACGCGTAAGAAATATATTTTTTAACTTATTACTTCTTCAACATTCCAAACTACAGTTTTTCAAACATGCTCTTCAAATCCTTCAATTTAATAGCTGTTGGTAAGAAGTTTCACTTCAAATATGCACATAGTGTACGCACAATTTTTTTTCAATAAAAACATCCATTCAGAATTTTTGAGAATTCAAAAATAAAAAAATATATAGAGGATATTCTATTTAAAATAATAAATTTAGAAGCTACTAAAAATAAAACTAAGTATACCTAATTTTTATATAAACTTACGTTCACAATAAATCTTCCGTTTCCAGTTGTCCCTTGGCTGTTTTCACAAGTCCACATTACAATAATTATTAAAGCAACAATGTATGAGTTCATTTAAACTTATATTTCTAATAGGTATTATTTTTAAAAATCCCAAGAGCATAAACGTTATTCCTAACGACTTCAGTGTGACAATACAAATTTTTAAATTATTCAAATGCCTGTCTGTCTTCATTGTGAATGAAAGCTAGATTATGATGACTTTTTTAACGGATAATTAAGCTCGGATGGCTTCATTCAAGGATATTCGGAGACAGAATAATAAAATCCTGTTATTAAATTTCAACTATGTAGTTTAATTTTACTGATAAATTTATTGATTTTAATAAATAAAAAAATATCAAATTTTTTTCTCATTTAATTTTTTCAGAGAATTAAATCCTAGAGAAATAGGTAAACCTAGAGACGCTAATAATACCATAGTATAAGGAAACTAGTAGTTTTACTCCTTGTCAAATCCTTTGTTCTTTTTCTGCCACTTTATATGACCTTGTTCTCGCCTCCCGTGACAACTGACATAGCTGTATAGTCGTGGTCTATTAACTAGACAAAGTACTGTTTGACCAGCGGATCTGAAGCTACGGAAGGAATGCAAGAAAAAAAAATCGATATTGCCACGTTTATCTATAAAATTGCAAAATTGCCAGACATGAACTATAAATGTAATATATTTTTATTATATATAATGTGTTTAGCATATATTCTGACGTATATTACTAAGGAATTTTAAGTAGTTCATATTGTTGGATATGTTTTATTTAATAACTTATTTCTTTCATTCTGTATAATCTGCTTATTACGAAAGGTGAAGATATTTCAACGATATCATTGGCAAACCGGCATCGCCGCGCATGGCCGCCTATTCATCGAAGATGATTGGCGAGAGTACGTCACAGGATTTGTTACCACGCGGTTGCCATGACTTTTATGCCTTTCCTATTCGCTAGCCTTATCCCCAACTTCACGGTCACTTCTGAAAAGAGTAGAAATATTGAATACTATTGAAATATCCAGTGGCGGTGTCATTCTTTTGATCATTATTACTTTCTTTCATTATTTAATACCGGTTATCCTAAACTTTATTCCTATATTTTTCGTATATTTAATAGTTAAAATGTGTTTTATTGTTTTGTTATCTTGTTATAATGTTTTTCGTTCGTAGTTTTTAATTATTAATATTAAGTTTGATCGTATATTTGTGTTTTAAAATGAATCAATTTGTTAAGGGTAAGACGCTACATAGACAAGAGAAATAATAGCTAATTTATATAGGTAAGTAGAATAATAATAATGTAATTATTAGAATACTAAAATTAAATGTTGGCTAAAATGAAAAGCATCCATTTACCTAAATATTTTAGCTAAACTAAAATAAATGTAAATAAACGTGGATGAAATCTCATTTGGTTTATTTCCTTGTGTTCATAACAGGGTTTGCGACGAAGAAGCTACACAGAGTTCGCTTAAGTTGCCGCTTAAACGTAAACTTGAGCGGATATCTCTTTATACCGGAGTTAGCGTATCGGATATAAAAAAATTCACACAGAACATAAAAAAAGACTGGAAACTAACCCCGATAAAATGATATCCAGCCCTAGAAAGAAACGGCTACGTGAGCTCGACGACTTTGATTTCCAAGTGGTCAGGAATTTGATAAATAGATTTTATCTCGAATTCATAGTCATCCCCACAATTAGAAAGCTTTTGCAAAAATTGCAGGAAGAATCGAATTTTTCTTTGGCAGGGAAACGCTTAGGGGGTTATTAAAATCAAATAGATTTTTTGGCGTAAATGTTAAAATAACAAAATAACAGATAAATATTAATGGAGCGGCCCATTATATTGCAGAGAGAGATATAAATATACACGCGAAATTCGAAAATATCGCCAAGTATTATCTATTTGGATGAAACATGGGTAGACAATGACCTAACCTTTAAAAAGTGCTAGCGGAGCGATACCATATCTGGTGTAATAGGCAATATTGGATCTACTGGTGAGTAAAATTATGTTTTGTTTGCGCTTCCAAAGTTAACTACTTTCAAGATTTTTTTTTGCTGGAAATAGTTATATCTAAAATTATGTATTGTAGAAAAAAATATAGCTAGTACAGATATATAAATAAATATACCTCAAAACTCAGTCTTGATCATCTGCTGATGGCAGACATGGTTAGCGAAACGTGCGCCCAGTGTAAAAGTAAAAGTGTTTTGGTGTATTGTGCTGATTTAGTGTTTTATTTTGCTGTGTAACACCAAAGGTTCCAACCCCCAGCTGTAATTATTTCTTCTATTATATTAACAACACATAATAATAAAATTATTCAAAATATTTAAGGGAGCTTTAATAAAAGCTTTTAGTGTGTTTATCTGCTAAGTCAACAGTAACGATTCAAACAGGATAAAGTTTTTTGAAAAAAAATTATTAATCAGAATTTATATTTATGATACACATTATTTTCATAAAACACCGTACGCCCATGCCTATTTTATGAATGAAATTGGGCGTGTTTTGTTTACAACTGCGTTCCCCTGCCGATACCCCGTAGCTACAGATCCGTTGGTCACACTATATAGTCGTGGCACTCGCCATAGTTTCACAGATATGTATTTAGGAAAATATGAGTTCACAATAAAATAAAATTAAAAAATTGATCATCGAGTAAAAACTTGCTTGAAAACAGAATATTTTCACATTTCGCGTAGGTAAAAATTCTTCTGTATCTGAAAATCTTCTGATTGGAAGAAATGCGGAAAAATATATAATGACATATTTTTATATTATTATCTATTTCAGAGATTTTCTACAACTTTTTTTTGATTTAAAACAAGTTTAATTTTTTGTACATAACTGGATTCAAAAGAAGCACACTGCGGTGTGGCCATTCTATTTCTTATTTACTAAAACTTTGGTTAAAAACATTATATACGAAAGGTGGTAAAAAACTAGAGTGAATATAACTTTATTAATACTTAACTATGTTTTCTTAAACACGAAGGATACCAAAATAAATTCGTATAGAAAAATTTACTTTATCGTATACAGGATATTTTTTAAGGCGTCACCAAAATCGTAATATTTAAAATATTGTACCTCATTTTTTTTTAAATGCAACACCTTGTATATTATTTTTCTTTCAGATGTAGAATTAAAAGGTAAACATTTTTTGTATTTAAAGCGTTCTTAAATTTTAAGCCGTTTTGTCAAATCGGCCTTTTACGGCATAAATCTGTCAATTTGTGTTTTTAGCCTAAAAATTTCCTAACTATGTTACACGGACTAAGTATGGCCGCTTTCTGCAAGTTTATATATATTTTTGATGGGAGGTCTACTATTTTTATTGATTCTAGGATATTTCTTGGAATCACTCCTGTAACTGGAACTATGGAATTTTTTTCTTGTCTCCACTGTTCCTTTATTTCGTTATCCAGATCTATGTATTTCTCGAATTTATTTCGGTATGTTGCTTGCAAATTGTTATTATTTGGAATAGCTATATCTATAAGGAACGTACGTTTTTTTTAAATTTATCCGTCAGTATTATGTCCGGTTTGTTGTGTTCAATGTGTTTATCTGTTATTACAGTATTATCCCAACAGATTCTATGTATTTCGTTTTCTAGGACTGGTTCGGGTATGTAGTTGTAGTAAGATTAGTTAGTTTTATCTGCTTTTACGTTGTAGCTGTATCAGTATCTTGTGAATTATTTTACCTACATTATCGTGTCTCTGTTTATAATCTGTTTGTACTATCATGCTACACGAACCTATGATATATTATATACTTTCGGCAGTTTTTCCACATCTCCTACACTTATTTGTCAGAACTGTGCGATCCTTTATGATGTATTTTCTGTAGTTAAGTGTATTTACAACTTGATCTTGAATAGCGACCATAAAAGCTTCAGTCTCCGGAAGAGGAAGAAAACAGCTTTATTTATTTTTTATTTTTTTTCTCACTCTTGGTGGTATATTCTGACAGACGGGTGTTCATTACCAAGTACTGTCAGAGTTTCTATTGTTTTGTTTCTATTGTTTTAAGGAGCGGGTTATGTTTGTGGTTTTAATGATTACTGCTTTTTGAGCAAGTGTGTGAATATGACCTTTTAAATTTAAAATATCGAGGTTTTCTTTAAATTTCCTGTGTGTGAGGCCCGTGCTAGATATAATAAATGGTAGGATTTTAACTTCTTTTTGTTGTCATATTCGTTCTACTTCCTGTGTTAGTGGAATGTATTTGCTAATTTTTTCTTCATATTTCTTTGTTATGTTGTTGTCATTCGGAACACTGATTTCTATTAGATATGTTACTTTCTCTTTTTTTAGTGTTAACGTTATATCAGGTCTATTGCATGTTACTGTCTTGTCAGTATGGATCGTTCTGTCCCAGTAGAGTTTTATAGTGTCGTTTTCAAAGACAGATTGCGGCGTGTATTTGTAATAGGGCTGTTCTTCTTGTATAAATTTATATGTTTTTGCTATTTCTTGATGTATAATACGCGCAACAAAGTCATGCCTTAGAGTGTATTCTGTACCAGTGAGTATTTTACAACCATTTGTAATATGCTCTATTGTTTCACTTTGGAGGTGGCAACGCCTGCAGGTATCCGTTTGTTGGGCCCTATCTTTTATTATGTATTTCCTGTAGTTGCGCGTTGCTATTACTTGATCTTGTATCGCTATAATGAATCCCTCCGTTTCCGGTTGCAGTTGCCCTTTTTGTAGCCATGAATATGACAGTTCTTTATCGATGTCGGGGTTGTTCATAATATGACAGTGTTTTCCATGTAGTTGCTTTTGGGACCATTTGTTTTTCTTTTCCTCTAATGTGAGTATATTTGAAACAGGAATATTTTCTGCGTTAAGATTTAATGGTGTGTAGTTAGCATCCGCTATAGTTACTGCTTGGTGTAATGAGGTATTTTTTTCTTTAAAGTATTTTCTTAGTGAATTAATCTGTTTGTTGTGTATTTCGTGAATATCTGTCAGGCCCCTACCTCCTTCTTTTCTTTCAATGGTCAGCCTCTCCTTGCAAGAGTTGGGATGCAGCTGTCGGAATCTAGTTAGCTGAGTTCTTGTCAGAATATTTAAATTTTCCAGATCTGTTTTGGACCATTTAATGATTCCAAATGAATAGGTGAGCAGCGGTATGGCGTAGGTGTTAATCGCTCTAACTGTGTTTTTTGAATTTAGTTCGGTTTTCAGTATTTTACTTAGTCTTTTCCTGTATTGTTCTTTTAGTTGGGTTTTGAGTGCGGTATGGTCAACTTTTCTGTTTTGTAAAATTCCCAAGTATTTGTAATATTCGTTGGGTTGCATGTTGTCTAAGTGTTCATTGTTTAATGTAGATGCCTGCTCTTCGTTTTGCCATTTACCTCTGTTTATGTGTAGTGTTTTACATTTGTTCATCCCAAATTCCATTTTTATGTCGTTTGTGGATTTTTCTAGAATTTTAAGTAGCTCGGTGTGTTCTGTTTTTGTCGCTGTATATAGTTTTATGTCGTCCATGTATAGGAGATGGTTAATTTTATGTCTTACTGATTTTTCGTATTTAATGTTAAAGCCATATGCTGTTTCGTTCAAAGTATTGGAGAGTGGGTTAAGGCATATACAAAACCACAGTGCACTTAGGGAATAGCCCTGGAAGATTCCTCTTTTGATTGGGATTGTATCTGTTTGTATATTTGCATTACAGGTTGTTAGATGGATGCTTGTTCTCCATGACTGCATTGTTTGACTTTGATTGAGAAAATTTTGAAGCATTGGATGGATTTTATAGATTTGAAGAACCCTTTTTAACCAGCTATGTGGGATGGAGTCATACGCTTTTTTATAGTCGATATAAGTTACGTGGAGATTTCTACATTCCTTGACAGCTTGGCCCATTACTACCGCATCAATGGTTAACTGTTCCTTGCATCCTTGGCTCTGTTCTCTACATCCCTTTTGTTCCTCTGTAAGGATATTATGCTGTGATAAGTGCTGATTTATCTTCTGACATATGACTGCTGTAATAATTTTATATAATGTTGGTAAGCAAGTGATAGGTCTATAATTGGCGGGGTTTTGTGTTTCATTATTTTTTGGTTTAATATATGTTACTCCTTCGGTCAAAAATTTTGGAGTTAAGTTTGGTCTTTCTATAATTCCGTTTCTGTTTATTTATTATTATTATTATTATTATACAGCTTTTTTTTTAGCAAGAAAAATTTCTAGTATACATTTTTGAAGTTACTTTTATAGAGAGAATCTTTAAACAGTTAGGGCAACTCTCGTCATATTTCTCATTATCAACTACCTAAAGCGATTAACAATTCTTCGTTCAGGTGGGTAAATAGAGAACTAGACTAAAATAGGAAATAAGCCCATTCCAATTTAAAACTAATTAAACAAGAACAAAAAAAGCGTGACGTAGAGCGAGAGAAGCCGCGGACCGGTCCGTATTCATTTTTCTAATTAAACGATTAAAAATTAACGGAAAGCTGTCTGTAGCGGAACAATAAACATTTAAATTATTCATTTTCGACTGCACAAAGGTCCGTTTCATCTGCCAGACTCACGCCAGAGTACACACACATAAATAGGTAGAAACGTACAGGGTGATACTGCTGTTCCAAAGAAGCTTTACATAAAAAAAATACTATTTGAGATATTTAGAAATGGCTTCAGCGCGACCTTAGAGATCTATTGTGTTCCCCTTTATTGGGTATCACTCAGTCCTAGGGCTTTGAGAAAAGCCAGTACCTGAGACGGTTTTATAGAGGTTAGTTCTCCTTCTACGATACTAGACGTACCAAAGTTTATGGCACGAATGGTTCTCGTCTCGGCGCACTCAGTGATAAGGTGTTCTGGTGTTTCCCCATTTTTTCCCACAGAATCTGCATTCGCCGTTGTTTCTTAGCTTCATTCTACGGAGGTGTTCGTTGAGGAGACAGTGTCCTGTTAAAAAAAAACCGTGACAATCCGAAGATTTTCCCACTGAAATCAAGAAAATCTTTGATTTTGTGGGCATGATCCTCATAGATTGTGTATCTCAAGAATCGGCGAATTGGTTGGTGGAAATCGCACTTAAGCTTAAAAATTGGCAAGGGCCGAAACTGGTTGCAGTGAAGGGAGAAAACATCCCTCAAGGAGCGGCCATTGTCTTTCTGCCGAGGAGCAAGGGGAAAGACACCACCTACCTACTGAGTCTTATCCATGGTCAGAACTTCAATGTCATCGAGTTGGCGAGTCATCAACTCGAGGGAGGAGGGTCATGATCAGGGCCTCACAATACGAATTGACCTCAAATCCAAGGAGGCAATAGAGAAAGAGGGACATATCCTCTATTTCAGATACGGGACAACACCGGTATCAGATCTAAGGAGAGACAAAGTTAAAGAGGTGGAGAAAATGGAGACGGATTCTTCAGCCTCCACCTCACGGGTACCTCAGCCGGAGGCAAGCTCCTCGACTGTAAAAGGCACGGAGGGCCAAACTCGGACACCTGGAAAGGTGTGTACCCATAAAATAATTAACCAGAAAGAAGTGTCAACTCTGTGTTAAATCGTGGAAACACGATACGCCACCGAAAGCCTTCGTTGTCGTCTGGAGAACTAATTTTCCAATTGACAGGTTGACATGATGGCTTCATTTTTATTTCCGTTTCCGGTTATTCAATGGCGGGCCCTCTTTTAGTTTAAATGTATTTTGTACTCTTTCTTATCATAAATAAAACAAAACAAAATTTTATACAAACACATTTTTTTTGAAATATGAGACAACGTGACTAAATAAATATAAAAAATAAAGAATTGAATGATTTCTGCAGCAATTAACCTAAATTAGTAAGGTATAAGCATGACTTACAGTAATTTGTAAATAAATACACGTATTCATAGCCATCAGGGACAGAAAACGGGGGCAGGAACATAAAAACGGAAGCCTTATACAAAAATCTGAAAACAGAAAAACAATTTTTTTTATACTAAAATTAACAATGTAAAAATATCAAAAGGTATAAAATATAAATATACTGTTTAAAAAAAGCGTTCATTATTCCCAAAGAGACCTGGCTTATAAATCAAAAAGAATCAAAAAGAGACTTTTAGTCAAATAACATAATCAGATTATCAGTCCGATTCATTGCATTATTGACAATAAATCGCACATACTGGAGATAACTAATGTTGGCTATAGTTAAAAATGATCTTACCTTGCTGTAAATTGTTTCCATTTTCAAAAAAATCGCCGATCAAAGAGATTATAACACCATTTTCTTGCATCTAAAAAATGTAAAAACAGTGTTTATTTACTACCTATTTTTCATATAGATGGGCACACCTACTACTGCAGAAACGTCATTTTCTCCAGGATTCTTCATGTAATATATATTTTATATACTTTATTACCTTTATATTTATAAATTTCAGCCGAAATATTAAATTGAACTTCCAAAACGAAACTAAACGGAATGAATTAAAATGGCGTCGAATATTTTCTAATTTGTTCTAGAACAAATCTGAAGTTGTCTCTGAAACTGAAATCTGTCAATTCTAAACTGTGAAGTTAGACAATAGTTAGACAAAAACAATACTGTCCTTGTCTAGGCGGCCATACTAGTCGTGAGGAGAATGACAGGAATGACACTAATGACTGTTTCCAATTTTCCTATTTCACTGTCACCCCCCCCTGTGTGTACCCTCGGAGGAAGAACTGTCGTCAGAGAAGGATGGGAAATACCATGTCCCCTCTACAACAGGGTATGATGAGTTATAGACTGTGTGATGACTCAAGGAAATGTACACTCTGTAGATAGGGAGAAAAATGAAACAAAGAACTGGAAACATTTTAATATCATTTTTAATTTTGGAAAACGCCATTGTTGATGCACACGTGCAGGTTCCTGATAAAAACTATTATTAGTTTTGTTATTTCTATTCTGCCGTCCAGACAATGTAAACGTGAAAACACGGAATTGCTTTTGTTCTAGGGATTTTTCGGGTTTTTTCTACATCTAATATTAATATTTTCATTAAGTTCGAAAAGATAAAATTACATTCCTTTTTCTACAAATTAAAAAATAGCCTGAAACTAGCATAGTCAACAAATTGTAGTAGAGTGTTGTAATTGTACTTGGTTTACAAAAGTGTTTTGAAGATAAACATGTTTAAATGATATTCAACGTCAAACTTCAATGCCCAATAATTTTAACAGTTTTTCATTAATAATTCGAACAATTTCAATTTCATTTATCAGTTTCGGGGAATTATGAATTTCGGCATTAATGAATCCAAACATGTTTTATTTACAACCATATCGTCGGCTTTATGACGAAAAGGCGTATCTCGATTTTTGCTACATTTCAGGAGAGCAATTTAAAGAAAATCACTTACTTTATTCGGCCAATAAATATAAAGTCTTTAATTTTTTAATAGTTTTTTTTTTGTATTAACACTTAAACGGAGACATTGAGGAAACGTTCTGAAGATAAATTGTGCGAAAATTCTAATAAATAATTTCTTTTAGTTGTTTAATAGAGATAGGGCTTTTTGTTATAATAATAATAAATTTATTTCCGAACGAATAGTATACATACGCCCATGTAAAATAAATTTAAAAATGATGGTAAAGTGTTCTTAATAAGGGAAAAAAATACAATATTCACATTATGGAATACATACAAGAAAATACAATACATACATACAGAAAAAAATCTGAAAAACACCAAAAAATCAGACACAAATATTTTTAAATACTTTTATTCGCGTTGAATTAGATCAACTGAAAACAAAGACAATTTCATTCCAGAAGCAAAGACAATAATCAATTAAAATACACTTATCTAGCTTATTTTAATAATATTGTTTTTTATACAAAATACATTTTTTTAACTAATATATTTTTAGTAATTATTCAGTTAATTGAGGGCATTAATATAAGGCATTTAAACTCACGATCCATTTAATAAAAACCAAACTAAACAAAAACAAAACATGTTTCTTCATTCGCGCCTTTTTGATACAAATAACTGGGGACTAACAGTTTCTGTTTTCCCTGTTCAATGATAACAAATTCGACTTCCATTCTACGTGTTTATGCAGGATGATGATAGGCACAATAAATAAAATTTTCCAGAAATTGACAGGGATGACAATGCCAATGGCCTGACAATCATAATGAGATAAAAATTATTGTATTTTTCGGGCAAGTTTTTGGTTCGCTAAAATGTTCTTATGGAAATTATAATTTCGGGAATTTTTCCATTAGGGCAATTTCGTTTCGTTTCGTTGTTTTGCTTTCGATCAATTTTTCTTCGGCCATTTATTCTCGGACAATCTTTTGCATACCCGATACAGTTATGTGCAGAGTCTAGCTCATTCTAACAATGGTTTTTGGCAAAAAAACAGACTCAAAAACACACTGTAAAAGAGAGCTGCTGCCACGATAGAAGTTTTATTTTGTCCCAAGCAACCATCAGAAAATAATTAGGTAGAATGGTGTGCTTTTCTCTCGCATGCATTTTCATAACTTAAAACAAAAGGCCCTATCTCAAATTCCATCTTTCTTGTAGTATAACAATTGGTATAACAATTGATATAACAAAGAGCTCTATCTTAACATACGTCTCTTCGTCATAACGAAAAATTGTAGTATTTGAAATGGGACAAATTTTTAAACGAATATAAAATGAAAAAGGTACAATATTGAGATGCGCAAATTCGCTATGTTAAAATATGGCCCATTGAGCATGTCATGACGTTGATATCTCAAAATCGCCAAAAATCGAGATACGCCTTTTCGTCATAAAGCCGACGACATATGTAATACTGACATTACTGACCGTATTACTGACTTTTAAAAAATTTGAAAGGGTCAAACCAGGGAGGTGACAGTGAAATAGGAAAATTGGAAACAGTCATTAGTGTCATTCCTGTCATTCTCCTCACGACAAGTATGGCCGCCTAGACAAGGACAGCATTGTTTTTGTCTAACTATTGTCTAACTTCACAGTTTAGAATTGACAGATTTCAGTTTCAGAGACAACTTCAGATTTGTTCTAGAACAAATTCGAAAATATTCGACGCCATTTTAATTCATTCCGTTTAGTTTCGTTTTGGAAGTTCAATTTAATATTTCGGCTGAAATTTATAAATATAATGGTAATAAAGTATATAAAATATATATTACATGAAGAATCCTGGAGAAAATGACGTTTCTGCAGTAGTAGGTATGTCCCATGTATATGAAAAATAGGTAGTAAATAAACACTGTTTTTACATTTTTTAAATGCAAGAAAATGGTGTTATAATCTCTTTGATCGGCGATTTTTTTGAAAATAGAAGCAATTTACAGCAAGGTAAGATCATTTTTAACTATAGCCTACATTAGTTATCTCCTGTACGTGCGATTTATTGTCAATAATGCAATAAATCGGACTGATAATCTGATTATGTTATCCGACTAAAAGTCTCTTTTTGCTTCTTTTTGATTTATAAGCCTCTTTGGGAATAATGGACGCTTTTTTAAACAGTATATTTATATTTTATACCTATTGATATTTTTACATTGTTAATTTTAGTATAAAAAAAATTGTTTTTCTGTTTTCAGGTTTTTGTATAAGGCTTCCGTTTTCATGTTCCTGTGTCCGTTTTCTGTCCTTGAAGTCTGCGAATACGTGTGTTTATTTACAAATTACTTGAGTCATGCTTATACCTTAACTAATTTACGTTAAAAGTACATATAATTAACTAATTGGTATTGAAACAATACAATCCTCTATATTTTTATATTTATTTAGTCACGTTGTTCCATATTTCAAATAAATATATGTGAATAAATTATTTTTTGGTTTTATTTATGAAAAGAAAAAATACAAAATACATTTGAACTGAAAGAGGACCCGCCATTGAATAACCGGAAACGGAAATGAAAATTAAGCCATCATGTCCTTATCATGTTAACCTGTCAATTGGAAAATTAGTTCTCCAGACGACAACGAAGGCTTTCGGTGCCGTATCGTGTTTCCACGATTTAACACAGAGTTGACACTTCTTTCTAGTTAATTATTTTATGGGTCAAACTATCTACATTTCTTCCCTCTTGCATTTCCCTCGCCCATTTTCCTCATCCATTTCGGTTTTTCTTATTAATTAAGCAAAATATTCTTGTAATATCTTTATTAAATACTTATCTAATATCAACAAAAATAAACAAGCAGATTAACAATAATAATTGAAGATTTTAATACATTTATTTGTTGAAGGTAAAAATGCTAGACTTCTTTGGCTTAAAACCTACATTCTGGCGTTTTAAAAAAACGACAAGTGTGATATTTTGATATGTCAGTCTTTTCCCTTAATTCTAGCATTGTCCGTATCATGCTGTACGTAGCCCAAAGAGTAGATGGCTTTTTCTGCCTTGCCATGTCGCTAAAATATGCCATCAAGTCTCCGAAGCAATATTCCTAGCATTTCTTTCGGCACGCCATTTTTCGAATACTTTCAGTGCTATTTCATATCGCCCCCTACTTTTCTCTGAAAGTAAACTGGCTTCTGCTCTTTTTGCAGCTTCTGTAGGTTCTGGTGGAGTACCAATATTAAAGTAGTCTTCATTATCAGAACTTTCCGACAATATTCTGGCTTTCTATGTTATATAAAAAGCGAACGAGAAATTCAAAACTGTCACTTAGTTGTTTGTTTTGCTGTTGAAGGCTTGCGCCATAACAACCACTGGTACCGGTAGCTATAGATATGGAAATGCCAAAACAGAAAACGAAAATTTTCGCATATTTATTTTTTTTCCTCCTAGACCCACCCTAGTATACAAGTAGGGTTCAATACAGGCTTTGTTTTGGAATTTTTATTTTTTTTTCTGTTATTTTTGTCTGTAACATTACCCAACTGAAATGTGGTACACCATTTTTTACACCCTGTATAGTAGTTATACGACGTTTAAACTCTTTTTATTATTCCGTCACGTCTCCTAGTCCCAGTTAAATCATGGCCGCATCCGGGGGCTCATAAATAAACCAGCGTCGTGCCTTATTAGTACCTAAAGGATTTTATTGGTATCCCGCGGGACCAGTATATCAGGCCAGGACCTAAACAGCTACTTTGCAAGCACATTATCTAAGAATCGTCCAGAGAATATCCCGGGAAAGAGACCAGGTCGAAAATGAGCGCCCCTTCTGGAAGATTGGGCTAATTTGGGACCCTGCTATGAAACAGAAACATGTCCTTGTAGGACGACACTGTTTGGGATGGTTAAGTTATTAGGTTTTGGCAAAGTGTGAAGTTGGTAATTATAGAGAGAAGTTGAGGGGGAGTACAGGAAGTAGTAGTAGTGTAATTTTTGGAGAAAAAATGTGCTGAAGATATATACAGAGCGTCTTTATTTAGAGATTTACGTGATTTTTATGAGAAACTAAATGAACAGAAATATAATTTCCAGAGAGAAAAATATGCTGTATGTACAGGGTGAACTATAATCTCAATTTATTGTGTGTTTGGAATTCATTTTTATATACCCGGTGCGTCTCAAAAGTGGCTCACCTCTATAACTTTTTTATTTTTTCAGATAAAAATCGAGATTTGGTATGTAGGTATATGACATAAATTAGGATTGATTGACGTATTCAATTGTTTTCGGTCACTTCCTGTTTCACCGGAAATGACTACAATTTTTGATTTTTAAATGGCACCGTCTGTATTTTGTTACTTTATTCGATAAAAAATGACACTCTGAATAGAATGACATATCATATGTCAACTTTTGACATTTTCGTATATGGTTTATAGAAATTGCTACATGCGATTCATAACGACAATTTGACTCGAAATACCAAGTGTGTGGTACCAAATTATTCGTAAAAAAATGCCTTTTCCAAATATACCTCCTACTAATGAATTTCCCGCGTTCCATTTGAAAAAATTGAGATATGAATAAAAATACGATTTGAACATTTTTTAACTGGTCAGGACAAGACACGAAAAACATTAGACGATCAAATCTATTTTTCCAAAGCTCCTTGATTAAAGATTAGTGTTAACCAAATACGTTTAAATTACCTATACCGCGGCCTCCCCATAAGAGCAATGAGAGAATTTATGTCCCAGTATTGAAGGATGACAGAAAATCAAGTCGAATGGTTTCAAGACATAGGTTCATCCTTGTTTAGTCAAATCCTTTTAAACATATTTGGTGTTAACACAGCCATGGCACTCTAGATTGAAATTTAAAATTCAATTTTCTCTTAAGCGAAAATGTCAAAAGTTGACATATTGTATGTCATTCTATTCAGAATGTCATTTTCTATCGAATAAAGTAAAAAAATACCGAGGGTGCCATTTAAGAATCAAAAGTTGTAGTAATTTCCGGTAAAACAGGAAGTGGCCGAAAAGAATTGAATACGTCAATCAATCCTAACTTATGTCATATACTAACATACTGACCCTGATTTAGAGGGTTGCGGCTAAGGACGTTTTAGGTATCGAAGATCAGTAAAACAATCAATATAAAAACAAAATACAAATTTATTACAGAATTAAATACATAAATTTATTTAGGACAAATGTCAAATACAATATCTTTTGACCAATAATTTTATTACTAAGAGAAAATATATAAAAAATGATAAACTTACTTTACTGTCATTATAATACTTTGAGAACTCAACTCAACTAACCAGCATAACTTCTTGATTCATTCTCCCCGTACTCTCGATCATATTGATATTTGCAACAATAACAATTAAACAAAGTTCACCTTCAGAGCTTAGTCTGACGTAAACTTGTTCTAGTTTAATTTTCATTGTACAAATAATTTGTTTATAGAAATATATCTTATTTACTATAATGGGTGATTTACTTTAATGATAATTCTTAAATTGCTGTTCTTGACAGTGGGATAATCACTAAGTACCACAGTAGGAAAATCACTAGGTCCCTGCAGTGGGAAAATTGCTAGGTCCCGCAGTGGGAAAATCACTAGGTCCCCGCGGTGTAAAAATCACCAGGTCCCCGGAGTGTGAAAATCACTAGGTCCTCGCAGTGGGAAAATTACTAGGTCCCTGCTGTGGGAAAATCACCAGGTCCTCGAAGCGGGAAAATCATCAGATCACCGCAGTGGGAATATCACAAGGTCTCCGCAGTGAAAAATCCCTAGGTGCCCGCAGTGCAAAAATCACCAGGTCACCGAAGTGGAAAAATCAACAGGTCCCCATAGTGGGAAAATAAACAGGTCCCCGCAGTGGGAAACCACTAGGTTCCCGCAGAGTAAAAATCACCAGGCTCCCGAAGTGGGAAAACCACCAGGTCCCGGCAGTGGGAATATCACCAGGTCCTCGCAGTGAGAAAATCACTAGGTCCCTGCAGTGGGAAAATCACCAGGTCCCCGAAGTGGGAAAATCACCAGATCCCCGCAACGGGAAAATCGGTAGGTCCCCGCAGTGGGAAAATCACCAGGTCCCCGCAGTGGGAACTCACCAGGTCCCCGCAGTGGGAAAATCACTAGGTCCCTGCAGTGGGAATATCACCAGGTCCGCGAGGTGGGGAAATCATCAGGTCCCCGCAGTGGGAAAATCATCAGGTCCTCACAGTGAGAAAATCACTAGGTCCCTGCGGTGGGAAAATCACCAGGTCCCCGAAGTGGGAAAATCACCAGGTCCCCGCAATGGGAAAATCTCCAAGTCCCCGCAGTGGGAAAATCACCAGGTCCCCGGAGTGGGAAAATCACCAGGTCCCCGCAGTGGGAAAACCATCATGTCCCCGCAGTGGGAAAATCACTAGGCCCCTGCAGTGGGAATATCACCAGGTCCGCGAAGTGGGAAAATCATCAGGTCCCCGCAGTGGGAAAATCATCAGGTCCTCACAGTGAGAAAATCACTAGGTCCCTGCAGTGGGAAAATCACCAGGTCCCCGGAGTGGGAAAATCACCAGGTCCCCGCAATGGGAAAATCTCCAAGTCCCCGCAGTGGGAAAATTACTAGGTCCAGCAGTGGGAAAATCGCTAGGTGCTCGCGGTTCAAAAATCACCAAGTCCCCGCAGTGGGAAAATCACCAGTTCCCCACAGTGGGAAAATCACTAGGTCCCTGCAGTGGAAAAGTTACCAGGTCCCCGCAGTGGGAAAATCACCAGGTCCCCGGAGTGGGAAAATCACCAGGTCCCCGCAGTGGGAAAACCATCATGTCCCCGCAGTGGGAAAATCACTAGGCCCCTGCAGTGGGAATATCACCAGGTCCGCGAAGTGGGAAAATCATCAGGTCCCCGCAGTGGGAAAATCATCAGGTCCTCACAGTGAGAAAATCACTAGGTCCCTGCAGTGGGAAAATCACCAGGTCCCCGGAGTGGGAAAATCACCAGGTCCCCGCAATGGGAAAATCTCCAAGTCCCCGCAGTGGGAAAATTACTAGGTCCAGCAGTGGGAAAATCGCTAGGTGCTCGCGGTTCAAAAATCACCAAGTCCCCGCAGTGGGAAAATCACCAGTTCCCCACAGTGGGAAAATCACTAGGTCCCTGCAGTGGAAAAGTTACCAGGTCCCCGCAGTGGGAAAATTACTAGGTCCCGCAGTAGGAAAATCGCTAGGTGTCCGCAGTGTGAAAATCACCAGGTCCCAGCAGCGGGAAAATCACTAGGTCCCTGCAGTAGGAAAATCACCGGGTTCCCGCAGTGGCAAAATCACTAGGTCCCGCAGTGGAAAAATCACTAGGTCCCTGCAGTTGAAGAATCACCAGGTTCCTGAAGTGTAAAAACCACCAGGTCCTGCTGTGGGAAAATCATTTAGTGGTCCAAAACCACCAGGTCCCAGCAGCGGGAAAATCACTAGGTCCCTGCAGTAGGAAAATCACCGGGTTCCCGCAGTGGCAAAATCACTAGGTCCCGCAGTGGGAAAATCACTAGGTCCCTGCAGTTGGAGAATCACCAGGTTCCTGAAGTGTAAAAACCACCAGGTCCTGCTGTGGGAAAATCACCAGGTTTCTGCAATGGGAAAATCACAAGGTCCCAGCAGTAGGAAAATCGCTAGGTCTCCGTAGTGGGAAAATAACTAGGTCCCTACAGTGCGAAAATCACTAGGTCCCCGAAGTGGGAAAAAAAATATCGTTTTTTTATCTGAAAAAATGTAAAGTTATAGGTATGAGCCACTTTGAGACGCACCCGGTATACAGGATGATGTCTTTTTTATCTTATTTATCACTCTGAACTACACATAGCAATCAGGCGATGCCCTGCTGCCCCCCGAAGTCAATCTATCGAACTTTTAACGCATCCCCCACCAGCCTGGTGGGTGGATAGGGGACAGTTTCCAGAGTGAAACTTGATAGATTGTGTATGGGAAAAGTTTAAGCGGTTCCGAGCCCAGATATGTTTGCTCCAAATTAAGCTGGCGTGTATTCTGCGGTGTTTGTAAACGGTTAGAATGTATAGAAGCAAGGAATTTAGCTGGAGTCGTTTATTATTTCTTCATTAACAAGTTCGGAGCTCGTTGTTTGGTTTATAGGAAGATTTTATACTACTTTTTAATAGCTTTTAATAATAGTTATTTACAGTACAAGGGTGTTTATCAACATGATTACAACACTCGTGTGATTAGAACGACTCGGTCTACGACCTCGTCGTTCTAATTGTTCACACTCGTTGTTGTAGTCATCTTCATAAACACACTTGTACTGTAAATAACTATTAAACGCACGTGTCATGTACAACGTTTTATCTACAACCGAAAAATAAGAAAAAAAATGTTTTCATTTTCGTTTATTTGTCGCCCACCTTTAACACCTTTAACTATGACATTTTTCACATTTTTTTATTTATAATTGTGACAGACAGACCTTAGACCTTTCAGTTAGACCTTCACTATTATCACCGTCATCATCATCAACAGCAGGAATTGTTTTGAAGAAGTGTAAAAAATGTGTTATTAATATTTATAATAATTAGTAGTAGGAATTTTAATTAGACCTAAATTACACTATTTTTACTAGAAATAACAATGACAGGAGTATTGTAGCTAAACGATTAGATTTTTACAAATTGTAAGTTTTGGGTTCGTTGAAGGACTATTAGGGCTACAATTTAAAAATATTTCTACAAGATACAGAGTGTCCCAAATAAATAAAAAATATCAAAGTTGTATTTTTTTAAATGAAACACCCTGTATATTATTGCATTTTTAGTTTCTACGATTAAAATAAAGGTAAATTTGATTAAAGTTTATTACACTTAAGCCTTGCCGTTTTTGAAATACTTTCAATTTTGTGAAATTGCAGTATAAATTTTAAGGCTTCATTTCTCCGAGGATATCAAAGTTTTTAATACTAAATATTTACTGAAGTTTATTTATTGATCAGTTATTGTGTTGCAATAATAAAAATTATATTACCTTATACAGAGTGTCTAAAAATTTATTTTAAATAATTACTAGCTCTAAACGGCAATAACTTATTTACTTTAAATAGAACACCCTGTATATTTTATGAATGAGATGCACAATTTAATTGTCTATCAAATTGTATTATACCACTTCTTACCTATTCCTCCAAGTTTTCGTAGAAAATGCATTTTCTTATAATTTAGACCTCATTTATCAATATACCTACCTATGGAATATTGACATTTTCGATTGTTTTTAAAACAACAAATGTACAAAATGTACAGGCTAGTAATATTATTGTTTTTAATAGAACGATAATATTACTAGCCCATTTGTATGCAAAAAGAAAACTATTTAAATCTTTATAAAAGAGTATACCATTAATTAAATATACCACCAGTATTTCCGCCCAAATAATAATTACCTACATACTTAATTTTGTTCGTTAATAAATTATTCTAAATAAATGTGGATTTGAATCAGAAATCAATATAATAATAAGTTATGAAAATGAACGTCTCTGTTGTTATAATTAAGCATTTGTCAAACAATTAAATATCATTTTTAAGGTATTACTTTTTACCACACTGTCTAATACACATACATAATTCAGTTTTTTAGTATTTGGAGCAATTATTATTAATCAACGCAAACAGTCAATTAATGTAGTTTGAATACTGGAATCATATTAATTGGTCCTCTTTAACAAATACCTATTTACAAAGTTTTTTTTTATTTTTTAATGAAATAATCGAACTATATCGACAATATTAGTATCTGCACTCTTTAAAAATTTGGTACATATTTAAATTACAGTTGAGGGTTGGAACCTTTGGTGTTACACAGCAAAATAAAACACTAAATCACCACAATACACCAAAACACTTTTACTTTTACACTGGACGCGCATTTCGCTAACCATGTTAGCATCATCAGCAGATGATTATAAACTCAAAATTACATCTTTAAAAATAATCTAAAATGTTAGTATTCCATGGGTATATTGATAAATGAGCTAAATTACAAGAAAATGCATTTTCTACGGAAACTTGAAGAGATAGGTACAACATGGTATAATACAATTTGATAGACAATTAAATTATGCATCTGATTCTCATAAAATATACAGGGTGTTCCATTTAAATTAAACAAGTTATTGCCATTTAAAGCTAGTCATTATTTAAAATAAATTTTTAGACACTCTGTATAAGGTAGTAAAGTTTTTATTAATGCAACACAATAACTGATCAATAAATAAATTTCAGTAAATATTTAGTATTAAAAACTTTGGTACCCTCGGAGAAATGAAGCCTTAAAATTTATACTGCAATTTCACAAAATTAAAAATATTTCAAAAACGGTAAGGTTTAAGTGTAATAAACTTAATCAAATTTTCCTTTATTTTAATCGTAGAAACTAAAAATGTAATAATATATAGGGTGTTCCATTTAAAAAAATACAACTTTAATATTTTTTATTTATTTGGGACACTCTGTATCTTGTAAAAATATTTTTAAATTGTAGCTCTAATAGTTCTTCAACGAACCCAAAACTTACAATTTGTAAAAATCTAGTCGTTTAGCTACAATACTCCGTGTCGTATGTGGTGAACAACCCTGTATAATCAAAAACCCTTGAAAATTACCATTAATTTAAATCAAATATTTTCACCAATTCTTAATGTTTCTGTTGCCAAAAAACAAGTTATTCGTTCATTTTTATTCATAAGATCATTAAGTAAAACAAAACAGGAAATTAACAACATTTTTTACTTATAAAAATATTCCTACAAATAAACTACCATTCAATAACTCTTAAATAACTGTTCTACATATTTGGTTATATCTGCCACATGTACCTGCTCCTGAAAAGAAAAATAAACAAAATATAAATATTTGAAAACTAAAATTTACAAAAAAACAACTAATCAATAAAAAAAATAATTAATATTTAAATTATAAAGACAAAGATGTAAATAAAAATAATGAATAGTAAGAAAGACCATTATCAAGCACAAATACACAAAAATAAAAACATCTATCTTATATTAAATAGCTAGATAAGGGATTATATACAAAAGGAATTGAATTTTTAAATCCACAAATTTAAAAAATATGAAAAAACAGCATATAAACTGATTTTACATACCTTCAAAGTTGTGTCTCTACTTCTCATCAAACAAATGCCATTTTTCAAAGTATTTTCGTTCAAAATAATATTGTATGGGATTCCCATTTCATCGTACTGCCTCCATTGAGCCTCTAGAGACAATTTTGAACTGCTCGGTATATAAAGCGTTGAAACTTGATTTGCTCTTAATTGTTTTGTCAAATATAGAGCCAGGTCACTCAGTTCAGGTATAAGAGAATATGCTACAAATGATTGATATTTAAAAAAATATATACAGGCTGGCCTCTCATACGCCGCGGAAGCTCCAAGGAGAACGGTAGTTTATATCGAAATGAAATTTTGGCGGCATATATAGGTTAACTGAAAGCATTTTATAAAAATATATAGAATTATACAGGGTGTCCCCAAAAAAAGTTACACATCAAAGTTATGTTTTTTCTAATGGAACACCCTATATAATAATTGATTTTCGGATTCTAGGAAAAAAATTAAGGTGAGTTTTATTAAAGAAGCATATACATAAAATCTAAGGATTTCGACATATTTCACATTTTGTGAAAATGAAGAGTAAATTTTAAATTTCGGTAACAGCTACCTAAATTTTAATTGACCTTGTATAGCCCGATATTTAATTACAGTAACCATTCTATGTTAGACCAAATTAAATTTTGACACGAAAAGTTATACAGGGTGAGACAAAATTAATATGGAACATTAGTCACTTTTAAAAGCAAGTTACTCCTTTATTTTAAATGGAACACCCAGTATATTTTTCCGGTGTTCAATGGGGAATTTATATATCTTCAAAATATTATTAAGGTTGCCTACCCCCACACAAATATTTTCCTAGATGTTTTAATTTTTATGATTTTGCGTCAGTAGATATTGATTATTTGAAAAAATCTAGGTGGCTGGGTGATATAACTTTTGTTAATTTAACAAAAATTAAAGATTTCAAAGTAAAATATTCATCTGTAATAAAAAGATACACGTTTAAAACATATTTTATTTATTACAGAATAAAAACTAGATATCGTTCTATTGCTGCCAAAAGTCACTAACTAACATTTTTCCGAACAACCAAATTCAATCACTAACTATGTTTTGAAGCGGAGAATCGATTGCAAAAGTCATTAACTACGATTTTTGGCTATTTATGTTTTATTTTAATACCGAATAGTTACTAACTATAACATCTTTATGCAATGCAATTCATCTTTAGACGCATTTTTCTCGGAAGTAATAAAAAGTAAGTTAGTGACTTTTGGCAGCAATGGGACAATATAAACCTATAATTATGTGACAAAAATTAGCTACATGAAATCAAGTGCTCAATATCCTTTCCTGTTATCTACATAAAATGATTGTCGTTTCAAAAGGATCTTTTCATTTTAAAAGGCATATGTGGAGTTCTACCTTCAAAAGCAGCTACAATAATTTCTCTCATGTTGTAGACAATAGTTGGTCGAGTTTTGTAAACACTCTCTTTAACATATCCCCATAAAAAATCCAGACTAAATAATATCAGGAGCATTTAAGTATTCTTTGAGGTCGCAGTGACCAAACCAAACCCCCCCCCCCTCCCAAGTAGCATTTGGACGTTATCTAACGTCGGGTATACGTCGCGTTCAATAAACCCGACGTCGGGTACCAACGTCGGTTCGACCGCCTGACGACCCTTATTTGCACCTAAATGGGGAATACAGATTCGGGTCGCCTCGACGTCGGTATCTGACCTAATAGGGATTCTAATTCTACCAATTACCAACGTCATATTACGTTGGATTTTAGTTACTTAAAATTCGTCGCTAAGCACTTACGTTACTTTTGGTTTCATATTCGCTACCAAGAATACATAAAAACCTAACCAAACTACCTAATTACCAATGGATTCATAATAACTCCTCGAATATAACTATAAGTGCCTACCTAATTTCATATTATAATAATTGTGAATCATTAATCCAGACATCAGTTTTCTCAACGGAAGTCACTTTTTTTATATATCTGATTAAAATACTCCGGAAAACAACGAGCGCCTTCAAAATTACGTAGATTTATGAAATAAAAATATCTATAAAAAAGTAACTCGCAAAATATTTTTTTTATTTTCAAGCTGGTTTAATCATAAAACTGTACGGTGGTTCCCTCCAAAATCAACCTTATCAATATTATTCTACTAGAAATCGGAATGTGAATATAAATTTTAAACACAAAAAACGATTTTAAAATGGCTAACAATCGGATACTTGTTAAGAATGGCGGATTTCTGTGTCCGACTTAATATGAACTACCAATATACCAATTCCGACCGGATCTCCAACATTAATCGTCTCACACGACCGAAGTCATCAAACCGGACGACCGGCAATCGTATTATGACGTATGCCACGTAACCTCACTTTGCGTATCAGTGATTTGTGGATTTGTGCAACTATATTTTAGTTTTTGTTTTCTCCTTAAAAAAATGGGCAGCCACTTTTTTAAGATAGTATATACAATACAAAATTTAAAAGAATTGGAACCAGTACCTCACATGAGGGAGGAGGATGGGGTCTGCTAGTTTCCTAAGCTTAAAAATGAAATTAAGATGCACTAGTGTAATGCAGCATCACTTCCGGATAAAAAAACATTCGTGGGTGGAGGCAAGATGAAACTACTACTATTGTTATTTTGCAAAAGCCTCGACCTCTTTCTGTAAAATGTAGATGAATGTCTAAATGCCTGTTTAGTGTTTTTTTAGGCGTAATAAAAAAAATAAGTTTGTTTACAAAAACTTTTTATTAGGTTATGTTCATGATGTACATTAGGTCGCAAATGCTACTTAATGGGTTGTATTTACGGACTTAAATAGAGATAGGTAAATTAGGTTATAAATATGAACATAAAATACAACAAAATATAATTGGACGTTAGTTTAGGGATTATCAGTGAGACGTATCCTATTCGGACAACGGGTAGACGTCGGGCTAGTTCAAGTATATGTACGTCGTGCAAGCCAACGTGGGAACGACGTTGGGAAATTAATAAAAATGGTACGTTGTTATTTTGTACGTCGACAGATCATTGGATTTACCGACTCGGATCCAACGACGTCGCTTTTAATAGGAAAGCGACGTCACAGGTCGTATCACGAGCACCCGACCTAAATTTGCACAAAGTCTGACGTCGCTTCAGGTCAGATTTAGTTCGAAGTCAGATAGATGCTACTTGGGACTGCACCCTGTACAGTTGCTCTTGCGTATTTCTTTCAATATTTCAAGGAAAAGTTATGTCATAGAAACTATAGTTAAAAATAAACCTGACAAACGGATTTGAAACAACAAGACAACGGTAAGGAGAACGTAGTTTTCTAAAAACATGGCCGATTTCATTCATAAAATATCCCAAGGCGTGTGGCGTTTTATAAAAATATATCAAAAATTTCTGTAACGTTTCCAGTAAACTTAATATTATTTTATTTTATTAAATGTATATTCGATATCAATTAAACTTTTAGTATGTAAGAAGAGTACAATGCGTATATAATGTACTGAACAAAGAAAGGACAGTAAACACGTTGCCAAACGTATGAAATAAACCGAGAAACTGTGCACATCGCCAAGAGACGTGGAAGGGGATATAGCAGATTTGTCGCAGTTGACCGGTCGACCCAATTACCTCTGTCAGTACTTAAAGTTCTAGGGAAAGGTGTACGTCATGCGTTCGGCTTCACGATTTAATTACGTCTCGTGATACTTGATTTGTTTATTTATTAACGAGTCGTTGTAATTTTCCCTATAGCTTGAATTTTTTTTAAGTGCAAGCTAGAAACACTTGCATTTTTGGTAAAAATAAGTGGAATTGAGTGGGTGTTCGATAGTGGTCGCGCTATTAGAACTCTGAATTCAAAAATCGATATCTCGAAATCTATTAGAAATAATAGATTGTAGTTTTTTCAAGAACTTTGTTAATATTTCTGCTGTATTTTCTTTGTAGACAGTATGTGAAAATCTTTATCAGTAAAAAAATTACACGATTGCTGAAAATTGCTATGCTCTAAAAGTAAATGGATGGATTGTTTACAATTTTTGAATGGAAAAAACAACCTTATCGAATTTTTCTTATGTAAACATATTCTAAAATATCCGATATTGGAAATAAAAAAAAAGTTTCAATATCTAAAGTGGTTCTTGAGTTATGGCCTGTTATGTGTTAAAAATTTGAGTTTTTAAATTATCGCGATTACTGACGTTTTCTCGTTATAAAAAAAATGACATCCTAACGATATCCTTATAATTCCATTTCAGATGCTGAGAAACATGTCTAATGATTTTATCTAGTTACCTTTTGAAAAAAAGTCTTTTAAAAATAAGCGGTTTGCGATCGTGATTTTACTTTACTTGATAGGGAAAGGTGTATCGGCAACGCCGCGACAGCACACCGTCGCACAGTGCTTCGCCCCATGGACAAAAATCGAAAAAAAAAGTTAAAATTTAATAATATCTGAATATGTAATTTTATACTTATAGAAATGTTCAGCCATCCTGTATATTATTTTTCATAAACAGCGTTTTTTGTTAGCAAATATTTTCACTAAAAATAAATCTTGCGATCATTATCTTATATCAGTGAAAAGAATAGCATTCATAGTAGTTCTGTATATGGAGTTAAACGGTACGTACTTAATTGAAAGCCACTATGGATATTGTTAAACAAGGTATGTGCTTTAAATTTATTTCTAAACAAGTTCGTGATTGTTTAGTTTTTATTTATTTTTTAAGATGATTCTTAGATGATGAAAAGGCATTTAAAAAAAACATATCAAAACATATCGTATTTATTGAATATTTGTGTTGTCATATTCATACACTTTTAATTTTTGTATAGTTCACCTGCGTCTGCTTGCGACGAACTTTATTTTATAATACTTTTCAGATGGAGTAACATTGATTAGCAATGCCGATCTGGTTAATACTTGGCTTGATCATAAGGACAAGAACTCAAAATTATTTGTATTTCAAAAAATATGTTCTTTATTAGATATTGATGAACCTTCCAGTCAAATGAGACACCACTTGTGCCTGAAAAAGTCCACTATATTGGAGCGAAATATCGCATAAAAAAGTTTCCATTTTTCAATTTATTATAAAACCTAATACCCAAAAAAAAGGAAAAAATAATATATGGATATGGTCTATTAAAGAGGTAATTAACATCCGAACCCCTCATACCAACAAAAAGAACAGTAACAACGCGAAAAAGTAACATATTAGAAAATGATGTACAGAAATATCTTATATGTGAGGATATTTCATCTACCTGTGATTTGGGTACTATAAATTTGGAAGATTCTGTCAGCAGTGATTCTTCTGAATCAGAGTAGTTACGATCTATACATTTTGTTGTCCTAAAGTAAATTTATAATATCTTAAGTTTTCTTTTTAATTAAATATAGCATTAATGTTTCTTTTTCATTAAAGAAAAAAATTTTTATCTCATGTTCTAATATTATTTCAATTATTTTTTATCACAGGGATTTATTTAATACTTACACCGTTTTCATACTATAAATTATTATTTCCTTAGATGGAACACAGCTACAACATTTTTATTATTTATAAAATTTTTTTTCATAAACGTGGGACTAAGCACATCATCATTTAGTACAATGAGAGTACTCATCATTTGTATCAAATAAACCTAGTTTGAATAAATTGCCTACAATAAAAGAGAAGTTTTGCATTTTTGTCCTCTAGAGCCATATGTTCGAAGCACTGTGCGTCGCGTTGGTCATTCGCATTTCTCTCACTCCGACTTAATAAGATCCCTATGCGATTTACTTCAACACATGTATATGCCGACCCAAAAGTAACAGTTGCCAGCACGGTATAATGTTGTGATATTTTAAGCTTAAAAATATTTACTAGTAAACCTTGCAGTCCAACATTGCTCTTTTTAGAACCTCTTTTAGTGTAAAGTGTACATGATAGTGTGCAATAGCGGTAAAAAACTCATCGCAACTTAACTAGAATATATTGAACGGGAAAGCGGTAGTAATGGCCCTTTATGTCCCTTAAGTGCTGTTAAAAAGATGAGTTAAATAAAATGAATAAACTTAGTTTATAATCATCTGCTGATGATGCTAACATGGTTAGCGAAACGCGCGTCCAGTGTAAAAGTAAAAGTGTTTTGGTGTATTGTGGTGATTTAGTGTAATTTTATTTTGATGAGGGTGCATCCACACTATCCTTAAAACGGCGTATCGGCGTAACGGCGTAACGACCTTGAATAGATTTCCAGTAATTGGCTGAAAAATTCATCTGTCAGATATTTTATCTGTCAAATTCATCTGTCAAAAATTGCAGCCAATAGAATTACTGGAAATCGATTCAAGGTCGTTACGCCGTTACACCGATACGCCGTTTTTAGGATAGTGTGGATGCACCCTCAACTGTATATAGTTTGACCTGTATAAAAATGGTATTTGGATACTCACTTGACGTGGAAATGGCAAAACTTATCCTGTATGGAGCTAATTTCCTGTGAAACCTTAATAAAGTTCTTGAAATTCCCTTATATGCTGATTGGTCGTAAGCATCGCAAATGGTATTAAGAAATAAACTGGTTAAACTAACTTCACTAACAACGTTATGAGCTTGAATTGTCTTTTTACCTTCTTTAAACTATTACAAATTAAAAAAAAATATATTAAGTAAAATCTAATTTAGTCTAATATTATATTATTTCATTATACCTGTTGATCTTTGATGGTTAAATTATTACAAGATGGATATAGAGTTAATGTTTCTACTATTTCGTCTTGCCAAGGGTATTTTGCAACAATTTCAACAGTTTGGATGTTATTACTGTTGGTTTTTATGTCGGAGAGTGAATATCTTCCGGGGTTTGGAGAAAACTAAACAAAATAATACTATACCGGGTGTTTCAAACGATAGAATTTTAATTATCGTCATATTTTTTGCTGTTTTCAAATATTAAAGAAGCACAAAATTTATTTAGTTCAAAGCTTGGGAAAGGGTTATAGTTATTGGAAAATGTGATACTTTAATACTAAAAATATGACGTTAATCAAAATTAATAACCATCTATCAAAGAATGAAATCGAAATTATATTACTACAGAGCGTTTTGATTTTTAGGACATTTAGAAAAAATCAACCATATTTTCATGCCTTTTTTAATAAAATGGTATGGAAATTTGGAAAAGTATAAAAGGGATTAACCATTTTAGAACAAGAATTTTTTTATGGAGAATGCATTTTTCTGAAAATGTCAAAAATAAAAAAGTTTTTCCTGTTGTAAAGACAATCCGGGGACATACTGTATATTAACTTTTCTGCAAATTTAAAGCTCTATAAAAAAACTATATTGGTAATAACAAACAGTGCAAAAGTTATCAATTTTAGGTAATAGAGAAAATGCTTAACAAAACAAAATGTTCGATAAAAGTTGTTTTAATATAAAGTACCTACAGTATGTTCCATTTGAAATAGCACAGAAAATCATCATATCTAGTTCTGAATCAACCTGTATACACCAAGAAACTTACTATACACTTACTGCTTAAGAAAATACCGTTATTTAAAAATCAGCAATAATAGCAATTTTTAAACTTTTAAAAAGCTTAAAAAATAAAACTAGGCAATTTAATAAAAAAAAGTAATACTTAAAAAAACACCCAGTACAGATTATAATATGATTGAATTTTTGGGTTGGCAATTTTATGAAAAATATACAGTATTTGAAAAATATATAGAAATATACAAAAAATTGGCGTCGGGAGGCACGTATAGCCGCCCATACTAAAATATGTTAATAAAAACTTGGTAAGCAATTCTTTTAGTTTCAAAGTAAAGAAATTTTTCCATTTTTTTTTATCTCAAAAACTGCGACTTTGACTGTTTTTGATTGGATGAGTTTCTGAGGATGATATTTTTGCTGTTTTTGACACACATTCAGACACCATAGATAATTTTATTTCTAAGTTAAATAATCGTTCTCCTTCCATTAAATTTACGCATGAAATTGAGAACAACGACAGATTACCATTTCTAGATGTATTAGTTATTAGAAATAATAATAATTGCCTGGAATTTGATATCTATAGGAAAAATACCACTACACGCAGATATATTCCTAATGAATCATATCATAGTGTTGAACATAAAATGGCTAGTTTAAATTTCTTAGTTCATAGATTACTTAGTTTTCCACTTTCCAGCGAAAGATATGAAATAGAAAGAGATTACATTGGGAATGTAGCTGAGTGTAATGGATATTCTCCTTCATTAGTTGATAAAATAATAGAAAACGTAGGTATAGGTTAATGATTTCTGAAAATTCGACTTTTCAAGTGGAGAAAGATACGTCAAAATATTTTTCAATACCGTTTGATAGAGAGTTATCACATGATACAAAGAATACAAGGTATGATATTGCGCAGGTTGGTCACTACGTCACAGGTGATAAACGGCACCATTGGTCAGCAAGCTCCGCGCGCCAGTTTCAAATTGTCAAACAGTTGACATAATAAATGTGAAAATAATTTTTCAAATGTCAAGCTCGATGATTTGACATAACTTTTGGGGGTTATGTCTTTCAACAGGGATATTTTTTGTATGGCGTATGACGTCACAGGTGGTATGCGCAAACTTAACGAAATTGGAGCCGCTATCGATCATACCTTGTTTTCTTTGTACCATGGAGTTATCCCGTGGTCTAAAAGGAATTTTTAAGAATGTCAATTATAAACTTGTGTATAGTACTAATAATAAATTACAACAATTATTAGGTAATCCAAAGGATTAAACGCCTCCACTGGAAAGGTCTGGTATTTATGAAATTTCTTGTAAAGATTGTAATCAGAAATATGTTGGGCAAACTAGAAGATCAATATTAACTAGATTTAAAGAACATTTAGCTCAAATAAGATATGGTAGACCGGATAAATCTTGCGTTGCCGAACATATTGTTGATAAAGAATATTGTATAGATCTTAATAATTTAATGTTAATTAATCAAGTCTCAAATTACAGGCAATTAGATGCATATGAAAGCATCAGAATTAATAAATGTAAAGATAGTATAAACAGAGACAACGGTCCAATTCCTTCAAGTTCTTTGTTCCTACTACTCTAGTGGCGGAAATTTAACAGTTACGCTCGGTGGGCTCTGACTCGGTTGGCTAGATCTTACCACGCCCACTCGGTGCCCACTGAGCGAGTATATAAACGCTCAACTTGTAGATTGTATTTTAGTTTATAATCATCTGCTGATGATGCTAACATGGTGTGCGAAACGCACGTCTAGTGTAAAAGTAAAAGTGTTTTGGTGTATTGTGGTGATTTAATGTTTTTTATTTTGCTGTGCAACACCAAAGGTTCCAACCCTCAACTGTAATCTGTTTTTGATGTTGTTACAAATTTTGCTGCAAATATTATTCCTAATCTTAAATTGAAAACCGCCTTTCGCTAGCTACTGTAATTTTGGAGTTACGATTTTTTAAAATTTTTAACCCCCTCCCATATCCCCTTACCAACCCCCCACCCCCACAAAAAACTAATGGCCAGATTCTCGGGTGCTACAGTATTTTTGTATCAAATTTGGTTAAAATTGGTTTAGCGGTTTTTGAGTTATCGTGTTACAGACAGACGGACAGACGGACAAACAGACAGACACCATGAAAATATTTTGTATTTAGGTCATTTATGACCCAAATAACTCATTTTGAGTGAAATTAAAATAACTTTTTTTGGCCTATCTTAATAGCCTACCATACCTGTAGGTATGGTCGACTAAAAATATGAAAATCTGAAAAGCCCTTAACTTGAGATCGACAATATTATAAATTTCATATATACAGAAACAAAAAAAAACAAAAACTGGTCCAGTATAATTAAAAAAATACAAAATACAGTAAAAACATGTTAAAAATATAAGATACTTAAAATACTAAAAAAGAAAATGTCTCACCTTTCTCCACCACATTCTTCTATGTCTTTGCCATTTATAAAAGAAACTCTGAGATTCGTTACTCGACACAAAAACTGTGCTTTTTAATAATACTTTATCGTTATCATCAAACATTTTTTCAAAATTGATTTTATCTGATTCCTTATAGGTCTCCATTAATTCATCTACAGTCTGTGACCTCTTATTGTTTATTACAATATTCTGACATATACCAAAAGGTAGTTTTTCAAGACATAATTTTCTACCAAACTGAAAAGTCGATTCAAACTCCTCATCCAGGAACATACTTATATCATTGTTAATAACAATATTGTTATACCATTCGTTTCTTAGATTGTGCATCAATAAGTTTCCAACAGGTCCGATTTTTAATTGAAAAAAATTTAATGTGGGAAAAACTAGTTTTTTTACAAAACCATGCTTTTCCGATAAATTTATAATAGAATTAAACATTTTTCTGATCTTTTTCGTAAAGAAGATCCTCTCTAGGTTCCAGTGCAATATTTCCTGGAGGTGCCACAAAATATTCTTCCTCTGTTAGGGCAGCGTTCCTCAGAACATCAGCCTTTGTGCTGTCTTGGGCAACTATATCTTCTCTTAATCTTAGATGACTAAAAAAACAAGTATTTTAATACATAAACCCCTCTCTAAAATAAAAAATTAATACATACACGTCTTCTAGAACTGTAACTAAAGGATCAACCCCCGTAGTATCGACTTGTTGAATCTGATCAGCAAATTCTATAGCAGCTTCCAAAGTAGCAATTCCTTCTTTATTAGCACAATCTACCAAAGACAACCGTTCTAAAAGTGCGATAGTGTCCGCATCAATTCGAGTCTTTTCGGGTAATTTTGTAGGATCAATTTTGGAAGAGACAGGATTCTTTGGAACGAGCTGCTTCTGATTTAACAAGTTTTTCGTCGACTCTTTTGCTATACAATAATGCCTTACTTGCGAGAACGTATAGAATCTTAAACGATTCATTACTATTCGTTTATAAAGCCGAGTTATACTTAATTTTATTCAAACATAATATAACAATATTTAAAAAATTATAACCTCTGAAAATTAAAAATAACATAACCTAACAAAGTTGTGTCGCTTTGACTTAAGGTGTTTCAATTGGTATATGTATTTCAAGAATATGACATCATATTAAATTAAATTTTACTAAAATGTAGGAAAATATGTAAGATTCTGTAATAGAAAATTGAAGTACTTAATTATTTTTAAATTCCTTTTAAATTATAAGCAAGAATCTTCTTAATTAGTTTAGATTGAATTTATTTTAAAATTTATTATTATATGAAACCTCTTCGAATATATATGATTTTGTGACAGATTCATGACAGCTGACAGATTATCTCATTCCATTTTCCATTTGTTTTTGGTCTTTGGATGATTAAGCTGCTTTGTTATGATAAATATTCTAATTTTGTTGTTTTAATAATAACCAGAGTATTTAAATTACATTAAGTATATCTTAGATTTTATAACAATACAATCAGGATGCCTTCAGGGATACCACAAATTCCAAATTTTAATATCAAGGTAATGAAATATAATTTTGTAAAGCATGCAATTACCTACATTATTTTATTTTTGCTTTAGGTAATATTCTTAGTACACTTCTTATTTATTTCAATAAGTTGTATGGGATCGTGGTCAGGCAACGGCTTTTTATTCTATAACTCGTTATTAATATTTCTCCTGCTGTGGAGTATATTCCATTCTGAAAGTCAAGAGCCCTTACAGTTGGTCAGTATAGAAATACAAAACGAATATAATATTGTCTATAACTATTATTTCCTTAGGCTATTGTTATTGATGGATTTTCAGTAATGTTAGATATAATATTACTAATTATGAACTTCCCAACGCGTGATGATATTCTCCATTATAGTAAGGCTATTTTCAAAACAATCTAAATTTGGTATATCAATATATTTTTTATAGGTGCAGGTAATACATTTTCAGCAGCAATAGCAATAATACATTTGCTAATAAGACCAGTATTAACCTACCTGTTAGTAAGGAATCTCGAAGATAGAGGAGGAAACACAGGTATATTTTAATTCAGCATTATTTTTGATAGCTCGTAATCTAAGTGTAATAATTGTCTACCGTTCCAATTGTGTTGCTTTTCAGGTAATATATTTTGTTTTAATTTTTTTTACCCTTGCTTGCTACTATATATATTAAGATTGAATTAGATTTTTCCTTTATTTAAAGGATCTTTTCCAAATTATAACTTTTTTTAGGAACTATATCAAATATGTTTGCTGCTAATCGAACTGAATCATACGAAGATATAGATAGACCATCTCCTGCTTCACAAAATACTGCACAAGATGGGTATACTTTTGCATCAGCTCAGCCCATTTAATCTGTATCTTTTTATTTAGACTACCAAATAACTAATTTTCATTTATATTAATAAGAATATAAGTTTAATTTCTTCATTACATTATATGAATAGTATAAATAATTTTACTCAAATAGAATATGTAAAAAGTGTCTTTATTTGTAAGCAAATAACTTAAAAATAAGTTTTATAATTATGTATATAAGGCTGTAATAAATATTATTGATAGTCAATAAAATAAATATGCTGTTATTAAGTTTTTTAATATTATATAATAAAACTAGCGTTTGCCAGCGACACCGTTCGCGTCGAATTAATCATTTGTAATGGTGATGATAAAGCAAAGCAAGAATTTCCATTAACATACAAACTGGATAAAATTTTCTCACATTTATGTCAGCATGAGAAAAAACAATATGGCGATATTATTATATAACTTGGTAATATTTGAGGGGTAGTTTCATATTGTTGGAAATTGACTTTCGATAAAAATAAGCTTTTTACGTCAAGCAGTTTAAGCAGAATCGTGGTTAAGAAATTACCCTACTTTTTGGAACACCCTGTATGATTTTTTCAAATTATGTAAAAAAAACAAATAAATTATGCTTGTCCAAGCGTTTTCCCGAAAGACTAACCTTTTTTTAAGTAACAAATATTGTAATATTTGAGGGGCGTTTTTCACCCTCTTGGAATTTGAGATTCGAAAAACCCCTTCTTATCGAACCTCTACACCCCACAGTCAATCCGTTTGCCAAAAATCAGCTTTAAACGTCAAGAAGTTTAAGCAGAATCGTGATTACTCAATGGTCATATTTTATGAAACACCCTGTATAAATTTATAAAAATCTTAAAATATATAAAACAATAAAATAAAATATACGTGTTTAAGAGTTTTTTCCGAAAAACTCACCGGTTTTTAAATAAAAAATATTTTAATATTTGAGGGATAGTTTCACCCCCATAGAATTCGAGTTTCGAAAAATCCCTTCTTATCGAACCTCTACACCCTAAAGTTAATCTGTTTTCCAAAAATCAGCTTTTTACGTCAAGCGCTTTAAGCAGGATCGTGATTAATCAATGACCAGATTTTTCGAAACACCCTGTATACATTTTTAAAAAATCTTAAAATATGTAAAAAACAAAATAAAATATACGTGTTTAAGCGTTTTTTTTGGAAACTTGACCGTTTTTTAAATGAAAAATATTGTAATATTTTAGGATCCTCTTGGAACTGGAATTTCCAAGAGGTTCCTCAAATATTACAACATTACACCCTCTTGGAACTGGAATTTCGAAAAATCCCTTCTTATCGAACCTCTACACCCTAAAGTTAATCTGTTTTCCAAAAATCAGCTTTTTACGTCAAGCGCTTTAAGCAGGATCATCGTGATTAATCAATGACCAGATTTTTCGAAACACCCTGTATACATTTTTAAAAAATCTTAAAATATGTAAAAAACAAAATAAAATATACGTGTTTAAGCGTTTTTTTTGGAAACTTGACCGTTTTTTAAATGAAAAATATTGTAATATTTTAGGATCCTCTTGGAACTGGAATTTCCAAGAGGTTCCTCAAATATTACAACATTACACCCTCTTGGAACTGGAATTTCGAAAAATCCCTTCTTATCGAACCTCTACACCCTAGAATCAACCTGGGGGGCAATTTTTGGAATTGATCGTTTACATGCGAACGCGCAACTTTGCGAGTGTTAGAAAACGAATGCGTTTTAAAAATTCAATTTTTCAGCCATCTTCGCATCTTAATTTGCGATCGTCGTGAGCGTACGCAAAATTACGAGCCGGAACTGTGGCAACGTCGCAAATCACAGTGAAAAACTAAATTCTCTCCAGTTTAACCGTATTTTTTACTGTTTATTTACTTTTCATTACTTGGTATCGATAATCGAGGTTTGTTGTGTTGTTGGTCAAGTGGGTTAATAATGGAAAAAAAACGTGGAACTAATGTTAGAGAAAAGCAAAAAGTAACGTTAATATTTGTAAAGAAATTGCAATTGCAATAGGCAATGCAATAAATACCCGTATTGCAAAACCATACTGTTCTCTATTCTGTTGAGTTTTTCAAAATTATTTGTAAATTCAACCCATTGATCGGATATCTCTGGATGGTTTAGACCGTTGGTAACTTCATCAATTGAATGAGAAACCGAGGCTTGGTACATATCGATGTATTTATTTAAAGCAATATCCGGGCTGGTAACAACCACTTCCGTAAAATTTCAAAGCAGCTAAAGCTAAAATCTGAAATTTAATGTTACTTCATAGATATACAATAATAGAGAAAAATGTTACCCGGCTTTGCACATCCCAATCAGTCTTCTTTGTGGTCGCATGTACGGCTCAAGTAACTGAATTAAAAAACGGCACAAGTCTTTGGATAACCGAAATATTTTTATTTTTAATAAATTACCTTTCACTCAGTTCTATGAACGCATTCCCCGGATTGCGCAAAACATTAGGGCGGTATTGCAGTTCTGCATTTTCTAGGTTTCGAATGGCCAAAACATTCATTATCACTACTATTATTGATACACCTAAACCCAACTACAAACTTGGAACTATCAAATCTAATAAGCGCACTTAGAAAACATACCCTTACGATGCTGTCGATCCGCTCGCAAGAGAACGCAGGGAAATTTGCTAATACGCAAAAATACGAACACTTAAAAATTGGATTTTAGTGTTGATCGAAAAGTTGCGAACAATTTGCAAGGAAACGAATAGCCAAAAATTGCCCCCCTGTATGCCAAAATTGAGCTTCTTACATAGATAAATGAAACAAGTTTAGATTGGAAAGTGCCCATAAGGACAATGTAAACACTATTTGGCGCTATTCTTGCAACGGTCGCGACCCAAAACTTTTGAAAATTTCGGAGCGGTTCGGCTTCTTCCGGAATTTTATCGCCAGATATTGTTTATTCAAATTTAATATTATTTTCGTTTAATTTTATAAATAAAATACAGTGTGTTGCATACAAGAAACTTTATTTTATATAAGGACGCATGTATGAAATACCTATGAAACATTGGAAACCGACGTTATGCCACGATCTACGATGGTTTTTGCAGTTCACAGTTCACAGCACAGTTTTTTAAGATTTTAATGCCACTTTTTCACAATTATCACCGGTTGGAGTAAATAAAACTTGAATTAAACTCACAAGATAGCAATAATTACTTCGAAAATGGACGCTATAAACCCTTTTCGGAATTTCTTTAATGAGAGCGGTTTAGGTTTTGAAAGATTATTACGATTTTTGAAGATTCTGACTTTGACAAGAGAAAATTATTTCTGTTTTTGTTTGCCGTTGTTCTTAGCGACCGCTATAGCAGCGCCAGATCGCGTATAACGGTCGCGACCCAAAATTTTTACGGTCTTTCCAATCTAAACTTGTTGCATTTATCTATGGCTTCTTACGTTGAGTGGTTTGAGCAGGATCGTGATTAATCAGTATGTCAGTCACTTAAGGATTTTATATATTAGTATATAGATGTAGTTGTAAAGTGCCTAACAACTAAGAAAACTGTAGTTCTAACAAGAACTACAATTTTTTAAAAGATAAATTGTGTTAGATAAAACTATAACTCTATTAAAATTTCAGCCTTTTCCAGTTTTATACTAATTAAACTAGTTTTTACAAAAGCGTTTTTATAACTACAGTTTTTATAAAACTGTAATTGTTAAAAGTTTGATTCCTAAGACACTGTAGTTTTACTCAAACTACAGTTGAACAAGGTGATGGGTATAAAAATAGTCTTATGAACTTTAACCATCTTTAATGAATAAAATAATGAAACTATGATTTGTATAAAAAGGTACTTGTATAAAAATGACATCAACAATAAAAAACATGAGGTTAAACTTAAACCGTACAGTAATTAACATCTTATAAATATAATATAATGATAATGATACATTATTTAAGTCAATTGTTTCAATGGGTGTGTATATTTAAAAATTGCCTTATTATTATTATTATAATTTAGATTTAAGACTAGACATGAGCTTCTCCAGTTTCATTGCTTGCTGTAAGTTGCCCTTGATCTTCAGTTTGCCCATCATGTACGCCGTCGCTGGTTTCAACTTGCCCGAGAACATGTTGAAGAAGTTTTTGCTGTCCATGGTTAAGGTAGCATCTGGAGCAGATGGTGGTTCACCTTGACCACATCCACCTTGGCCGTTTTTCAGATCTATGTACCTGTAATAAGGTACATATTACAAATTAAGTTTTACCTCACCAAAATGTAGTTCTAAGAAAACTACAGTTTTAAGAAAGCAGAGTTTCCACAAAACTAATTCTTAATAGATAAATACTACAGTTTTACCTGCTGATTTTAATATAAGAAAGTGTGATTCTAACAAAACTGTAGTTCTTCATTTGAAAACTGTAGTTCTAATTAAATTTAAAAACAGAATTACAATTTAAGAATTAACAGATAATACTGTGGTTCTATTAGAACTTCTATTTTTATAGCTTTATTTTAATAAAACTGTAGTTTTTAAAAGTCTAAATCCTAAGATAACTATAGTTCTACAGTGGTTCAAAACCACAGGTTAGGTAGAAAATTGTGAGTTTAATTATAATACTGTAGTTCTATTAATATACCTCTGATTTTTCTATTTTCATAGAACTACAGGTCTTTTTAACTTTTAAGTAACTGTAGTTAATAGAATTACGGAATTTAACTATAATTCAAAATATTGAAGTTCTATTAGAATATTTACTTTTATAGAACTACAGTTTTAACAGAACTGTAGTTAAAAATATAGTTAAAACTAAACAGTAAAAAAACAGTTTTAACTAAACTGTAGTTTTTGTATTAAAACTGTAGTTCTTCCAAAAAATGCTAGTTAGGCTCCCAACTAGCATTTTTTGGAAGAACTACAGTTTAGTTAAAACTGTTTTTTTACTGTTTAGTTTTAACTATATTTTTAACTACAGTTCTGTTAAAACTGTAGTTCTATAAAAGTAAATATTCTAATAGAACTTCAATATTTTGAATTATAGTTAAATTCCGTAATTCTGTTAACTACAGTTACTTAAAAGTTAAAGAGACCTGTAGTTCTATGAAAATAGAAAAATAAAGGTATATTAATAGAACTACAGTATTATAATTAAACTCTCAATTTTCTACCTAACCTGTGGTTTTGAACCACTGTAGAACTATAGTTATCTTAGGATTTAGACTTTTAATGTCTAGTGTTTATACACACACAGGAAAAGTCTAGGGATATTACAATTTTATCCAGCCATCGTCAGTAATTTTATTAGTTGCATTTCTGATATAATAAAATTAAAATAAACAAATAGTTTACAGGACGTATTGGAAATAAAAATGCGAAATTTACCGAATTTTTCAAATTTACCTTGATTTTTATTGAACTCAAAAAAATACACACATTTTTTTTAATTTTAAACTGTGAATTAAAAAAAAAGATAAAACCATTTTTACTTAATAAAGGGTATAGCCTCCTCTACTGTTCATTACAGCCCTACATCGTCTCTCCATGCTCCTTATCAGGTTGTCGATCTCTTCTTGAGGTACAGCCTGCCACGCTGCATTCACGGCCCGAACCAGATTCCTACGAGTTTCACGAGGCATACCCATTCTCAAAATTCTTTGGACCGCGTCCCATACGTGCTCGATGGGGTTGAGGTCAGGAGATTGTGCCGGCCAGGGTAAGATGTTTAATTGATGAGCATTGATAAACTCACTTACCACTCTGGCTGTATGAGGCCGTGTATTGTCATGCATGAGAATGAAGTTTCTCCCAAAATCATTGGCATATGGTAACACGATAGGCTCAAGAATTAAATCACGATATGTGATTCCTGTTAGAAACCTTTCAAGAAAAACGAGATCGGTTTTTCGGCCTAACTGGACTCCTCCCCAGGCCATAACTGTTCCACCTTGATAAGGGTGCACTTCCTGAACATGATCCAACCGAATAAGATTTCCCGGTTCTCTCCATACCCAAAGCCTTCTCGAATCCGGATGAATTCCAAAGCGTGACTCATCCGTGAAGAGAACATTGGCCCATTGTTCATTCGACCACTGAACATGATCTTGAGCCCACAAATATCGTACCTCTCGATTTCCTCTCGTTAAGAGTTGAGCTCTCCAGGGGCGTCTGCTTCTTAAGTTGACCTCTCTTAATCTATTGCGAACAGTGTCAGGACTAACGGTTACATTATGTGTTTCCTGGAGAATTAAACTAAGCTCTGGTGCTGTAAGAGTCGGTCGGCTTCGAGCATTTAATTGTAAAAAATGATCTTGCTGAGGGGTAGTAATGCGATGTCGCCCTGTGTGCCTTTCAGCAACATCACCACTTTCACGGTAGAGTGCACTTAATCGCAATATTACACTTTGCGTTGTATTTAATACTCTAGCTACGTCGATTTGGCGTATTCCAGCTTCGAGCATACCCATGGCCCTTAGCATTTCGTCTCTGTTAAGATGTCTACGCTCCATAATGTCGTTTAATACTAAACAGAGTTATTTGAATGAATTCTGGTCAGTTATCATAGAAACATAGCCAGTACAGGTTAAATTCGAACAATTGATGCTTGGTGCTTTTTATACATTTGACAAAAAATGCAGAAATACTTCTGCAAATATCCCAAATTTAGAAATAACTAGTGTGACTACTTCGTTTCAATCGAAGTAGAAAGAATCGGCCTACAAATATGTGGTTGCTTATTCAAAACATTTATTTTTAACTTTAATAAAATGATATCCCTAGATTTTTCCGGTGTGTGTATATTCTTTAAGTTGCTCACAACCGGCTAGACAAAATGTGCTGCCAGCTGGAGGACAAATCGTGAACCTTTCGGGGCGGAGTCAAAAATATCGATTATTTTCGTTATTTTCCTCAGAGTAATGTAATAATATAGCCCGGGTTTCTGCATCTTTAATAGTGATCAGTTGATTCAGAAATTTAAACGAAACTTTTATTTTATTGTAGATTGTGGATTATTTTTGCCTGTTATTTTAAAAATTCTAAACCGTATTAACAAAGAAATTATTATTTCGATATGGTGGTACATTTTTTATAATTTATGATAATGCTAATTACTGTTAGTTAATATTTAAAAAAAGTTACATACCTACTTTAATTTGATTTAATGCAAGTTTATAAAAGAATCATTTCACTCTTAGATTATTTTATTCTAAATTGAGTGTTTTACGAACTTTACGATATTTTTTTTTTGAAAACATAAAACTTTTTACATTCTTAATTAAATGTTCAAAAAATTGCAACTTGCTTAAACAAAAATTGTAAATATGAATTTTTTAAATGAAGAAAAGCGTGTAGGATTATTGGTTCAACTTTTGTTGGCCATACATTTTCCAGGATACGTTGACCGGTGAATGTTATTTACGTTTTTTAGAGAACGGTTTTCAAGACATGTTAGAAAAGTTAAATTTAGATAGTCGCGCATCAATAGGGTGGTTCCAACATGACTTTCATTATGACACCTCTCCCCCCCCATAATGAAAGAAATGTTAAAAATGATTTATATCACAATTATGCAAACTCAGGGATCGGAAGAGGTGGCCCAATTGCATGGGCCCCCTCGAAGAGGCGGTACGGGAGAACAGTTTCTAAAATAACTTAAGTGTATGGGGTAGTGATATTATGAAGTTTTAGTTTGCGTAATGTAAATCGTAAAGAACCGTTTAATAATATATTCTATGTTTTTATGTTATAAATCATAATATAGTAAGAATACCATGCTAACTAAGTGAAATTAGCCAAGAAAGAAAAGAATTGGCTATAACTATAACTCTGTATCTAACTGTAATTTTTCGAAAAAAACATATATATCGCCGAAAAGCTTAAAAATGGCGATTTTTATGTGATTTTACTTTGACATTGTAAACATTTATAAATGTTTATTTTAAACAATAAGACTGACAATATTATTTGTATAATGTTTTGTATTATCTTTTGTTTGTTTGTTTGTGTACCTTGTTTTTTTACTTTGTTTGTTAGTTTACCTTTGTCTACAAATTGAAAAATTTTTTGACAATAAAGGCATTTATTTATTTATTTATGAAGTCATGGCCAACTATGGCAAAAATTACAGGCTTTAGAAAAAATCGGAAAACACAAACTCATTAGGTATGTGATTATCTACAACTTTTTGTCTAAAATAGATTATAATGGAATTTTGTCAAGTTTTAAAATAGCCAAAATTTGTTTTTTTTTCGAAATATCTAGTAAGCGAACTTTTTCAAAAATCCGGAAGGCGCATATTTATGACCCCACAAAACTGCAATTCTTTCTCCATTAACCGACTCTCTATCTCCAGTAGTTTCCGAGATACCCATAGAGAACATATCGTAGGAAACTCACCCTGTATAGTATTTTGAAACTAACTATTATTATTATTTGACTAGTTTAATTTGATTAATAAGCCTAGATTAATTTAATTTCAAATAAATTTGATCAGCTTTTTTTTCGTATATTCTGCTACCAGAAAACCAAGATTATATGATAACGCACTTTTACAATTTTTTTTACAATTATTACAAGAAAAACAAAAAGAAGAAATACCCAAATACCCCTTCACCTACTACTCAACTACAAAATAAACGAATATAATCTCTTAAAAACACTACACAACTACTTATTCTTGTATTCTACACTGAACAAATTATCAAACTTACTAATTTATCAAACAAAAAGAAAAAATAACAAAATTATCCCTTCACCTACTACTTAACTACAAAATAAACTATAAAAACACTACTAAACTATTTTTGGTAGACTACACTAAACACTATAATTAAACTTAATAAATTAATCTAATTTTACACTACAACTACAAAGAAAAAAGAAATAAGAACATTTTCTAAAACTAGAAGAAACAGAACTTCCATACGTGCTACCAGGATAATAGGTCAAAGGGACAAAGAATATAAAATACCTCGAAAATTATCATTTTTATTTCTCGAAACAAACATTTTTATTTCTTATCAGTGAGAAGCATCAGCCTCGTCGGCCTTGAAGAATTTGTCGGGTATTTACAATGGTCGAATTGTATAATTGCCAGCTTTTATAGCATATCTAATAGACAAAAAGTATCTGGTCGATTAGTAACCAATTGGCACATTTCGAAAATTATCGATTTTTATTTTCTCTGTTTTTATTGGTAGCTTCAAAATTCAGAATAACAAAAAATATTTTTTTGTAGGGAAACCGGTCCTGCCATCTAGTAGTCTTAGTCCATAAACGTCTTAGGTTGATCTACTTTAAAAATATATATATGCAAGGTTGGGAGTTTACAGAGAATAGAGTTTTTTAAAAAGCATTGTATTTAATTTCTATATTCATAGTTCAATTTTAATAGAACTACAGTTTAAAAAATTAAACTAATAGTTCTCTTAAAGCTTGACATTGCGATTGACATTGTAAAAAGAAATTAATATTAAAATTATTAATTATTAATATGTAACTTACCATTTGCCAGCTTCATCTCCTGTAACGACAAAAGCGAAAACTGCCTGGGTTTTAGCAACGGAATCGGACGATAAATTCGTTCCTATCGTTTTAAACAATTTGGCAACCTCGCCTACTGGCTCTGCGGCAGCTGGTTTGTCAGAGAACGCAGTCTGTCCCAAAATGTTTTTACTAGTGACGTTGTCTAAAAAGGCATCAGGTAGTAGACTGTCAATGTTGGCTGGATCCACCGCGTATTGGACCATATCTGTGACACCCTCTTTTTGAAGCACCTAGAAAAAATTATAGAGAAATATAATACAAACTACAAAATGGTCCTTAAAGTATTTTTCTTTTTTTTTTCTTGTTAATGATCTACAAAAACTAAAACACCTAGTATACTTTCTACACCTGTAACAGTGTTACAGATAAAGAAAGAAAACTGGAACTACAGTTTTCGAAAAGCAGACATTCCAAAGAACTGTAATTTTCAACAGACTAATGCAACAGTTTTAACAGCTGATGTTAAACCATAATCCTTATAAAACTGAATTTTTTCTTTGGAAACTGTAATCCCAGTAAAACAACAGTTTTTGGGAGTCTTAAAAACAGTATTTCTAACAGAACTACAGTTTCAATAATACAAGTTTTCAACTTTTTATGAAAAAATTGCATTACAAACTGTAGTTCTAAAAGATTTTTAATTTTTTGGAAAATTTCAGGCCATAAAAGAAAGATCACTTACCTCACCGTCAATTAAAAAGTTAACCATTTGTAATTTTCAATAGACAAATGACAGAGTTTAACCTGCTGGTTTTAATAGAAGAAACGACAATTCTACCAAAACTGTAGTTTTTTTTAGAAATTGTAGTCCAAGTAAAACAACAGTTTTTAGGAGTCTTAAAAACAGTATTTTTAACAAAACTGCAGTTTCAATAAGATAATTTTCAACTTTTTATGCAAAAAATTGCACTACAAAGTGTAAAACACTGTAGTTCTAAAATATTTTAAATTTTTTGGAAAATTTAATTTGATTTAGGTGAAATTTGACTTTAGCATTAATTCAAACCGTAAAAGAAACATCATTTAGCTCATCATGATTAAGTTAATTATTGTAATTTTCAATAGACAAATGCTACAGTTTAACTGCTGGTTTTAATAGAAGAAACCACAATTCTAACGAAACTGTAGTTTTCCTTTTAGAAATTGTAGTTTCAATAAAACAACAGTTGAGTTTTAAAAACAGTAGTTCTAACAGAACTGTAGTTTCAATAAGATAAATTACGAACTGTAAAAAACTGTAGTTCTAACAGATTTTATTTTTTTGGAAAATTTAGATTGATTTACGTGAAATTCGACTTTGGCATTAAGTCAAACCATAAACAAACACCACTTAGCTCATCATCAATGAATAAGTTAAGCATTTGTAATTTTCAATAGACATGCTACAGTTTAACTGTTGATTTTAATAGAAGAAACCACAATTGTAACAAAATTGTAGTTTTTCTATTGGAAACTGTAGTTCCAGTAAAACAACAGGTTTTAGGAGTCTTAAAAACAGTAGTCTAACCAAAGTAGTTTCAATAAGAAAAATTTTCAAATGTTTATGCAAAAAATTGCACTACAAACTGTAAAAACACTGTAGTTATAAAATATTTGTAATTTTTTGGAAAATTTAAATTGATTTAGGTGAAATTTGGCTTTGGTATTAATTCAAACCATCAAAGAAACATCACTTAGCTCATCAGCAATGACTAAGTGAATTATTTGTAGTTTTGAAAAGACAAATGCCACAGTTTAACCTGCTGGTTTTAATAGAAGAAACCACAATTATAACAAAACTGTAGTTTCTCTTTTAGAAATTGTAGTTTCAATAAATCAACAGTTGACTCTTAAAAACAGTACTTCTAACAGAACTGCTCTTTCAATAAGATACATTTTCAAATTTTTACACAAAAAATTGCACTACGAACTGTAAAAAACTGTAGTTCTAACAGATTTTAATTTTTTGGAAAATTTAGATTGATTTACCTGAAATTCGACTTTGACATTAATTCAAACCATAAACAAACACCACTTAGCTCATCATCAATGAATAAGTTAAGCATTTGTAATTTTCAATAGACATGCTACAGTTTCACTGTTGATTTTAATAGAAGAAACCACAATTGTAACAAAATTGTAGTTTTTCTATTGGAAACTGTAGTTCCAATAAAACAACAGGGTTTAGGAGTCTTAAAAACAGTATTTCTAACCAAAGTAGTTTCAATAAGAAAAATTTTCAAATGTTTATGCAAAAAATTGCACTACAAACTGTAAAAACACTGTAGTTATAAAATATTTGTAATTTTTTGGAAAATTTAAATTGATTTAGGTGAAATTTGGCTTTGGTATTAATTCAAACCAGGGTTGGAAAAAATCATGATTTAAAAAAAAATAAAAAAATTCAGATTTTATTTATGTAAATCAGATTTTTTTGATTTTAATTTAAAACAATATTTAAATCGGATTTCCAAATGACTAGGACTTATTTCCAATTAAAGTCTTATCCTAAATAGCTAAATCTTTATAACTCTGCCTGACACAGCAGCGTTTTTTATTGCTTTTATTATTTGAAGTAGTTGAAGTTGTTGGCATTTTGAAAAAATTAAACGATAAAAAACGCTCATAAGACTATCAAAATGTTGATCTAATAACAATTTGACGTTTATACTATTACGTCAAAAGCAACTTTTTTCCAAAGCATACCATGACTTCACTGAATCATCGTTTCTTGTCCACTGTTATTAATATCTTAATTATTAGATATTAATACCTCTGGTATTATGGTATTCTGGTATTTCGTCGATTTTATAATAAACTAACTGTTTCTATCTTATTTTTTGTTAGAATGGGCCTAAACAAGAGGACTACTGATACCGTGTTCTAAAAATAAGGTAATTAAAGGCTTATTTTTGGTATTTATTATAATTTTGCTAATTATCTTCGGTTTGAAAGAAGATATCAAGATGCGGTTTTCGCTGACTTTTTAAGCTTTTACTACTCTTTCCGATCAGCTAAAATTACATATACTACTGCATTTAATTTTTTTGAAAAAACGCGCAATGTTTGTTAAATTGTAAGACAACGCCCCCTAGCGTCTACGTGCAAAATCTTATTATTATTGTTTATATGGTATAATATAGAGTAAGAAACGCTCTTTTAAACGAGCCCTCGCTTGTTGGATTCCGATCATCCAGTCCAGAGTTATTAATATTTAAATAAAAACAGATCTAACCTTCCCCCACCACTTTATTTTGGTAGATAGGGGAAAATAGCTCTAACAAAAATTATTCAAAATTTACTGAAGATTAAGAAGCTATTATTTATAGTACACCTTATCTAGGCAAAATTGTGTAAAAACTCCATTTTCTTATTTTTTGTTGCAGTTGGGGCCCCTAGCGGTCATTCTACAAACTTGGAGATAATTTCCAGCAATTTCTCATAGCCTCTTTAGTTATAAATATTTTTTTCCGCAGCCCCTACGGCTAATACTTTCCGAGATACAGCCGAGAGCTATTCTTAGTGGGACACCCTGTACAAATTGTTGCTCGATTACTGTTCATATTATTTGCATTATGTTTGAAATTAATTAAAAAAATATTTGTAATGATTTAAAAGAAATAGAGTATGTTCTATTCGGAGTAAAAAGTACTTTTTGTACCTCCCTGTAACATCGGAATAGCTTTACGATGGTCCTGCAAAGGTACAGCAACCTCAAAAAAAGTATAATTTTTACTCCTAATAAAACAATATACTATTGTTCGGAAATAGTCTTGTCGGGAATGAAATTAGTATGTATTATCTAAGTGTAAAGTACTTACTGCAGAATTAGAAATCAAAATTATATATATTACTTTGTATTACTATTTAAAAATAATATTTGCTTTTACTGGCATTTACTTTAAAAAATAAATGAAATATTTCTTCTCAAAAAACTATATGTAAGAGAATTAGCATAAACAAAATACAAATATCGTTAACTTTTTTTTAAATTGGCACGTATAAAACTTTAATCAATCAATTTAATTTTCTCATCCCAAAATTTGAGTTCGATAACCACATTTACTAAACCACATTACTTAAATATGATTATTAAGTTCAACTAATTCATATTATTACATCTAAAATACAAATACCTATGTATTTTTAAAATTAATTGTAAGTTCACCTCACCTCTCTTAAAAATTGCTACTTAAAAAAATAGACCATATACCATATAAAATTAAATAATTGAAAGATCTGGCAATGGAAAATCACACAAATTTTCGGAAAAATTTTGACCACCTGCACACGCCACACAATCGTCAATTTAAAAAAAAAACACTATTATTTCAGTATTTTAAATATTTTAATAAACGCAAAAATAGCACAGTATTTAGAAGGCGAAGTTATAAAAATTTGGAAGAACTAATAATGCACTGACGCACACAAAAATCAAACGAATACTAAATTTCATTTATCAAAAACATTCGATAGTCGTGGCTCAACGATAACCATTAAGTCGCACGGCGAGGTTGTCACATATGCTTTAGTATACAAATGAATGAATGACTTTATTCGAATAAAACCATTCGATAGTTGAAATCATTCATTCAGTAACCATTCGATAGTCTAATTCATTCGATAGTTCCCATCGCTAATAAAGACAGATCACTTACCTCATCATCAATGAAAAAGTTACCAGTCACTGCTTTAGGGTCTTTAGTGATAATAGCATAGGCTGCGTCAGCACAAATTTCCGGTTTGCGACAATACTTTCCTGTTTCTGCGCCAGCAATCAAATCGATTGCTGCAGTCTTGATAGCTAAAACACCCATACTCCATCACATACATCAACTAATTTTGCTAATAATTACCGTATCTGGGCCATAACGCGTTCACGGCAATATTGAACGGTTTGAACTCTTCGTGCATGCCTAGGACGCACATGGACATTCCGTATTTTGCCATGGTGTAGGCCACGTGATTTTTGAACCACTGCGGGTTCAAATTTAAAGGTGGCGAGAGGTTCAGGATATGGGCGTGATTGCTTTTCTTTAAATATGGTAAACATTCCTTAGACCTATTTACAAAAAAAAAGAAAATAAAACGTTTTATACAGGGTGACGCATCCCATTCGCCTCGGTTGATTTTAAGAAAAAGGAAAGATGTAGAAACAAAATATTTATGGGTATATGTGTTAAGGCAAAATGCATAATTTAAAATTATTTTGAAATCTACAGGGTGCGTCAGAACTAAGATCCATACCAAAGTTATATTTTTTCTTATGGAACACCCTGTATTTTATTTAATTTTTGGGTTCTTGGACATAAAATAAGACATTTATTATAAGGGTTTAATATGTTTAAAAGCTTTGGTTTTTGACATATTTAAATATGCATGCTATAACAAAAAAGTTTGTCAACACCTTGTACATTACTTTTCAGAATTAATTCTTGTGCTGACTTTCAAGCTAGAGAAATAAACTTTTACTAAAAAAAATGTATTGCTTCCTTAAATGTATACAGGGGTATCAAAAATTGCTGGTCTATTTTAAATATTTATTTTATATAAAAACTTGGTTATTTCAAATACAACACTATGTATTTTTTTTGAATAAGTCAAAGCAGATTTAAATGCTCTTTCAAACTATATTAGGGTTTCCTATACCTATCTGGCTCAGATTTTGAATAAAAAGCGTTTTTTGAATAAAATTGTAATCAAGATGGCTGGTGTCGCCATGGCATTTTTTTATGAACTTTATTTAAATTTATAACAGATTATTTTTATTTAATTTACCTACAACAAGGTTAATAAGTAAGTATTTATTATTTTATCAAGAAAAATAATAGTGTGATAGAATAGTGTGGTGTGTACATAGTATATGAAAACCCTATTACGCAGAAACCTGTCGTTGGAAGTGAAGAAAATGAATTTCTCTTAATTGGCTCTTTTATAGAAAATCCAATATATCTACAAGTCATCGTAATATAAATCAAAGAACTACTTCTTTATTTTTCTTGATAAAATAATAAATATACTTACTTATTAAACTATTGTAGACATAGACTTAAAATAAAATATAGACTGAGCATCTCATTCATAAATAGCTGGAACATGCGGTCAGACAATGTCTTGTTATTTTTGTGTTATTGTTTTAGACTCTAACAAGTGCGACACGAGCGATAGATAAGTTGTCTCCGTCGTAACGGTCGTTCTCTGACTACTCTGACGAAGAATGCAGCACTGTCTTTCGTTCCTCAGTACACCTGAACTCTCCGTACCATAGCCGGGTAATTTTTTTATTTTAATGAAGCTATAATTCAATTAAAAATATATCGTATTTAACTTTTTTATATTTTATTACGATTTAGAAGAAGTTTTTTAAATAAAAGTTTAGAAAAAACGTCCAAAAACGATAAAAATAATAAAATACATGTTATAGAAAAAAATTTAATAATCGAAATTACGTATTTAATTTTTGAAATTAATAATTTATCACTAGTCAAACATTATCTAAAAATCAAAACAGGAACTATTCTATAGATATAATAGAATCGGCGACATGGAAAGGAGAAAAAACTTCAAGATTGTTGTAATTTTTTTTTCTGGTAAGTGATGTCTTATTATGTAAATTAGGGAAAACAAAAATCTGTTCCTTTAAAGCATGCTTTTAGGAAGTGGATAAAATGAAGACTACATTTATTTAACTCGCTACTGTCTTTATTATACCGGCTGCGTCCCAAAAGTGGCTCACCTCCATAATTTTTTTATTTTTTCAAATAAAAAAACAAGATTTGGTATGTTAGTATATGACATAAATTGTTTTTGGTTACTTCCTGTTTCACCGGAAATGACTATAACTTCTGATTTTTAAATGGCACCCTAGGTATATCTTTACTTTATTCGATAGAAAATGACACTCTGAATAGAATGACATATCATATATCAACTTTTGACATTTTCTCATATGGTTTAATTGAAATTATAACACGCGGTTCATAACGACATTCGAAATTTTCTAATGAGTCACCCTTGTTCCATTTGAAAAAAATTGACATATGATTAAAAATACGATTTGTGCATCTAATTTAACCGGCCTAGACATGACACGAAACTACACATTAGACGATCAAAACAATCATGGCACCCTGGATTGAAATTTAAAATACGATTTGTTTTTATCCGACAATACCAAAAGTTGACATATGATATGTCATTCTATTAATAATAATTAAAAATAATTAATTTATGTCATATACTAACATACAAATCTGTTTTTGTTTATCTGAAAAAATAGAAAAGTCATAGGGGGCCACTTTTGCGACGCACCCGGTATATTAAAAAATAATGTTTCATAATGTAATATCATTTTAAAATTCTTGTATGTTATTTTAGATTCTGAAGATAGTTTTAGAATAAACCGGAATATATTTTTAATAAAAACATTATTAATTTTTTAACCGATGCCTAATATCATTTATCTTGTATAATAACAGGGTTATAATTATGATTTTGTTACAAAAACTTTTATATAAATGATTATGTAATAGAAAAAATTGAGATTTTACATTTTACTAAAATATTATATAAATAAGCGCCTTTCTACAACAACGCCACTGGCTCCCAATTGGTAAATTGAGAGTTGCCTACCGGTCGAAAGTCGCTTCGAGACTCAAATGGATTATTTAAGTCAAATTTCTTGCAAATTTGACACTGATGAACCATATTTTATAGTTGTTGAATACAAAAAAATAAATAAAATAAACATTTAAGGACTACAAACTAAGAAAATGCAATAATACAACCAGAAAGAAGTAGCGGCAACAATGCTTTACTACACACGTGCGACGCGTACTACAAGTTAATAGATGAATGAACAGGCGACCTCGCCGCTAATCGGTGTTGTTATATTGTAAAGGATTTATCCTTTTTACATAGTATTCGACTTATAATTAAGTAGTATAAGGACTATTTAATACATCTATGGAATATTAAAACCTACTTTATTAAAGTGCAATATTAATATCTCAATATATGTGTATAATAAGTAAAAAAATATTGATAATATTAAAGACGTGACAACATAGGCTGGACGAGGAAGGTTTGGTCGGCTGCGGTCGAGTGTACCCAGAAGTAAACATGTGTACAAAAATGATTATTTGACCGCGTTCATATGTAAATAGTGTAGTCTATATTTTATTTTAAGTCTATGATTGTAGATAAATTAAATAAAAATAAACTGTTATAAATTTAAATAAGGTCCATAAACTAATGTCGATTTTGAAAATAGTTACTTAACTGTCACTAGCAACTTGCCATGGCAACACAAGCCATCATGATGGCCATTTTATTGAAAAATCGCGTTTTATTCAAAATCTGAGCCAGATAGGTATAGAAAACCCTAATATAGTTTGAAAGAGCATTTAAATCTGCTTCGACTTATTTAAAAAAATATATAGTTGTATTTGAAATAACGCGAAGTTATTATGTAAAAGAAATATTTAAAATAGACTAGCAATTTTTGATACCCCTGTATACATTTACGGAAGCAATACATTTTGTTAGTAAAGTTTATTTCTCTGGATTCTAAGTCAGCACAAGAACTAACTCTGAAAAGTAATGTACAGGGTGTTGACAAACTTTTTTTTATTAAAGCATGCATATTTAAAAATCTTTAAATATCTCAAAAACTAAAGCTTTTAAACATATTAAACCCTTACGATAAATGCCTTATTTTATGCCCAAGAGTCCAAAAATGATATAAAATACCGGGTGTTCCATAAGACAAAATATATAACTTTGGTAAGGATCTTAGTTCTGACACCCTGTACACTTCAAAATAATTTTAAATTATGCACATTACCTCTCTACATATACCCATAAAATATTTTGTTTCTACATCTTTCCGTTTTCGTATAATCAACCGAGGTGAATGAGGTGGGCCACCCTGTATTTAAAAATGTGTTTATTTTTTAAAGTTTGATAGAGGTAAATTGTGTCCAATGAACTTATTTTGATTCAAAAAATACGTAGTGACACCCTGTATAACCAACCCCTGAGCATATTCTGTATAATATTTATACCAAATTATACTTACACTAAAAACGTTCCTCTAGTATTAATATTATTCATCAGGTCATATCGTTTCATATCAGTCTCAGCAGTTCCAGTCAAAGATATAGCGGATGCGTTGTTGATAAGAATATCGATACCGCCGAACTTGTTCACCGCATCCTGTATCGCTTTTTTCACTTGGCCCTCATCCCTAATATCGACTATACAGGGCAACGATTTTCCGCCAGCCTTCTCAACTATAGCACAGGAATTTATTAAAAATTATAAATCTCTTTATAGGTAAAAATTTTGTTATTTCTATTAAAAACTGTAGTTCTAATAGAAAAATACCCTTATAGAATATCACATAATTATATCTGATTTAAAATACTGAGTTTCTAAGAAGATGTACTTATGTACATTTTGTAGATTCACAGTTTTATTTTATTAGAACTACAGATTTTAATTGAAAAATTTATAACTACTACAGTTATATTTGTATAACTGTAGTTGTTACGCATATACAGGGTGGTCCGAACTGTATTCCGGGAACTTCGTCAGCATATTCTACAGATAAAAATAAGTAAAAAAGTTCGTATAAATGTATGTCTCAAAATGCTTAGTTTTGGAGAAACAGGGTGAAGAAGTTTCATTTTTATTTCGAGTTTTTCCAAATAATTTCTGAAGTAACGTCAATATTTGGATGAAAATTGGTATCTGGTTGTTTTTTGACATGAGAAATTTTATTTTGATGTCATTATGACTCCTACTTGTAGAAGGCGCCACCTACATATTTTTAAACTGGTTTGAAGACTAATAACTTTTCGTCCGTACCTGTATAAAACTACTAAGTAAAAAAATAAACATTTACGACGTTTTTTACGTAAAAAAGATCTCTTGAGAAAAATCGCTACAAGTAATGGTTCTGGAGATATTTGGAATCTAAATTATTAATACCTGTCATCATTGACATAAACATGTTGACTAAATAGTTATTAGACTGAAATCATAAATTTGAAATGTTTTTGCGCCGAAAGTTCAACAGAAACTGTTTTATCATCATTTTTTTGAAGAAAAATTTATAATTAATTTAAAACAATAAAAAGTTCCCGAATTTATCATTCCAGTCAAATAACTATTCCTTAACAAGGAAAGAGAGGGGACAGGTAACACGGATAAGATCTAAGTAACACGGCAGCTGAAAGTGAGGCCACTTGTCACCACTCGAAATTCTCCAATGGCGTAGCATCAGAAATTAGCTTGTACCTAGACGATAAAAAATATTTATTAAAACGTTAACTAATATATCGTTTATTTTTGAGTAATGCATATACAATTTTGTATTTTATAGTATCACCTTTATAATATTAGAATATCTAAGCTGATAATGCAAAATTTATTTAACAGTCACTGTAAACTGATCATCAAGACAATTATTTATTGATTAACGTGTGTATAATGTATAATTAAATAAAAAATAATGTAAATATATATGTTTTAAACGTGTATACAGTACGTCTGTCCGTTCTGGGGCTACGGGGTATCCGTGAGAGGGGAAACGATATTCTCTCGATGTTTTTCGTAAAAAATTAGACGACGCGTCCCATCAATAAAAATTCGACAAATTTGCAAGTAGCCAATAAAATGAGTGGGCGGAGCGATTTGCGGTGACGTACTCGTCAAGTCGACGTATAAAATATATTGCTGTTTATTTAGATGTTTTTTGTCCGCATTCCTTTCATAGACACAGATCCAACAGACGAACTGTATACATATTATACTGTATGTTTGAAAAACAACGGCATCCTGTTTGGGTGGAAATGACGATCGATGACATTCCCCATATAATTCTACATATAAAATGACATAAAAACTATATAAAATGACCGAAAAAATAGTGAGAGGAATGTCATCGACAGTCATTTACAAGCCAACTGGACGCCGTTTTTTTTCGATCATACAGTTTAATAATGAATCTAGCCAATCCCCTTCGCACTTGCCTACGGATTCAATGAATAATGTAATTTTTAATATTTCTTACCTTCAATCATAAGAATATCCTAATTTTCCGCAAAAAAATAAACTATTTTATTTATTTATTTTTAAATTTTTATTAATTACTCACTGAAACTATTATTATACACCTAAACTAGCAAATTTTTGAAAGGATATATAAAAAAATATTATAAGTATCCCACCACAAGTTTGTCCACCCCCAGCAAAACTTGGCAGGTTCATGTTTTTTTTTATAGTTTACAATTATTATTTTACATATTTGATAACAATACTTTATACATTTTTTTACATGTAAAATATATAAAAAAAATGTTTATTGCAGAAATTGTATTTCTCTGATTATAATGCCCTACGCCACTGGGGAAATCCTGTCTCAGTAGCATTATTTATAGTTTCAAACATTAATTATAATATAGGATATTGAAAATACTACTTGGAATTAATAAAAATAGTTTGCTTTGGATGTGGTACAAGACATATTAAAAGCATTTTACCTATTTTTACTGCTATAATGAAAAAAATGTACATTTTATAACTACATAGCACAAGTTGTGTATCAACTTTTACCTGTAAAATGTAATTCCAGTCATTTTTTTCTCGCTTCAGCCTTTGCAGCCATACGCCGAACATCTCACCATACTAAACAACACAGTTTATAAATTTAAAACAAAACAGTATTCACAAAAAACATAAAAATTCGCTTGGTGTCACCTCGAAATCTTGTCACCAAAGTATGGCTGTCCCCTCTCTTTCCTTGTCTAAGAACTATTCACTCAGCGTGTTTATTTTTTGTCAATAATAACATGTATTACCTATTTCCATTCTAAATATCTTGAGAACGGTTGCTCATGGCGATTTTTACCAAGAGACATTTTTTACGTAAAAAATCACGGAAATGTATATTTTTTCACTCAGTAGTTTTATACAGGTACGGTCGAAAAGTTATTCCTCTTCAAAAGAGTTAAAACACATGTAAGTGGCGCACCCCTACAAATAGGAGTCATATTGACATCAATATAAAACTTCTTATGTCAAAAAACTCCCAGACACTAATATTCATCCAAACATTGACGTTACTTCGGAAATTACTTGAAAAAAATCGAAATAAAAATGAAACTTCTACACCCTGTATCTCCGAAACTAAGCATTTTAGGGCATACATTCATACAAACTTTTTTACTTATTTTTATCTGGAAAATATGCTGCCGAAATTTCCCAATAAAATTGTTGCTATATAAAATTACAGTTTTTTTTAGAAAATAATGAGTTGATAGATAATTCTGTAGTTCTATTAGAATTTCTATTTTAATACTTTTATTTCAATAGAATTACAATGACAAAAAAAAACTATAGTAAAGTTTGACTGCTAAAAATACTGTAATTCTAGAAGAACTTCAGTTATTGTTTTAATAATAAAAAAATTTCTATTTTTATAGTTTTATTTTATTATAACTACAGTTTTTAATAGAAAAATTATAACAACTACAGTTATATTATATTTTTTCTAAATAATTATCAAGAATTTTACAGCACTAATAGGTAATAAAAAATTAACTAAATATGGTAATTTAATTATCCTTGGTAGGGGTATTAAATAAAATCATTTACAAGGCTAACATATGCAAAATGAACTTGTACCAAGCCCAAACAAGAAGAAAAATATGAAAAATCAGCCCCAGTAAACATACCAACACTAATAAGCTTAAACTTAATAGATTAATGTTAAAAACTAATATTATTCAAGAAAAAATACCTTCTTCAGCAGCAGAATATACTGTCCCAGGCAGTTTTGGATGTGGTTCTGCCGTTTTAGCGGCGATAACAACATTAGCCCCATCCTTGGCCGCCTTGAGGGCAATTGCCTTGCCGATGCCCCTACTAGCTCCTGTAATGAATACTGTTCGACCAGCTAACTTCCTAAATTAACAAACAAACAAAAAAACACACTTCTATATCAGTTAATTATTCGTTATATTCCATCAAAATATTTTTGCTAAATGTGACACACTTAATGATTTTCTAATGATTCATATTAACTGTTCAAGGCATAATTTAAATTTAGGAGCACGAAAAATAACAAACTAACAGATCATTAATTCAGAAATGTATAATGAATTCAAAATAACGCTACTTACCCAGTGTTAATCATTTTCGGAATACTGATGAAAGTAATATTAATTTGGGAAAAAATGTATATAATATAACGTTTGGCGACAGAAAAGGAGTATCTAATCTAATTTAAATGGGAGTATTTAGACTTTATCCTGGAATAATGTAAACACAAATCAAAGTCCAAAGTTCTAAAAGCTACTGCAAAAAATATGTAAAATAAAAATAAAACCTAGGTGCTGTTTGGTGAGTTGGTGACGTTTGTTGTTGAGTAGGTTAAGTAAAAAAATGCGAGGAATGGGAGCGACTATCGTGATTTTTCTTAATAAATTTGAGTTATCGATATTTTCATTAGTAAGGAAAATTTTCTTTTATTACTATATAGGCAACCAGAAAAACACAACTTGGTTTTTCATATTTATTTTTACACTGGCTAGACTATTTTACTCATTATATTCAGTAGTATAATTGATTTTGGAGTTCTGTTAATTCTAAATAACCCTTATAGCTTAATTAGGCTTAAAAATAGTTTTTATCATGTTTTTATATTCTTTTTAAATCACGTGTCATTTGGCAACGTGGTACGATTGTCTTTGTTGATATTTTGATTTAAGTCAGCTGACGAGGTGATTTTAAAATGTGACAAAATTAAATAACAACTAGTTACAATATTTAATTAAATAGTTTAGTAAAATATGGACGAAATACGGTATGGTCCTCCGTTAAAACTATACGATTTATGTATAAACGCCGCGATTGTGGATTCGACGCCAGCATGTATTTTGTGGAGCAAGGATTTTAGACTACTGCCATCCACAACTCTCTTGGATTTTTATGAAAGGGTAAGAAAGGACTTTTGTTTTTTTTTGTTTGTATCTACTATAAATATCACTCCTTTTACTTTCAGCTATTCCAAGAAAGAAGGTTATGTGTTCTAACGATAGAATTTAAAGAATTAGACGTATTCTCTCGATTACTGCACGTTAAAGGCAAAAGATCATTCCTTTTAAGATGCTACCAAACAATATTAAATCACGGCTCAAATATTTCCACAACTTTAGTAAATACCTTTACGCAATACATCAAGTTACAAAGCAGACCCGACAAAATCCTCATCGATATGGGATTGAGAATAGGTAGTTTCCTATGCGACGGTGGATGGTTTGTTTACAGTCTTATATTTCTAACTCTCACTGCCACTTTAATTTTAAAACTAGAGGAATCTAAGGAGATGCTTAAGAATCTTTTAGAATGTTATAAGTTGTAAGTATGCCTGTTAATTTTTTGTCCGTATAAGAAACAGGTTACTGTTCAATGTATTTGAAGGAAAATCTATGCAGAATCCCTTTACTGTAAGTTCAATACAGCCAAGTCGACGATGAAAGCTGCCCAGGATGTTGTGAAAAAGCTGGAGGACTTGGAATCGGTTCCTAATTTAGCAGTGCTCTATTCGAATTTTTCTGCGTTCTATTTTCTTTGCAGCGAATATGATGAGGTTTGTACTGATAGAATGTAGAGGTAGTAATATTCACTGAAGTAGTTGAAATGTATATTTGCGTTTTATTTTGTGCCACTTTTAATAGGCTTTTTAAACTTTTTTTTGACAGAAATAGGCAAATGAAAATCCTGACGTTTTTTACGTTTAAAAATACAGTTTTTTATGCTGTAGGTTTTTAATAAGAGTTTAGTAAAACTACTTTAAAAACGCTAATAGGTAACTATTAATAACAATTGTAAAAGAGGTATTTTATTTTATTTCACTATGTTGGATCATTTTATTTATGATATACAGGGTGGTCCGAACTATATTCCGGAAACTTGGGCAGCAAATAAAAATAAGTAAAAAAGTTTGTACAAATGCATGTCCTGAAATGCTTTGTTTCGGAGATACAGGGTGTAGAAGTTTCATTTTTATTTCGATTTTTTTCAAGTAATTTCCGAAGTAACGTCAATGTTTGGATGAATATTAGTGTCTGGGACACAGAACAGGTCTGGGAGTTTTTTGACATAAGAAGTTTTATATTGATGTCAATATGACTCCTATTTGTAGGGGTGCGCCACTTACATGTGTTTTAACTCTTTTGAAGAGGAATAACTTTTCGACCGTACCTGTATAAAACTACTGAGTGAAAAAATATACATTTCCGTAATTTTTTTGCGTAAAAAATGTCTCTTGGTAAAAATCGCCATGAGCAACCGTTCTCAAGATATTTAGAATGGAAATAGGTAATACATGTTATTATTGACAAAAAATAAACACGTTGAGTGAATAGTTCTTAGACAAGGAAACGTATTGAAGTAACGTCAATATCTGGATGAAAATTGGTGTCTGGGGGTTTTTTGACATAAGAAATTTGATTTTAACTCCTACTTACTTTTTTACTCAGTAGTTTTGTACAGATACTGATGAAACTTCTATACCCTGTATCTCCGAAACTAAGCATTTCAGGACATGCATTTGTACAAACTTTTTTACTTATTTTTATTTGCAAAATATACTGCCAAAGTTTCCGGAGTATAGTTTGGACCACCCTGTATATTGATATTTTTTGTGGAAATTGAAATTTAATGTGAAAAATTACAAAAATAGTATATGTTGAGAAGAAAGAATTATTTGTTTTTCGTCAAATTTTTACGTTTTTTTTATGTTTTTTTTTAACATCTTTTTTATCATGTAACCATTAAATGAAACTTGTGAAATATGTTTGAAATGAAAAATTTATGATTATTTTATCCACTTCACACTAATATACAGGGTGACCTATTTAAAACATATAGTTGATATCAATATTTGCCAGCAATATTTGACATTTTATATCATTATTAAAATCTATACCTACTATTTGAAGGACCCTACAATTTTATTTTAAACGAATGTTCTAGCCTGCTAAAGAGAAACTAAAGCCTGTTTAAAATAGGGACAAAATAAAATAACAACACTGTGCAGCGTTAGCCACCATTTTCAAAAAGGTCCATATCATATTTTGAGACTTTTAATGCAATCTTTATAAAATATTTGGACCATAGTGTCAACACACATTTTATAATCAAACAAAACTAAATAATAAAAAAATACTAGAAGAATTGATCTTAATTTTAAAATTTAAAATCAGATATGTAATCAACCTTTGAATAAGAAGACTAAGGAAGGAGCATATCAAAAATCTTAGGTCCACCGCGATGGAACTCAAATATGGCCGACTTAAATTCCGGTTTATCAGTGCCGTTCTAATTTTATTTAAAAAATGTAAAACTATGATGTAGGGTAGACGTGGGGTAGACTCAATAATTTTTTTTTTATTTTACGTTGTGAATAAATGTTGGTAGTTATTAAAATTGTTATAAAAACATATTATTATAATAAAAATAGATAAGTTTTAATAATTATTTATTAACACAAATATCCGATACGCTACTGAAGCAGATAAGTTAAATTGACGTATCTAAATTCTTTGACAACTAATCTTTGACAAGTAGTAAATAAAAGCAAAAATGCAAGAAAAAATATATAATTAGTTAATTTAAGTTTTACTACACATATGTATATTATATAGTCACATACTAGCGAAAAGTTGTTCCATTAGTTCACTCGATTTTTGCCGAGATCTACCGCACGCTACACAATAAACTATTTTAGACTCTTTTTCGATAAATCGCGATAGTGTCACTGTTAATTTAAGTTCTACCACAATTTCTATCTAGATTTACTACCTTTATACAACTATCAGTAGTAGAATAAATAATAAATAACATAAAATAAGCTCCATAAAGACTGACAAATCCACAAAATTTCAAATCAAATTCAAATGTGTCAAATGAATCGTCAAACAGAACTGTCAAGGATCCCCACTCTACAGTCCTTTTTCCGCCCACCATGCATGAATACATGGATAGCATTATGCTCCTTCCTTAGTCTACTTATTCAAAGTAATCAACAGATACGTTCACAGCTTTGTTTTTTACCTAAATTTAGTTCTTTTTTAAATTGATTTGATTATTTTTTTAACCTGTTGCAGTTTTTCTGTATTTTATTTTATTTTATTTATTTTTATTTATTTATTATTTTTTCTGTATTTTATTTAAAAAACAAAAAAAAACTTTAAAATTACAAATTTTAATAAAAAAAGAAAAAACTTTATTGTGTTGGTAAAATGTTAATTGTAGTTACTTATTACATCCCTTTGTATTAGCTTGATCCACGATGTTTATAAGATATTTAAGTGTTTTATAATGAAGATCTAAACGAAAATCTCGAATAAGCAACATCATATGGAGCATTTTTGAAATATTGGGTCCCTTGTAAATAATAAAATTTCACTTAAATTTAATTTTCTTTTTTAGTCATACAAATGGGCACAAAAATCTGTATCATTGTTAACAAACGATCTCCCGAAAAGGTATTTCGCTTTCCAGTTTATAGATAGACTCAAAATTATCATTTTTTAAACTATTTTAGGGATGTCATCGAAGTATTGAGACAAGCCTCGAAATCGTGCGTGGTGAAAAGAGAATTTCTTCAAAGCGGTCTGCTCATTCGTCAGGCCATGAACCTAGGCGAAATTCTGCACGGCAAGGACCAGTTGCCTACCTTCTCTAACGTGCTGGCCGACTACGGATTTTATCTGCTGTATTCGGACGCAATGGCGGAAAGTATGCAGGCGTACGAAAGAGCTTTGAATTATCGCTTGCATATTTTCGAGAGGAACAATATTTATATTGCGCTAGCCCACGAGGATTTCGCCTACGTCCTCTACGTTACCGAATATAGTTCTGGACGGTTTAAAACTGCCGAGTAAGTAATTTACTTATTTTTTTTATTTTGACTCTTAACTTCCTAAATTTATATATGATGATCATATATCATTTATATATGATGATCATATATAATTTATATATGATCGTCATATACTTTATATATGATGAGCATATATAATTTATATATTATGATCATATATAATTTATATATTATGATCATATATAATTTATATATGATGATTATATAACTTATATATGATGATCATATATAATTTATATATGATATTTTTTATGTATGACGATTGTAGATAAAATATATAAAATTTATATATGATATCATATATAATTTATATACAGGGTGTCCCAGGCTGAGCGTGCATTGGAAGTTTCTAGAGAACTACACAATCTAGATCGGAGTTTTTTTGCACATCATTGTTTCACAACGAGATCTATCGATTAAAAATTTATTCAATATGGCGGCACTTCCGGAAATACCGGAAGTTGACACCAACTATCTTATTTTAAATGGGTGCCTCCATTTTTTATTACATACTTAAATTCTCTGTAAAACTTTTTTTTATATTAAATTCTCTATACCTAACTTTAACCGTTTTTGAGAAAATAATATTTAAAATTTTTGGACGAAAAAAACCGCCTGTCAAAAATATTTGTATAGCCTAAACGTTAAATTTAGTGATAACCACAGACACTGAACTATAAAGAGAAGGCATGTGGCTATCTATTTCAAAAATTAAATTGTTCGAATATCATATAATAATGGCCGCAGATGTCATGGAATAATATAAAATATTGTCGTGCTAAATTCGTTTTTTATTATAGCGTGTCGTAAAATACAGACCACAGATATAAAGTGACCAGGGCTAGTATACTACTATAGTCTTCTAAATACCATGATGCAATATTTTTAAGATTATGACCGTCAAGAAGCTTATGAACACTATTTTTTTATGACGCACTCTTATAATTTGTGTCTGTCATTTTAGTTCGTAGATAATTTGTATTTTCTGTCGAAATCTTATGCGACTCGTTTACCGGGCACACTTTATAAATTAAAAACTCGTAAATATTTTGTAGGGAACACGCAGAAACATCTATATCCATGATGGAAAAACTCCTTCCCAAAGACCACTTAATGTTGGCCTCGGCCAAGCGTGTTAAAGCCCTGATTCTAGAGGAAATAGCCTTAGACGAAAGAACCGACGAGTTGAAGAAAGGTCTCCTTGAAGCCGCCGAAATGCTCCACATCGCAGCCTTGAAACTTAGTAGAGATAATTTCGGAGAAAAGAACGTCCAAACAGCCAAACACTACGGGAATTTAGGAAGGTTATACCAAAGCATGAGACAGTACGATGAGGCCGAAAAAATGCACCTTCGAGCTATTAAGATTAAGGAAGAACTCCTCGGTCCTGACGATTACGAAGTGGGGTTAAGTATAGGACATTTGGCATCGTTGTACAACTACCACATGAAGGAATACAAGGAAGCGGAGACACTGTACTTGAGATCGATAGATATCAACGTAAAACTGTTCGGCACGGCGTATTCAGGGTTAGAATACGATTACAGAGGCTTATCGCACGTTTACAACAAGCTGTCAGACCATCAAAAGTCAATAGAATACAACAGGAAGATGAGAGAATGGAAAAATCTTAGAGAGAAAGTCTCCACTGTGAAATACAAAGAACCTCTGTTATCTCCTGAAGAAATATCCACTAAATTCTTTGCTTTTGCTCGAAACGGAAACAAGAATTTTGACAAGAACGACAGATATGTCAGTAATAGTGAAACGGATAAAAACAGTCAGACTATATCGCAGAAAACTATGGAAAGTTTGAGTGATCTAACAAAAAATAGTCAAGTAAAAAGTGGAAGTGAATAATAATAAGAAATACGTAAAAAATGCTTTGATTTACAACAGGCTGTCCAATAATTTTAAGGTTAAAAAAAATGATTTTAAAAATAATAAACATTTCAGGCTCTTTTTATAACTGATAACTAAATGCGGTCGCTCAATTTCAGTGTTGATAATTTTTAACGCCTTATTTGTATTAATACGGTTTTTCCTTAAATCTACTGAAGAAACCGGAAAGCTGACAACGCTGCGACGTTCGTTTATTCCAGTTGAGCTCTGCTGTCAAACGTTCATTGCCTTCTCGATTTAAAAATAAATAATCTTTTGATCAGTTTATGTGCTATTTATAAATCTATTTATTTTTAATATATTAATGTCTTTGATGTATTCAAAAATTAACTTTTTTTTAAATATTTGTAATTAGTATTTTAATTATGTCAACAAAGAATTTAGGTGCTTTTAGATAATGTCTTGAAATGTAATTAATTAATTGTAAATAAATCAACTTATTTGTAGGTAAATGATTTTGTGAGAACTATTTTAGATACCTATTCGTTTAGAATTATTATTTATAATATAGGTTAATTTTAGTCAAATTCTTAGCTATGTAATACATTTTAAGAAACTATATTTTGATTTATTTTGTCCTTTTGAATTTCTTGATATTTGAATGTTTATTTATAAAAATCTTGTTTATATTTAGTTGTCTATAGCGATTAATTAACTTTTTCAATATTTTTATTCAAAAGAATAAAGGGATTTGGAGTTATGAAACTAAATTCTGATTTATTTCGTCTCTGTGAATTTTTATGAGACTTTGAAATATATAAATAAAGCAAGTATTTCGACAATTAAAAATTTTCTGTTGTGTATATTTAGTTGCCTATAGCAACGAATAAACAAAATTTGACAAAGTTGTCAAAAATATTTTATTCGAAATTTTCGAAAAACATCTCTAACCTAATTGTTTAAGGATGAGATTCTCCAGTTTGTTGTTATTTTTCTGTTTATTATTGACCGTATTTTATATTGTTGGTCTGTTAGTGTTTCTAACGGACCATGAACCAGGCAACAATTGCGAAATGACGTACATGTTCGAGTATCCTCAGTATGTGGTGAGTTTCTTGGCACCGACTATTCAATGACTCAAAAACTATAAATATATTAAGCCTGTATATGTCTGTTTTCTTTAGTTTTCTTGTTTCATACTAAACGTTTTTTCGATTTTTATAGAGGATATCTCAGGAAATTGACGAACAGTATGTAAAATATGGTCTGTATGCTTACGGAGAAGGTAGAACCACGAAGAAAGCTAGGAACATGTATTTTGATGGTATTCCTGTACTGTTTGTACCCGGGAACGCAGGATCATACAAGCAAGGTTTTTTAAACACATTTATGACCTAAAATATTGAAATATCGCATCAGTTTATTGAGTTTACTTATAATATTATATATATATTTTAGTAAGATCACTAGCTTCTGTCGCATTGAGAAAATCTCTAAACTCTGGCACACCTTATCACTTTGATTACTTTGCTGTTGACTTAAATGACGAATTCAGTGCTTTGTATGGCCCTATTTTATACGAACAGCTAATGTACGTAAACAGTTCAATAAGAACGATCTTGGAACTGTATAAAAATAAACCAAATGCACCTCAGAAAATTATTCTTATTGGACATTCAGTTGTAAGTGACTATATGAAGTGCTTGATTGAAAGACTTAACAGACTATTTTTCTTACGTAATAGGGTGGTGTAGTAGCAAGAAGAGCTATATCTTATCTTGAAGCAAATAAGCAAGACTTGGTATCAGTTCTTATCACTTTGGCAGCACCTCTGAAAAGGAACCCTCTGTATTTCGACAGATATGCAAGCAAATTTTATAAAAATATTTACTTAAAACATGAAACATACAGTACAATAAACATTGCTGGTGGATACAGCGACTTTTTAGTTCCATCCTATTTGACAAATATTGAAGAAAATAACACCTTAAATGTTGTGGTAAGTAAATAAATCTATTTTTAATGATTTTTTTATGATATATTTGTTATCAGGCTACTAATATACCATTATCATGGGTCGAATCCAACCATGTTCAAATTCTTTGGTGCAAGCAAACAGTTCTAGCTATCAACAGAGCATTGTTTGGTAGTGTTGATATAAAAACATCTCAAATTTCTTCAAACAGTACCTTTGTTCAACAAGTTTTTCACCATCATTTGGTTCATGTAAGTTGATATTAGCATATTTTTTATTAATTTCTAAACAAATGTTTAATGTTCTTTAGAATACTGGTACCAAATTAGAATTAGACCCAAAAGAATCCCTGGTAACAAAATTAGATTATAGAGGTGAATGGGTTGAAAGTATTTCGAAACAGTATACAGTAGATCTGAAGAAAGGGTTGAAACAGCCCCATTGGTATATGGTTGGGCTTACAACGCAGCACACCTACGAAATGTTGACAGTGTTGGCTATAAATTTGGAAGTGACCGATTGGATTTTTGCGTGCAGTGCTGCTTATCCAAGAGGACCCAGTAGAGTTTGGTAAGTAGTGTTAATGTGGTATTTTAAAGAAAGTTTAATATTAACAAAATATTTTCTAAGTGTTTTATTACTTTTTTTCTTGTTATTATTTGTTTAAATAGCGATGTGCATCGAGTAGTTCAAATGTACCTAGTGATGTAGTGTTCCAAAAAAGCTCTACATCAAGTTTTCTATTTTAGATTTTTAATCGTAATTTTTAGTAAACTATAAAAACTTACTAAATATTTTTGAATCTTATTTTTATTTTTTTATTCTTTGACATTGTAAGCAAATTACTCACAATGTAATTTGTATAATGTTTTGTATTCTCTTTTGTGTGTTTGTTTGTTTAATTTGTTTGTTTTAAACCATATTTGGTATGTTTGTATATGACATAAATTAAGATTGATTGACGTATTCAATTGTTTTTGGTCACTTCCTGTTTCACCGGAAATGACTACAACTTTTGATTTTTAAATGGCACCCTCGGTATATTTCTACTTTATTCGATAGAAAATGACACTCTGAGTAGAATGACATATCATATGTCAAATTTTGACATTTTCGCATTTTAAAAAATTGCATTTTAAATTTCAATCTAGAGTGCCATGACTATTAATGGCCAAACACTAATTTTTAATCAAGGAGCCTTGGAAAAATAGATTTAACCGTGTAATGTTTTGCGTGTTTTGTCCTGACCAGTTAAAAGATGTCCAAATCGTATTTTAATCATATTTTTTTCAAATTGAACAAGAGTGGCTCATTAGCATATTTGAAAAAGTCATTTTTTACGAATAATTTGGTACCACACACACAGTCAGATTGTTGTTATTAACCGCATTTTACAATTTCAAATAAACCTTATGCGAAAATGTCAAAAGTTGACATATGATATTATGTCATTTTATTCGGAGTGTCATATTCTATCCAATAAAGTAAAACAATACCGAGGGTGTTATTGAAAAATCAAAAGTTGTAGTAATTTCCGGTGAAACAGGTGAGCCACTTTTGAGACGCACCCGGTATACAGAGGTATTCAAATGTATTATTGTGCTAGAGTTGTAATTTTTTAAATTTAGTTTAAAATCTATACGGACTGGATTATCAAATGTAATTTTATATTGTTTTTATTCATTAAAATAGTAACGTGCATTGAGTAGTTCAAATGTATTGAGACCCAGTGTTCCAAAAAATCTCTATATCCGGTTTTCTAATTGAGATTTTTACTCTAATTTTTTATAACTTAATCAGGAAATAGTAACGCATATTTTAAAAATATTGTCACATATACAGAGTGATTCAAACATATTTTTTTACTAAAATTGTAGTTTTTTCAATGGAATGGCTGTATAGTTGTAATAAAATTCTTGTCTTGGTATATAAAATACAATTTTAATGGTTTTTATACATTTAAATAGTAATGCACATTGAGTAGTTCAAATGTACCGTGTAACCTGTTTGTACTAAAAATGCCCTATATCAGGTTTTAAATTTGAGATTTTACTCTAATTTTTCAAAATCTTATGTAGGAAGCACATTTTCAAAACTTTTTCATATATACAGAGTGGTTCAAATCCATTTTTTTTCCTTAAAATTGTATTTTTTTAATTATTGGAATACTTAGTCTAATTTTTCGTTGGTAGATTTGCTGTAAAATTTTCATTCCAAAAATACCGTAATGTCAAAATCTATACCGAGTGATTTTTTTATATAGATTTTGATAGGCTAAATTGCTATATACGTACTATACAGGGTGAGTCAAAATTAGATAAAATGAATTCTCTGATATTTCCAATAGAATAAGGCTCTTTATTTTATATCATAAATATGTGTATAAAATATAGATGCCCAAAATCAATGTTTAATGAGAAATTTTCGTTCTTTTTTATTTAAGGTCTTCGTCATTTTCAGTGAGTCGCTGAAAATTGCAGTTTATTTTTAAATTAAAGTGACAGATAACTGTAATTGTCATATATTCTTTCGCTGGATAAACTGTAGTGTAATTTCGTTGTAGTGTTGAAGGAGAGCATTTGACTCAGTATTCAGAAATAGCCGCAACAAGTAGATACAAAAGACGATTAGTGACTTTGAATTTGAACGAAATTAAAAGAAATCATTCAGAATATACGCACGTGGTATTCAAAGCTTTACCTACATCAGAACCTGTAAGTAGTAATGGATCTATTTAGATATAAATATCTTTTAATGTTTTTTACTTATTTTTTAATAACGTGTTTCAATAAGGTTAACCGTATGTTACTTTTATTTAGGTAGTTTTTCATGTAGACATATATAATTCCGCTGAAAGGCGCATGGAAGTAACCTTGCCCAAGTATTCCCTAAGGAAACACACAGTGATATGGCGCACTCCAGAAAAATCGGTTTACGTAGAGCTTATTTTTCCAGAACTTGATAATTTGCTTCAGTCTTACCATTTGTTCGTCCAGCCAGTGAGCTGTGCGAGTGAACAGCACCATGCCACAGCTACTTTGATTATTCCTTGGGCAAATGAAATGGTTTACGCACATTTTACGTAAGTAGAAGTCTATTTTGAATTGTTAATAATTGTATTAAAAAGTACCGCATGAGTGAATAAACTAGTGTCAAAGACGGCTGGATAATGACAATCGATGTTAATTTTGGCAAGGTCAAGCCATTGTAATTTATTTTTATATTGAGTAAAAATGATTTTGAAATAGTATAGTTTAAAATAAATTTTTAGTCTTTCTATAATTAGTGTTAATTTTTGACAAGTTTAATGCCAATTTTTAGTAAATGACATCTAGAGATAGGCGTTGCCAAAATTTTCATCGGTTGTCATTCCCTAGCTGTCTTTGACACCGTTTTTTTTTCGATCATACGGTATAAAGCAATGGTAAAACTTTATAGCGTCACTTTAATTATGTGATTTACTCTATAACTTTATTTTTTTTTGATAAATAACGATATTTTTGATAAATAACGATATACCCTCCAAGAACAGTTAACCTAATAGGACTGCTCATTCAGCCAAAAGTGTCTGCCAGGTGCATGCGAAAACTCCTCGCTTTGTGACGTCATTGTAGTCCTTGTCTTGGTTATTAGTCCTTATTCGGCAACCAATAATACACACACGTTCATTATTGGTTGCCGGATGCAAAAAGTTCATTATTTAGTTTATTTATTTACACCTTATATGTATGCAGTTTAGAAAATTAACTGTATAAATCATATTAAATACTCGGATAATGCATTTTTAAGAACAGCAGTTCCCAGCATCACCTTTTGCAGGCATTCTTTTTAGAGTACTTCCATATTTTGCTTTAAAATAATAAACAATATCGTAGGCACTTAGTAAACACTTTGTCACAATCCACAACACAAAATGAACGTATTTATACACTCTATAGCTCTAAAAACTTTAAAAACAGCTTTTTCACATTTAAAATTGACAAAATAATTAACGCAAAATTTCTCAGCTGTTATTTTTTATTATTATTATTTTTATAAGTTTACCATAGGCAACTAATAATACACCTTATCATGACAAGTACTACAATAACGTCACGACTGTCAGCTGAAGCGCGGGAAGAGGTAAACGTACGTCTTATGAGGATGAGCAATCCTATTAGTTTACCGTTCTTGGACACCCTCAGTATATTTTTACTTTATTCGATAGAATATTTAGAGTGTGAATAGAATGACATATCATATGTCAACTTTTGACATTTTCACATATGGTTTATTTGGAATTGTACCATACGGTTCATAACGACAATTTGACTTGAAATACCAAGTGTATGGTATCAAATTATTCTTAAAAAATGCTTTTTCTAAATATGGGCTAATGAGCCACCCTTGTTCCATTTGAAAAAATTGAGATATGATTAAAAATACGATATTATGTGCATTTTTTAACCAACCAGGAGAAGACACGAAAAACATTTTTCTACATAGTAAGCAATTTTCTATTTTTCCAAAACTGCTTGATTAAAAATTAGTGTTTTAACACAGTCATGGCACATATGGCATTGAAATTTAAAATGCAATTTTTTAAAAAGCGAAAATGTCAAAATTTGACATATGATATGTCATTCTATTCCGAGTGTCATTTTCTATCGAATAAAGTAGAAATATACCGAGGGTGCCATTTAAAAATCCAAAGTTGTAGTCATTTCCGGTTAAACAGGAAGTGACCAAAAACAATTGAATACGTCAATCGATCTTAATTTATGTCATATACATACAAACATACCAAATATCGTTCTTTTATCCAAAAAAATAAAAATTATGTGAGCCACTTTCGAACCGCACCCGGTATAGTAGGTGAGTTAAAGTCAGAATTATTTACAGGGAGACGTTAAAAAAGCCTTTTAATCTGAGGATACAAAACGTGAAACCACCCAACGCAACTCACGCGAAAGTTAGACTTATTTTGGAACCTTCATGCACGTATCAAATAAGGTAGGTTATATTCCTGAAAAAACTTTCAAAAATAATTAATTTAACATTTTTTTTTAAGCATAAAGCTAAATATGTTCGGAGTATTCAGCCATATAGCCAGATATTACTCTACGTTCATCATAACAAATGTGGCAGTAGTGTTTCTTTTGGCCTTTCAAAACCAAATATATCGTCTGGGCAAGACGGGTGCTATGCCGCTATTTTTTAGCTCTTTGTTGGAGATTGTCAAGTACAGTTGGCTAGTGATTGTATTGGCTGGTGTTTTGTCAATATTTTTAAGGTAAGAACGCAGTTTTTTGGGTAAAAATGCATCCTTGCTATGACGGTATTTTTTTATTTGTTACATTCAGTATTTTCCATCCATATACAGTTCATACCAAATAAACTTTTAGTCACGTGATTAAGCTTGTCCGGCACAGCGTTGCCCACTTTTACATATTTTCTTTTAATCAAAATATTTTAGGAAATAAAAATAAATTAATTATAAATACACTTCCCCAATAAATTAACGCACCACAAAAAAAAATAACCAAAAGTTTGAGTTAAGTTTTTGTCAAAACCACTTTTCCGATTTGGACGATTTTTTTTTGAATGATAGGTTATTCTTTCCACAATGTTGCTATACTAACTGTATTTTGATAGGAACCCTTTTTATACTAATACCGGGTGTAGCAATTATAACGTGTTTTTTTAATAAAATTTGTGACACCCTGTAGAGTTGATCAGTTACAGTATCAAGTTAAAATTGAAATCACATTTTAGCCTTATCTTTTTTTTACATTTTGTTTTTTTATTTACTCCATTATCTTCCTTATTACACGAGAAACAACATTTTATAGGATGACATGATTTAATATTGGTTTTAGTTAACATTTTTCCATTTTACTCACTAAAGTAACTAGCAGGCTATGGAAAAACCCGGATTACCCATGGTACAAAGAATACAAGGTATGATATTGCGCAGGTTGGTCGCTACGTCACAGGTGATAACAGACGCTATTGGTCAGCACGCTCCGCGCGCCAATTCAAATCGTTAAGATATTGATATAAACCTGTTTTTTTGTTTATATACCGTCATTGAATTATCGCTAAGCAAATTACTGTGGAGCAGTGCGTAAGGAGTCGGGCTAGGAAGCGAGAGACCGGAGTTCGAATCTCGGCCGGGACATAACTTTTTATTTTTTTTTTAAATACTGTTGTATTCTATAGTTTATTTTTATAGTATAAAAAAAGAACTATTTATTCTGTTATTTTTTAATCTCCGGTATTAATATAAATTGATTGTTGGTACAATACCTCATTTAATATAAAATAATATTCTACTTTTTGAAATGTATCGGGCCCTAATTGTACCTAAAAGCAATATATTTTTAGTGATATATCATATTGTAAACTATTTAATATTTCAGTCACTTAAAAAGTTAATTCGCATTGAATAATTGCCTACCATTAAAGGAAATTTGAGCTATATAATACTTGATGGGCATTTTCTGGGTATGCAAATACTTCCTCTAAATTTTAGGTTTCGTTCAACCGATTTATTCTTAAAACCTGAAACATCTACATATAAAAAGAAGCACAGGTCACTAATTATAATAAACTCTTCACCCTTGAAATTACTTCCACTAATTATAACAAACTTCACCCTTGGAATTACTTCTATCACAATTACAATACATTCATTTGCATTGGCATTTTCTACTTTTCAATGGGAAACTTCAACTTCCCAACATTTTTTAAATGATGTAACAATTCCTCTTGTGGTTACTTTTCCATAGATATCCTCATCTCTGTCCTCATGTGAATTCAGAGGCAATGAACATGAAAATTATTTACCATAAACATCGCAAACTAAAAACCTAATAAACAATTTTATACCGAATATAGAAATAAATTTAGTATTCTTACCTATTATCGTCCAAATCCATGTTAATATATAATTATTATCTTTAAATATATTTTTGGAACTGCTGGTTTTAGTAATTATTAAATTAAACGAACTAAAAAGTCTTAAAAATAAACAATTCTTAACCATAACCCCAAAAAATGCAAATTTCCTGTCAACTTTCTTTATTTTTTATTTATTCATTATTTTCCTAGTGACGTCACAGGTGGTATGCGCGAACTGAACGAAATTGGAGCCGCTATCGATCATACCTTGTATTCTTTGTACCATGCGGATTACCAGTAAATGTCAAATAGAGATGCTTGTTGTCAGTGTCAGTCGCTTTCGTCCTTTTATTATACCAAAAATATGCAACGTGCACGTGAAACAAGAAATCTTACTGGCGAAGAATGTGCTCAAGCATTAATATTGTCTGAGGAAGGTTGGAGCTACCGAAGAATTGGTGAACAATTTAATGTAACTCACTCAACCATTTCACGAGTTATACAACGGTATAGAGATCTGGGAGTAATTATCGCAGGCCGGGACAAGGCAGGAATCTAAGAACCAATCCGATTCAGGAACGTTTTTTAAAACTCTCAACATTAAGACAACATTTCGTAACAGTTCGGACCCTTCAAACTCAGCTCAGAGATACTAATGGTCTACAAGTTTGCACAGAAACTAGCATCTCTATTATCTCTATTTGACATTTACTGGTAATCCGTGTTTTTCCATAGCCTGCTACTTATTTTAGTGAGTAAAATGGAAAAATGTTAATTAAAACCAATATTAAATCATGCCATCCTATAAAATGTTGTTTCTCGTGTAATAAGGAAGATAATGGAGTAAATAAAAAAACAAAATGTAAAAAAAAGATAAGGCTAAAATGTGATTTTAATTTTACTTACTTGATACTGTAACTGATCAACTCTACAGGGTGTCACAAATTTTATTAAAAAAACACGTTATAATTGCTACACCTGGTATAAGTATAAAAAGGGTTCCTATCAAAATAAAGTTAGTATAGCAACACTGTGGAAAGAATAACCTATCATTCAAAAAAAAATCGTCCAAATCGGATAAGTGGTTTTGACAAAAACTTAACTTAAACTTGTGGTTATTTTTTGGTGGTGCGTTAATTTATTGGGGAAGTGTATATAAACAGTTATTATTTACATCAACAAAACTCACCTTCCTAACAGCACTTAGGTGGCACAAAGGGCCATTATACCGCTTTCTCGTTCAGAATATTCTAATAAAGTTGCGATGAGTTTTTTACGGCTATTAAGCTATCTTGTACACTTTGCACTAAAAGAGGTTTTAATCACATCATAATTCATCTAAACCAAAAATTCGTAATACAAAACTAAAATGTCAAAACGAATGACAATGCCGGGAAATAAATAAATAAATGTGACAACTCGAGATTTTTACAGCAGAGGTACCACCTGAATCCCCAGCGCGAAATTTAAATTCCAGTTAGTCAACCCGGCGCCGAATATGTCCATGGTTGGCAACAATGAATTTAAAAATCGCGCCCTCGATTATGTAATTAAAAGTTTAATTGGTTTCGAATATAGTAAAATATTTAAAAAAAATTAAATAAAACAAATCTGGAATTAAATATTTTTTACAACATTTTGTTGTAATTTTTAACTAAGAGTTTTATTAATTTTGTTCATTTTAAATTTTAATTTTAGTTACCCATTTTGGACAAGGTTTCTACCCAAACCTGAGGTAACCTCATTTCCAAACAAAGGCGATTTCATCGATTTAATAGTGATGCCTTTGATACTGCACATTATATCCGTTGTGGTAGTGTTTGTGCTAGTGTGCACGTACTGTGTTTCTTTGTTCACTCTGGAATCGACTGTACATAAATTGACACTTAAGTAAGTTTAAGTTTTTAGTGTAACAAAATCCATTTTTAATTTTTTGGTTGTTTTAGATTGTTGGCCAGAACAGTGACAATGACTATTCGATTTTCGGATTATTTTATGGCTTTTTTACAAAAAGTTCCCTTTATAGTAGCCACTGTTTTGATTTTATTGTGTTTTTCTACTTGCGGCGGTTTAGCTCTATGTGTTGGAACTGTCTTTTATTTCTTGAAGGTAAATATGAATGTTTTATACTCTATTTTTATAGGCTTGGTGCATTATCCGACGGTGCTGCCACCAACGGAAAATCTCATAATAAACCGACTTATACAGATACACGACTTTGAATAAAAAGCTTAATATATACTCCTTATATCAAAAATCTTAGACTGAACGCGACGGGCTCCTAAAATGGCCGACTTATTAAATTCCGGTTTATCAGTGCCGTTCTAATTTTATGATGTAGGGTAGACGTGGGGTAGACTCAATAATTTGTTGTTTTATTTTACGTTGTCAATAAATGTTGATAGTTTATAATTTTTATAAAAATATATAATTCTAATAAAAATAGATAAGTTATAATAAAAATTTATTAACACAAACATCCGATACGCTACTGAAACAGGTAAGTCAGATTGACGTATCTAAATTCTTTGACATCTAATCTTTGACAAGTAGGATATAAATAAAAACAAAAATGCAAGAAAAAATATATCATTAGTTAATTTTAAGTGAACTTCATAAATGATCGGTTTACTACACGTATGTATGTTATATAGTCACTTACTAGCGGAAAGTTATTCCATTATTTCTCTCGATTTTTGACCGAGATCTACCGCACGCTACACAATCAACTATTTTACAGTGTTTTTCGATAGATCGCAATAGTGTCGCTGTTAATTTGAGTTCTACCACAATTTTATTGTAGAGTTACTCCCTCTAAACAACTACCAGTTGTAGAATAAATAATAAATAACATAAAATAAGCTCAGTAAAGACACAGCAATACACAAAATTTCAAATCATATTCAAATGTGTCAAATGAATCGTCAAACAGAATTGTCAAGGATCCCCACCCTAGGGCCCTTTGTCTGTCTACGTCTGTCTACCATGCATGATTACATGATAGCATTATACTCCTTTTTTATTTTTTTTATTCAAAGGATACACGAGCTTAAATAGCAAGTACACGAAAAATTTGATAAGTGCAATTTGGGAAAATTCTAAAAAATAGAGAGGTAAACCTTTTGATAATCTTCAGAAGGTCTAACGTGTAGTAGTAGCACAGATTATACAGATTATAAACTTTGTTTTTTCTTTATTGTTTTTCGTGGTTCCAATTTTCGGAATCGGGCACTAGTTAGGTTACTAGTTTGCGCACATAGCACGCCCACTTATGGCCTCTAAAATTGTGCACAACGCCTGACCGGCACAGTTGTTAGAGAGATATCGGAAAACCGAATAGCGTCATGCAGTATTTACGCGTACCTTATCATGGTTGCGATATGCGCGAGTCAGTTTTTAACGCAACACCCGCTAATAACGTTACCGCCTGACGTAATTTGTGGATCAATTACACCAAGCGCTATTTCTAAATAACGTTTAAAAAAATGGGCATGTGCGGGTATTTGACAACCGGGGCCGGCCGGCGAGATCTTTTATTTTAGGTTATGTTTGAATTGTTTTGAATTATTACTTTAGTTTTATTAGGTAATTTGATATTTAAGTAGCTGGGATTAGTTTTAATTGAATAAATATGGCCCAAAATATGGATTCCACCTCTTCCAATATTAAAGAACCTATAAAGAGGCTTAGGTTTACAGCAGATGACGACTTAGCCCTTCTAAGAGAATTTGTTGCTTGTTTCCCTAAACCCACTGGCAGACGTTGAACAATAAAACACTGAAAATAAGCACTTTAGCCCTTTAGTTTTAAAATATCTAGTAAAGAAAACAATTTCAAAGTTTTAAATTCAAAGTTAGGTTAAGTTTAAATAGCGGACGCGACGCGAACAGAATTCTTTCCGATCCGATAACTCTAAATGAAGAGAGTTAATAGCACCTCACGTAAAGGAAATAACACCTGGCCTTAATAACGTCCATGCACGCTATTCGGTTTAGCGATATCTCTATTACGCTGTTTATTGTTATTTTACGCGAGTTTATTTTTGCGCACACGAAATTTTACTCGTTTGCACAACGTCATAAAAAACAATTTTCGTACCACGAATTACGGACAAGATTTTTATCTGTATATTTATAGGATACCTAATCTGTGGTAGTAGTAAGTAACGTGTAGAATAGATACAAAAAATCTATAAATCTTTAAATAGAAAAATTTTCGCGCAACATTTTAATTATTTAATATTTGTTTAATAAATAACTTGCATCCTAGCATTTTTTCGGTTTACATGTGGATTGTGTCTCTTAAGTACCTTTGCATTGAGTATAACAAAATGTGATATATCTGTTTTAGTTAACGAAAATGTCACAAGATTACGTGGAACACGTCACTTGGTTCATACTGAAAAACGTAGCAAGAAAAATACGAAAATTGTTCAGTAAAAAACCGCCACCACCACAAATTACCAATAATCAACTCACCGAACGTTCAGAGATCGAAAATGAACGAGAAGAGATAGAACTAAGCGTAAAAGACAAGGAAGAAGAGCCAGACACCGATATTACGCCTAAAACTGTCGAAGCAAATGAAGAAAATGACGACAGTGAAGAGAATACAATGGAAATAGTGGAAAAGGTTGAAGAAAACTCGGAGGAACAACCTAACTATCCTTCAACTAGTGAGGAAATTAATGAAGAACAGCCAGAACAAAAGGAAGAATCGGAAAATTCAAAAGGGTTTTCGTTTGAGGGGTTGTCCGAGACGAACAACGCCATTTTCTTCCATTCCTCCATGTTTTTCATTTGGGTGATGGTGATGGGTTTGAATTTTCCAGCAGTGTTGACATGGGCGCATAATTTTAAGTAAGTCAAAGAACTTTATGGTTTTCTAGGGTTCCATTGTTTACTTTTTTTATCACTCTAAATTTTACATAACCAAATTGTCACTCTAAATTGCTGTCTTTCTTAGACAGATGCCACTTGTCATTATTCAATTCATAAATAAAAAACGAGCTTAAAAAATTACGATATAATATATATTGTAATTTTTTAAGACGTATGAAATACCTATGAAACATTGGAAACCGACGTTATGTTAGATTAGGTTAAGTTTTTAATGCCACTTTTTCACAATTATCACGGGTTTGAGTAAATAAAATTTAAATTAAACTCACAAGATGGCAGTAATTACTTTGAAAATTGACGCTTTAAACTTTTGGTTATTTTTTCAATGAGGGCGGTTTAAATTGGTTATTTTTTCAATGAGGGCGGTTTAAATTTTGAAAAATTTCATATTTTTTGAAGATTCCGACTTTGACAAAAGAAAATTATTTTTTTTCTTGTTTGCGGTTGTTCTTAGCAACCGCTATAGCAGCGCCCTACAACGTATGCGCACCAAAACAATTATAACTTTTGGCGGCAAGCCGAGCATTCCAATCTAAACTTGTTTCTTTTATCTGTGGTTAGGATTTCAAGAATATGTATCATTTTTAGGTATAGTAAACATTTGCCTCATGACGAATCGTTTTTACCTGGATTGTTGCTCAGTATCGGCGCATTTCCTCTATGGCAGTTTGAATTTCCCTCAAACAATAGGTAAGTGAACAAAAAAAAAATTAATAAAAGTTTAAAATTTATTTTTTATCGCTTTTATAAAATACGTGCAATATTTCTGCTTCAAAAAAGTTTTTAGCTAAAAAAATAATTCAAAATATATTACTTCCATCTTTTCAGGAGATTTACTCACGAGCTACGCCTCATAACCTTATATTTTACCATCATATTACTGGTGTACGCCACTGTCTCGGTATACGTAGTCAACTACCTCCTGACCATCCTGTTTGTGCTCGTCGTTCTGCAACAGTATTACAATTTGGCAACGGCGCAAACCGCGCAGGAACCTTCGGATAGTGACGACACAAAGCAGCACGAAGACAAATACGAAGAAATGAAAATGAAGATGGACTGACTCGCGAGGGAACAAAATGGCGGATTATACGTAAATTATATTTAAAAAGGTAAGTTAAATTTATTTGATTAATATATTATCGATGAGACATTGCTATACAGTGTGTCCCAGAAATAAGTGCAAGTATTTTAAGGGATGGTAGATAACGGAGTTATTTTACTTTGAAAATTTCCAAAAAAAATATTTTTTGCTCAAATTTTGAGAACCACTGGATCTTTTCTGGATTTTCTTTTTTGTAAATTTAATCTACTACCTATGTTGCCATATTATCAAGAAATTATGTTCTTTAACTAAAAACTAAAAAAAATTCCAAAATTTTTTTCAAAAAATTCCGAATTTTCAAATTTTTTTTCGCGAAAAGACCTCATAGTTTCTGGGGTTGAACTATACTACCAGTTAAAATACTTGCACTTATTTCTGGGACACCTTGTATAACAAGCTTCATTTAGAAGTTTGTTCCTCTAATTTCAATGTAAAACATTCAATACGTCAAAATTAGTAGCAGTAATTTTTTAATTAGTAAAAAAAGTTAACAAATTTGTAACTTTTTCCACTAATTATGCCTGAAAATTTATAAGACGCCCTGTATAGATAGGTTTACTTCTCGAAAAGTTCAGTAAACTTTTTAGTGCCACTGTTTTAGATAATTGAGTGATGTCACAACCGACAATGTTGCCATTTCTTACCAATTGATAGGATAGATCTTAGAAAATTTAACTTTTTGAATAAGGATTTATTAAGAAATATTTTTAGTACATCAAGTATTCAGGGCAGAACAAGAATTCAATAAAACACAATAATGTAATTAATTAAATTATTATTTAATTAAATATTAAAATACATAATATTTATACCCGTTGACATCAGAAACTTTTTAGAGCCACTGATTTAGGTAACCGACTAACATCACTATCATGCAACGTTGCCACTTTGGACAATTTTTTTCCGTTTTTCGGTTTCATCAGAATCAAATTCACTTGAATGATTTTTCCCTAAACATAGCGTTACACCATTCATAAAAAAATTCACACCAAAAAGCAACCACTCTGTATATTCGTTGTTTAATAAATAAATTGTTTTCAGTTAAGTGAGAACTCCACAGGCTACTAACAACTACTAAAAAACTGATTATTCTCAGCTGCTTACTATACAATGTCTCAGAAAAGTTTTTCAATTTTTGAACCTTTAAAAATAATATAGTAAAAGGAAGTAAAAAATATTTCAATATTACTCAAAGTACAGTGAGATAAACTATATTTTTTATAGCTGTTTCTGAGGTATTTAAAAAAATCAATATATTTTAGCAGTAAATTACAGAAAGTGCTTCCAACACTTTGTATATAGTACGGAATTGTTTAAGATAGTTTAGAAAATGTAAAAATACCAAAAATTCTATTCTTCTACTATATAAATTGGTTTAATGTTAATTAAGGTTTTTTTTTCTTAATTTTTTATTAGGAATTTCTTTTATAAAGTTTCAGTTAACGATTTTTTTACTTTGATATTTTCTTAGTAAGTTATATGGTTGTGTTTTGTGTTATTATTTTTATTTCTTAGACATATTAAGTGTTCGTCAAAGTATGTAAACCATTATTAATGTTACATATTTTCTTAAAAAGTTGCTTGTAATTTTTGCCATGCCTTAGAAATGTAGTGCTTTTATAAGTAATTTAGAGCATCAGATCCTTATAAACTTCGTTGATAAAGCTATAAAAAAAAGAAAAATGCATGTCATATACTCATAAAAGCAAAGTTGTATGTAATACACTTATTGTATAGCTTTTTCCACGCGGTTTATAGGAACTAAGATGTTTAGGTCTAATTTTTTTTACCAAAAATTTAACATATTTTTAATTATTTATAGACTTCACAAATTCGCTCAAAGGCAAGAACTAAATATACTTAAGCCTGTAAATTGCCTAATACTGTTTTTTTAAAAGCAGAAACTTTAATATTGTATATAAATTTGATGAAAAAAAATCTATTCATATATACCTATAATATATATCCTGCACAAATAGGTATAAATAACTAATAGATGTAAAAAAAAGAGTTGCATTGCAGTATTTTTATGTGAAAGTAAAGTTTATTGACAAACACCAAATTACTGTTTTCTGTGATATGTAGCGTCTATAATTGTTGTAAAATTAGACATAATCATATCTTTAACCGGAACGTTAGATTTATAAAGTTCACTGTAATATATGTATAATTAAGTTAGTTAGCGTGTTTGATTTTTGATCATATGGCTGTTAGAGTAATATGATTAAGAGATTATTTATTAATATAATAACTACAAAATTTGAAGAAAAAAACATGTTCTTCTATATTTTCTTTATTTTCAATAAATTACATCACATGATGGTACAATATTAAAAAAAAACAATTAATAAAATATACAAATTTTGGAAAAAAATACAACATGAAACAGGCTATTATTTTTTAAAAATTATTTGACACTTTTTTATAGGCAAATTTAATTTTTCTATACCGGTGGTTTCAAATTTAACTCTCGTATTATTACGAGTCGGATTTGAAACTCGCGGTATAAAATAAAAAATAAAATTTTTACAAGCAATGAGTCCATTAAAAGTCCTATTACAAATTTATAAACCACATTGTTTGTAGAATTCTACAGAGCATTTATTTATACACCAATAAATACTTATTTATTTTAAAGTATGACAGACAGATAACAGAAATCTCTTCTCTGTCTTTCAATCTCTACTTTCAGTACATACTAAAGTCTGGCCAACGAGTCCGGGAAGATTTCGACAGACTACATCCAAAAAATGACAGAAAATACAATTTACCTGTGAAGGAAAATGACAGACACGACTGTCACTGTCATGTGTCCTCTCCTTCGACAGACTATAATAACTTTTATATTTTTAATCTAAGGTAATAAATCCTTTTTTAAAGCCCCTATTTTAAAAACGACTGAAAACTTTTTAGTGCCACTGACAAATCTGAACAGCGTTGCCAGTATGAGGATTTTTACTTTACTTTCTAAGATATTGTGCGCGTTCAGGGACGGTCAGCGGCTGAGAAACTGAGTAAGCGAGTTCGCTAAACGGTCTATTTTGACACACAAAATCGGTCAGCCGCTGAGCTCTCAACGCCGCTGAATTCTCAACGGTCAATCAGCCGCTGTGTTCCCTGAACGCGCACATTGTTATTACAGCAAAATTAATTTACGAAAACTAGATTTTTAATATATTTTTTGACTAGAAATATGTATATCAGTCAGTAAAGACTTAATTTAGGAAACATTTCTGAAATCTTTTTAGTGCCACTTACAAACGACTGACGTCATGATTTTACAATGTTGCCAGTACGAAGATATAGTAGGTATTTATGATGCATTTGACACTTTGACACAACAAACTAATTTTGGAAAGCCATATTTTAAATTATTTTCAGCCTAGAGATACGTGTAGAAAAATTATGTAGTGAAACTTCTTACTAACAGCTATTAAATTGAATTTCTTTACGCACGCCGGGAATAAAAATTCAAGGCCTTGACACAGAAGCTAGTGAGATACAGCCTACGGCTTAGAGTTGGTGATGGTCCTTAGGACCTTAGTTGGTAATGGTCCACTTTAGGTACGTCGTCAATCTTGAAGTTATTGATATAAATTTGATATTAATATATTCTACAATTAATGTTTTAACGTTTTAAGTACGGATCGTACGGATACTCGGCTAAATGTTTGAGATTTCTGCAATAAAATTATTTATTTTTTGAGGTTAGAATTTAGCTTTCCTTATTAAGTTTAATAAGAGTGACAAGGAAGACGCAGATTTAGGTTTATTTGTCTTTTGCTCGCGTCTGCGTATATCGCTGGCGGTAATAATGAAATATTGAAAATCGGAATTTTGTTTTATTTATACTTTCATATTAATTTTGAAAAATAGCGGTAGCGATATTAAGCTGATAAGAATAGATATTATATTCTGATCTGTGTTAAAGGTTGAGAAGAGGATCACAATGGTAAAAACGTCCGCCGTAACTGAGTTTTTATTGCATTGGTTACAACATTCTTTTTGGGGGGTTTGTTTTTGGTGTTATTTATGGACGATCCGCACTTTTTTTGTTAGAAAATGTCATTATAAGTGTTCCTCTTCTCAATTCTGTATAGAAAATTTGTTAAATTTTTACGTACCTAAAGTGGACCAGACCCCACGTGTTAATCAAAAATATTGATAATTTAATACAAATTGCATATTATGCAAGTTTTTAATTTATTACTTTTTCGACATTTCAAACTACACTTTCAAAATGTCCTTTAAATTCTTCAGTTTAATAGCTGTTAGTAAGAATTTTCACTCAAATATGCGCACATAGTGCACACAATTTTTTTTGAACAGATTTTTGTACATTAGTTCATCTGATTTACTGAAAAATGATGACCAGAAGAACCACAATATCTCCCTTCAATGAGAAACTGTATTGTTTTATAACTTGATCACAACTATCCTAAAATTCATTTTCCTTTCTTGTGAGTTTTTTGGTGAACTGTTAAATTTTGTTTAGTAGCAAACCCTTTGAAACAATGCTCACATTTGAACGGTTTGTCATCGGTATGATTGAATAAATGTACATTTAAGTTTTGCTTCAACGAGAAAAACTTGCCACACACTTCACATTCGTAAGGTTTCAATTTATCATGCACCCTATAATGGATATCTAGCTGTGGTCTCAAACGAAATCTTTTGAAGCATTGACTACACTCAAAAGGCTTTATATTCAAATGTATAACCTGGTGATTTTGTAATTGTTGCTTGAGTTTGAAGGATTTTTCACACTGATCGCAAGGAAAGGGTCGATAATCTTGATGTGTAAGTTGGTGCCTTTGTAACTGTTGTTTTAATTTGAATCCTTTACCGCAAGTGTTGCAAACAAACTGTCTGGTATCGTTGTGTTTGAGTTGATGAATCTTCAATTGCTGTTTATAATTGAAAGTCTGACCGCATATATCACAGCGATACGTGTATCCTTGGTGAATCTTTGTGTGCGCAATTAAATTTGTTTTGTGCTTATAACATTTACCGCATTGGGTGCACTCGTATTTTTGCACATCTAATTCAATCTCTGCTTCTGAATTAGCTTCGCTAATCCCTTTCTCGGTCAAGTGTGTCTCTGAATGTTTGTGAAATAGTCTTTTCGAGCTAAAAGAGACTCGGCACACTTCACATTTAACTTCGTACCGTTCGCCGGTACTTACAGATGTTTCTACATCCTGTACTGCGGTTGTTTGGTTCGGATTTGTAGCACTTTGATTAAATTCACAGCCTTCGGGCGATTCCAAGATGTCGGTTTTTATAAATTTGTTAATATCCACGAAGGAAATATCTAGACTCTCATTCATTTTTTAAAACTAATACGTTAGAATATCACAATAATAAAATCTTTTAAAACTATTTTAAATCGAAATTCGTAGGTTAGCTTTTTTGTTTACTGTCCGAAATGTCAAATCGTGTTTATTATTTCTGTCCTTGTTTATTTTTTTTTTGTTGTCCTTGTCTAATAATTAACCACAGATTCAAATTTTGAATCTCGTTAGATTATTTTTCTGGGAACTGGCCATATGATTTAAGAAGTTCATGCCATTTAAAAGGAAAAGAAGAGCAAATCTATGTCTAATCTGTGGTTGTCCATGTTTCGATCCGTAATTCTTAAAAAGAAGAAGAATGTTACTTTTATTCTGTGGTTACGGATCTCTTTAGACCTAAAATACGAAAAAGAAGAAGAACGCTGGTGGCGCTAATGTGGAAAAAGTGAGAAAATTTTGAACTAATGTATTTCCAAGGTTGCCAAGATATTAGAAAAATCCTGAAATTAATCTAAATCAATATTTTTGTAAGTCTAAAATGTAAAATAAATTGAACCGTTACAAAATCTTGAGAAATCTAATATACATTTAATACAAACTTTGTTTCGGTAGAAATAATATATTTTCTTTTAGACACAGCATTATTTGTGCAGAAAAATTGACCATTCTGTTTTACACGTGTTCAATCTGACAACGTTGACGTGCCATATATTCCGTAAATTCCGTTGTATGGAGTGTAGAGGCAGAGACAACTTCGAGACGTGAAAGTAGATAGGAATATTTGTCCAGAGTTTTCCTCTCTATTTACCTCGCATATTCCCCAATAAATATGTCCTTTTATCACATCAAGGCAGGGGAACTTAGATGGCGCAATTGTCGCCCATTTCCCTGTTGTCAAATTGTGTTCGTTTTAAGTACATTAAATTTGTTATCTTTGTCTTTCTCACTCAGACTTCTGAATTAAAAAAATATTTATGCTTTGAATTACTTCAATTTGGCAACGCTGTAGAAAATATCGATATCGACGAACACGTGACTCTACGGACGGATCGAACTCCGCGTCTCCGGGTCTTTCTCCGCCATTTTGTCTTTCTTTTCGTTTCGAACAGTTTTGTTTGTGGTTTTCTTTTTTTCGTGTGTGTTTTTTACGTTTTTTGTGTTTTCCCGGATTTTCTTTTGAGACATTGACTCTTTGTGGTGATTTAGTGAAATAGTGTGTGTTTATTCTAAAACTATTAAAGGTAACAACGGTAAATGGTGATAATGTGTAAATGTTTAATATTTTTTTAATTATACATTAGGACCTAGCCAACTGCTGCTGCTATTACTATTATGGGAGCTCATACATGCTTAGTTTGCGGTGCTAAGGAGTACGAAGTTGCGAAAATGCATTACTTTCCTGCGAATCTAGAAAGGTAAATATTAATATTTTTTCATTTTCCTATCTCCTTCGAGTAAACGAAAAATACACTTCTTTCGGCACTAGTTCCTTTTTACTTTAGCTGACTGTGCCGCAAAATGTTTAATATAATTTACTTTGCTGACAAAGTTATTTTAAAGGCAGTCAGATATTTACTTTGCTTGCAAAATTATTAATGTAAATATAATCCTCGCCAGTCAGCTAATGTTAATTGGCATCCGCTTTCCAATGTGCTTGTAGGTATATGTACCCTATGATCGAAAAAGAAACGGCGTCAGTGATGGCTATGAAATGAAGATCGCTGTCATTTTATATTATTTAAAATTATATGGGGAATGTCATCGATATTCATTTTCAAGCCAACTGGACGCTATTTTTTTTTCGATTATACGGTATAAAATATAATTTAAAACTATGCTTTTTTACCAAATAATAAAATTATGAGTTAAGCTGAGGAGTTAAGTTATATTTTTACACACAGTACACAGTGATTAAGTTACCCAAGTGTAATTATAGAAATATATTTAGAATCTAGACATACAATGTAAGAACCTATAACTACCATGATACCACGGCTTACTCATAGACAGCTAGTCAACTCAACAATTTATATGGAACACTTTGTGCCTACTTCGATACTCGCTTATCTTACTCAAGTGCGATTTCAATACGAGGAACACATCAGAGCCATATTTTAAATATTGCATGTTTGGAATAAAGTCAGAGTATTTAGCAATTAGCTAGAAAATATTGGTAATTATAAAAAAAAGTAGCACTAGCAATTATTAAAGTTATTGATTATTTTCTTTATACAAAAGAAAACTAAAAAATACCTACCCCAAATCATTCTAAAAAAGCAACATTTCTGTAATATTTTTTTTTCTTTAATTTTATTGAAATATATGATATTAAGCAATAATTTAAGCCTGTCAAATGATACAGTGAAGATTTTGACAGATTTGAAAAAAAAATACAAATACTCTTAGTTTATTATGTAGTATTTAGATTTAGGATATAAATATATCCCATATACCTATACCATGTGATATGATATTTATATAAATATCATATTTTCAAACCCTGTTTTATTTGTAGGTCTAGAATTTGGCAAGTGACGCTAGGCTTTAAGTATACTGGGCAGTCACTGAAAAACAGAAGAATCTGTTCCAACCATTTTTCAAGTGATGCTTATATAAACAGGGCAACATACCAGCTTCGAAGGGATGCAGTTCCAAATCCTTTTGTAGGTACTCCGTCTACATCCGTCAGTCCAGCCACCACCACCTCAACTTCTCAAGTAATACCTGTTTCGGAGGAAACTATTAAAAATGATGAGTTGACAGAAACATATACGGTTGGTCAAGGTATTCATTAGTTACTAACATAATGTTGTGTATTCATGTTTGACCTTTATGTCACCAATACCATACAAATTACAGCATAGGTGTCAATTTTGTGATGTAAGGGTGAATATAGAATGGGAGGGTTAATCACCTTGACCTTACAGATTTAATTTGCGCATGTAAGGGTGAAACTTGATTACACAAAAATAATTTGTTTTTACGCTTTCTAGCTAGGTTAAAGTAGATAATACAAGAGGTCTTAATACGAGTGGCCTTTCAAATTTTAGTTGTTTTTTTGGATACCACAAAAAATACTTAAAAATATTTTTGTCGGTGACAACTTTTTTTTTTTTTTTTTTTTTTTTTGTGGTGTTATCTACTTTGACACTACTACTATAACAATAATTGGTAATTATAATAACATAGTAACCTTTATATTACATTGTAAATAGTAATAACAAGGATAAACAGTAGATCAAGTTAATAATCAAACTAAATCTGACTAATCTACAGGTCTAGAAACAGGTCTGGAAAGAACTAATTTTTTATTCTAATAATACTATGAAAAGAAAAAAATTATGAACCTTAAAACAAATTAATTTATCCTTACTTTGTCATACAACCAGTCACAAAAATTTGTCAAATATAAAAAATGACCTACATACATGTGGCCTGTTATAAGTAACATTTTTGTATAGTGTTTGTGTAGACAATTTAGATATTTACGCAATGTCTTATTTTATATTGACATTATTGCTTGGCATGTTGTAAATTAAATTTGTATTATTTATTTACTTATTTATTTATTAGTGTTTCGAATTCTACTTTAATATTTTGGTAATCATCTCATAAAAAATATCTTTATTTATTAATATTTTCCTGATTTTTTTAATAAAAATTATTTTGGTTTTTACATGTACATGTTATATTTATTGGGCAGATAATAATTTCTAAACTATTCTTTTTAATTTTAGATGTGAGTAACAGCATTATTTGTACAGATCCTTGCACTTCAATTGTACCTGAGGCATCTTCATCGATCATGGGACCAGATGAGAGCGGCGGTATTATATGTGCAACTCCTTCAACTTCCACACCTGTAGCATCTTCTTCATTGACCATGGAACCAGTGATATCTGGTTTCACAAAAAGCAGGAAAAAAATATTTAAAACAATTGGAGATCTGCAATTAAAAGATTTTACACCAAGAAAGAAAAAACTTGTAGATATAATTCACAAGAAAACTGACCAACTCAGAAAAGTTAAATATCTTTGTAAGAAAAGATTATTTGATATGAAATCTGTTTCGAATCTTGCTGACTCTAATGTGGTACATAGTCTATTTGAAAATATGTCATCTGTAACAGCAAATTTTATGATATCGCAAATTAAAAACTCAAGAGCAAAAAGTGTTATGGGAAGAAGATGGACGTTGGAGGATAAGCTTTTAGCTCTCTGTATTTTTAAGAGAAGCCCTAGGTGCTATAGTTTGCTAAGAAGATTTTTTGCACTTCCACACAAAAGAACATTGTTGGCATTGTTAGAAAAAATACCATTTGATGCAGGAATTAACAACCATATCTTTAAGCAATTAAATGAAAAGCTCCCTGAGGGTTTGGATAGAAGCTGTGTGCTATTATTTGACGAATGCGATCTCCAAGAGAATGTCCAGTATGATCTGGCTGCAGATAAAATACTGGGCTTTGAAGATTTCGGTTCTATTGACAGTCCAGGCGAGAGAAAGTTTGCAAATAAAGCTCTAGTTTTTATGTTAGTTGGGCTGAACATGAAGTGGAAGCAACCAGTGGCATTCTATTTTAATTGTAATGGTTGTAATTCAACCATATTGCAACAATGTATCCTTGCGGTTTTAAAAGCTGCAAAAAACTATGGAAATTTGAATGTTGTTGCAACAGTGTGTGACATGGGTGTCAGCAATGTAAAATGCATGAAGCAATTGGGTGTGACTGTAGAGACACCTTTTTTTATGTTTCAGAGCAAAAAAGTATATACCCTCTACGATCCTCCTCATTTGCTGAAATGCACATTTTCGTTATTTCGAAAGCATAATATTCTTTTACCGTGCTCAATTGGGAATGAGGAAACAAAAACCATGATGGAAGCTCGTATTCAGGACATTAGAAAAGCCTACCTTATCGACAAAAATAATCCATATGTATTCAGGACAATGCACAAAATTAAAGATACGCATTTAGAACCAGTAATGAAGTATGCAATGAAGGTATGTGTGGCAGCACAAGTCCTTAGTCACACAACTGGAGCTTTCCTATATTCGTTAGTTAGTCTAGGTATTTATTTTATTAATTATTTTTTTATTGCGATTTAAGCTTGGCACCTTGCGCTAATGTGCTACTTTTATATAAGTCTAAGGTGGTTACTACAAAAAAAGATATAACTTAACCAGTCAATCTAACCTAACTTAACCAGTCCTTTTGAATAGTGTCACCAAATTGTATATTTATATTTATCATTTTCCTTTTATTAACGCAAAGCTCCAAGTTTTAATCAGCCTGTACACTGCATATTTTCAACAGATTTTTTGTCTTTGTAGGTGTTTTGGAGTCGAGAGCTGTTGCTACCGCAACTTTTGTCAAAGAGGTGGACACACTCTTTGACAGCTTCAATGGAAGGTCGAAAAATGCTCCTGAAGGAAAAAAGCTTCGTTCTGCGGTATATGAAGGTTCTCCTCACCACAAATATTGGCTCGAAGCATCAGATATTGTAAAAAATTGGACATTTAAAAGATTGAACAAAAGTGGTTCCATAAAATCATCAAGACCCCCTTCACAAATTGGATGGTTGGTTTCCTTAAATGCTATTCAAGGAATTTGGAAGGAATTGGCTTCAAAAGGTATCTCCATGCTACGTCCCAGGTCCCTAAACCAGGACCCCCTAGAAAATTTATTTGGGGCTATTCGAAACGGTTGTGGTTGCAATGATAACCCAAATGTGAAGCAATTTATTGGAAGTTTGAAAACGCAGATTTTAAATGGATTAACAAATCAAAATTTTTCTGGAACAAATTGTGAAGAGGACGACAACATTTTGTTGTCTAATCTTCGATCATTTTTAGATATAACTACCGAACAATTTGAAGAAGGACATAGCCAGGGCCAAAAAAAATCGGAAATTTCTGATGAAAACGTTTTAGATGAATTAGTAGTTAATATGTCGGCAGATGTATGTACAGGCAATATAAATATATTATCAGTGGCATATGTCGCAGGCTTTATTGTTAAAACAATTTTTAAAAATCATAATTGTGAATTGTGCAACTCATTATTGGTGTCACATGACTTTGAGTTGCACAATTTATATATATCAAACAAAGAATGGGTGGATTCCAAAAAGTCACTAATATATCCTTCAGAGGCATTTACCATTGTTGTTGGAAATGGTGTGACACTTTTGGAATCCTACCTGGACAAATTTGCATCCCAAAAAGGAATTATGTCTAAAGCACAACACCACTTAATGAGTAATACAAATTTTGATTGGCTCACATGCAGCAATCATACTAGTATTATTGCTTCCCTTACAATTAAATCTATATGCAGAATTGGCATTCCTTGGTGGTGTCGAAGACAGAACCAGTATTTAAAGGAATTAAAAAAAGAAAAAAGATCTACAAAAAAGAAAGTAAAAAAGTTCAAGCATCTTTAATAATTAAAGATGCTTGAACTTTATATTTTGTTGTGGGGAATTAATTGATTACGATTTTGAATTCATAATTTTTTTCTTATTTTAAAAAAATTGCTAAATGCTTTTGAATAATTGAATAATTTTTATATAACTTTAATTCTTTAGGCAATGTTAAAGGTTGTATAATATTTTTGCATTTGATTTGATGCTGTTTCGTTTAATACTGCATATTAAAAAAGTTTAACTTTTTTTTAATTTTTCGTTTGTATTTTGTATATATGTATATGCATGTTCATTTCTTCGTTTTGAACAAAGTGGCACATTCTGTTAACAATAATTCATAGCAGTCCTTTTTTTATAGAGCAAGTGTAGAATATTGTTGACGTTGGTGTTACAACAGCAAATTAAAACACTAGTTCACCATAATATATCAAACTACTATTTTTAAAAGTGGTAGCGCGTTCAGCTTTAAATGTAGTAGTGTGGTGTATTGGTGAACTAGTGTTTTAATTTTGTTCTATTAAGTGTGGATATTGAACCGGTTTTAAAATATTTCCATAAAGATCGGCAGTGGGATTCTGTAAGCTCTGTAGCAAGAAATTTCCTGTCTAGCCTATTCTTTTTTTATACAATTGATGAGTCACTAGAAAGAAAATATGTTTGCAGAATCGCACTGCAGCTGTTAATTTTTATTTGCTTGTGATGTAGTTAAAATTACTTTTTCTAGTTTTGTTTAGTTAACATTTTGTGTTGTTCAAATAGTGTGTGTTAGTTTTTATTTTTTTTTTAAAAATTTGCGGGTATGTAAGTAATTTATGGAAACACGAGTTGATCACTAAGTCTATCAAATTTCTTTATAGAGAAATTCATGTAAACGTTTTGTTCTTCATTTTTTTAATCTTTTTTTTTCTTCCCTGGTTGCAACACTAGCCCCCCTCTAGATTTTTTTTGTAAATATGGAGTGTGGTTGGTTAAGTAAATTATAACTGTTTATTAAAACTTTGCCATTTTTTAAATTTTTCTTATTTTGTTCCTCGTAATTCAATATTATGTATATTACAACACAGAGAATTATTAATCTTGTTATTTATGGACTTGTATAAAAACACTATTTTTTTTGTTAAATTTAAAATTATATGGGGAATGTCATCGATGTTCATTTCCAAGCCAATTGGACACCATTTTTTTTCTTTCTTTTTCAATCATACGGTAATATGTGCAAAGTAAACACATTGTATTTAATGTGTATACTTTGTACTTGTACTTAAATATAAATAGGTACTATAACTTTTTGTAACTTTCTTATCGCTTACAATTTTTGTCTATTCATTTAAACAGTTTTGCTATACACAGAGGTGTTTTTATTCCAGTCCAAATATTGTTGGTTTCCACTGTACATGATGTTTCCAATTATATTTGTTTTTATTTACTATAAAAAATAAATAAGTTTTGAAATTAATCTTCGGAGTTTTTATTCTTATCAGGAAGATCGGTGGTTGAAATGAATGGAACACTACTAATTTTTTTCGAAAATGTAGTGTTCCATTCATTTTGCCTGCGATCTATAAAATAATTTAAAGTACGGAATAAAAAGGAGTGCAGTTTGAATTTCGCGGGCAGACGCCTGTATCGACCTCACGCGCGCCCTCTGGTTTCACCTGCCTTGCAGTTGAGGGAGAGAGAGGAAATAGTCTGTCTCTCTCGCGGACAAATTATTTACGTTTACTTTCACGTCTCGAAGTTGTCTCTGACTGAAGAGGAAGGAGGAAGCCGGAAACGGAAAACTGATTTGACATACAGAACAATGACAGAACATAATTAATAGGCCTATTTAGGCAACTATAAAAACAATTTTGTACGCAATTGTTAGGCAACTAAAAAAATTAAAATAAAAAATACGCCATCTAGCGCCCCAGGAAATTACTACCCCAAAAAAAGATCGTTCAAGGTCGTATATCTCAGTTAACTGGCCCTGGTCTTCTTATTCAAAGATTAAGATAGATGTGAAACTTAATTGTAAAATTTTGGGTCAAAGCGCCCCTCCGTGTTTTTACTAGAGACTGCGTTTAACCCAGCGCCTTCGCCTTTTCTGCTGTAAATATTTTTTATGTTTATATTTGAATTCAAAGGTTTTATTTTTAAAGTTACAATCGATTTTTTTGCTTAACATAAATGGTACACCACTGCTTTTTTAAAGAAAAATTATTTTTTCTTGACTGGCCATCCTTTTTCAACAAAATTGATCTTTTGAGTTTTTCTTGTTCATCAAACGGTTGTCAAGAAAAAAATTAATATGCTTATTAAGAGCCCGCCTTAATTCGTTTTTTAACGATTTTTTATTTTTTAGATTAATTAGAAGAAGTTTCTAATTTTTGAGTGTTAATTAATCAATAAAAATACAAATTCTATAATTAATTTTATAATTTCAGATTTATCTTGATATCCAAAACTAAGGTAAGAAGGATAATGAAAATTGTGAAATGAAAGTATTATGAGTCTTTATTATGAGTATATAAAATTGTAATAATAATAACATTTATTTATATATTTACATTAGAATTAAATATTATCATTTACGGATTTTTTCTTAATGGTTTTAAACTTATTAGAATTATAAGTCTATATTGCTGTTTACAGGCAACAATAGTTTTGATTATATATATTGATGTATTGAAGTACTACCATGACGAGTTCTTATAGAACAATACACACGTACGTCAATGGGAGATAGAGGTTTTTTACCTTTTTTTATAGGTTTTTTGACATTTTACCTACTTTGATTATGTTTGTATCATAATTTCTTAAAAATA